>NC_042619.1:235868163-236177621 GCF_901001135.1 Rhinatrema bivittatum
ACAGCTATCGCTCTGGCTGGGGAGCCCTTGAATTGGATTATACTTTAACCCAGTGTAGTGCTGTCCACAAAAGCGGTCACTATCTGGATGATATGCCTTCATCATCATCAACATCCTCTGTTAGGCATGAAACACTTGCAGCAAAAGAGTTCAAAGCGAGTTTCACTTGTTACATAATAATCAGGTATAATACTGCACAACAGGGAACAAGGAGAGAGACCATAATCAGTTTAGTTTACATTATCTAAAGAACAGATCTCATGAATTAGAGTTAAAAAAAAGTGTATATATATACAAAAATAATTAAGGGAAAAAGACATGAGAAATATAAATGTTGTTACAAGATGTAAAATATAAAGCTGCTGTTTTTTTTTTATTAGTAATTGTGGAGGAGCACAGTTGTGCTGTTAGATTCTGTGACCCTGGCTGAATTCATGTGGGTTTCCGTAGGATCCTGTAGAGCTGTAGAAACTTAAAGGTGTGTCAAAAATTATTAGCTCAATCGATTTTTCCACCAACCCCCCCCCCCCCCCCCAATCTGTACACTTATTACCAAAATGGTGGTGACAGTGGCAATCAGAAAGGAAAAAACAACGGAGCCTTAAAACTTGCGCTTGTTATTCCAATATTGCAAACCAGGAAATGTATTCTTTTCGCAGCAGCATCCATGCACAAAGCATTGTGGAAGCTTATTCCACTGGTTTATAAACTCCTGCTTAGGAAGATTTTCTATCTTGATGAGCTGAGTCTAAGACACCCTGCAGATGCTAAGTACTGAATCCCGGAGAGCTTGGGCACTTCTGCCTACACACATCAGAAAAGCGCAATTCCAGACCCCAAGGCAGCGGCATCTAATAGAGAAGCCTGGGCTGTAATGCCCATTGCAAGGGATACCTCTGCTATTAAAAATAAAATCACACCAAAAGAACTAAAAAAATACCATTAGCTTCATTATTTTTTTTTTAACATTCATTTTAAAGTGCCTGATTGCTGGTGATATTCAGCAGGCTGACCCTGTCAGTGAGTCTGCTGGATTTCTCTGCCCCCCTGAAATATTCCATTTTCTAATCCTATCATAAATCTCTCGCTGGGAATGGTTAAATGAAAATAAAACTAAGGAAACCTTATTTTAGTGTAAAAACTCTCCCAGCGCTGTACTGAGGAGCCAAGAGAGCACTAATATCAGGCACCAAACAGTGGAGATGCTGGAGCTCCACCCCCAGTGTTCTAGGCTCCGCCCAGAAAAGAACCAGCGTGGGCAAGGGATATTTAAAATTCTAGCCCGCATGCAGTTGAAAAAGGTTTCTTTTCCCTGCCAATAAAGCTTTGCTTTTCATCTTCAAGTGGAAAACCTTGACCCTTAATGCCAGCTTCCTCTCTGGCCACCTTGCTTTTGAAGAGCAGTTTCTGGTAAACCACACGGAGAGTGCAAATAAACAAAGTTCATTAGCACCGTTCAGTGCTCAGATCGGATTTGGCATCCCTGCATTGAGGCCGGGAGAAAGAAAGAAAACAATTTGGTTTGTCCTGTGCACGAAGTGCAAACTGCGGTATCTCGGCAACCTGTACTGAGAAAAACACAAATATGTCAGGCCGGGGATGTGGGATGGGGGAGTGAAGGGGGACCTCACACCCATTTTGTAAACTCTGCACAGGTGGCTGAAAATAATACCTGAATAAATATCACCAGTCGCTTATAAATCTGTCTTTGTATCAACATTTACTGTTTGTGGTTCACACATCTATTGGCTTTTCTCATGCAAACAGTTCTGATTTACACAAGACAAAAAATGGCTTATGGAGAATAATTGTGCACTGCTAGCATCACAGATAATGTTATCAGGGGAACTGCTTTTACAGTTATTAAGTATAATATTTGCTCTCTAGCTTTGCCTTTAAATTCTATTTCTTCCTGAACACGGTGACTATTTAAAGCTGTTGTATTTAACGAGCACTGCAGAGCACTCAGAGCATATATGGAACATCTTTGAAAATGATTCCTCACTGGTGTACATTTATTTTACCTTTTTGAGTTTCTGTTACTATTCATGGACAAGGATTCCCACTTTGTGAGAGTGTAGTGGAGGTGATCGACAAGAACCGTGAGAGTGACCATACCCTAGCGCACATAATCGCTGTGTGGAAGGGTGTACTGTACTGATCAATGCCAGGGATGGTTTCAGGGAATTAGCAGCCCCAGGAAAATTAGAAAGTGACCTGGGAGCCACCATTACGCCAGCTCATCAGATGGGCCAGAAAAGGGGAATCAGAGCCTAATCCCAGTTTACTCTAAATACTCTGAGCCCAGAGGGAGCATCTTAAGTTAAAATTAAATTCATACTATCTTTAGTCTATTCTATGACTTCCAATTGATTTACTTAGAGGAACACTGTCTAGGGAATGTCTTAAAACCTCTGAGGTAGCTAAGCCATTTCCTTGCCCAGTGAGCCCAAAGACACTGGGACAGCCTGTTCTCTAATAAGCTGGCCACACAGATCCTTTCAATAGGCAAGGAATTTCTCCAGATCTGTTTCAGGTTAATGGCCAACCTGAATTTGAGGTTGAAGAGATTCTGCATTCTAGAGTGTCCCGTACTTGTACGGGACACTCTAGAACTTGGTCCACTGGGATTAGTATGGCCCCAAAGAAAGATCTTGGATTGATGCATTGGATCTTCATGCCCCTCATCTATTGAAGACATTTCTTGCAAAGCATCACAAGGAGCTGTCCAGAGACAGTCCCTTGTGTGTGTGTGTGTGTGTATGTGTGTGTGTGTGTGTGTGTGTGGGGGGGGTGTTACTCTAAGGATCCATTGCTGGATTCTTCTCCAGCCTGCAGGTGCTGCTGTTAGCTATTGGGACTATGTGGCTAGTATGTCTACGCAGCACCCCTCGCTTACCCCTGGCGGCCATCTTGTTTCCTGTATAGATCTGTATTTATACTGAGGCAGGTTTATCTGTCAGTTGCCAGAGCTTGGTCCTACCTTGCGGTCCTCATACTCTGGTTCATTACTGCATCTGGAAGACTACTTCGCCTTCAGATTCTACTTTCAGCGCTCCTGCTTGTCCTTGCTTCTGGGTTCCTGATTTGTTCCTATTCCTCACCCTGCTCAAAGCCTCTCATCCTCTGTTTGAGCCAGATCCAACCCTGCTCCTCATGCCTTGCCGGCTACCATCGGAAGGCTCAACTCAAAGGAAAGGTGGCTGACCTTGGCAGAAGGCCCTCTATCATCCGTGACCTAGATTTGACTCCCCTGACATTAGGCTGCTCGTTTCTGGGACAACTTACAGACAACTGTCACAGTTGGGGGGGGGGGACGGACAGGAAATGTACCACCCCCTAGATTTTTACATAAACCCAGGTCTGCTTATTTATCATGGTAGCAAAACATTCTAAAAATACACTGATCTCCCAAGCCAGTATGTCTTCATAAATAAGATTTGAAGAGAGTTTTAAACTTTGCACGTCCTTTTATGTCAAAGCTGTGTGGATTATTTCAAAACTTGGTAAGAAGACATGGAATGGGACCTGCATATTGAAGTAAGTATTGGTCTTATAAGAATCAAAGAGAAAGATGACAAGGACTGAAATTGCCTACTAGTGGAGATGGTGAAGGCCAGTACTGTGTCTGATTCTGGATCTCATGCATGGACAGATATGGAGGGCAGTAATAGGAGGGGGCTTTGAGAGGTTAGGTGGAAGACATGAAGGGAGTATTGGTTTTCATATGAGAATTTGTATTTTTGTCTACTCAGAGTGATAGAAAATCAAAGTACGAATCTGAACTGGGCAGTCTGGATGAGCCAATAGCAAAACTAACTGATCTTTTTTTTTTTTTTTTTTTTTACTATATTTGTTTTATACTGTGTTTAAAATGGTTTATGAGTAATATCAATGTCTAATGTTAGTTACTAATTGAAGTTAAGTGGTTAAAGATAGAGTTTTTGTCTTTCATCGTTATTTTATTAGCAGAAATACTGTGCAATGGAACACGTTCTTCCTGACATTATTAAAGAAAGAATTTGGCAAGGGTCAGGAAGAGAAGGTAATTTGTGTTGAGTTTAGCACTGTCAATCATTTTGAAAAGTTGGCTCCTATGGCTGGGGGAGATTTCTGACCTAATGATGGAAGATGTTGAGGTCAATTACAGAACATGCAAGATGATATTTCAAGATGGCGGTGGAGGCCATCAGATACAAAGGACTTGAGATAAGTTGAGAAGCAGCACCTCTTTGACTAAAACTACTGGGAGTGATAAAATGTACACTCATACTGTTAAAACGTGTTTTAAGGGAGATCACTGGATGTGGCATTACAAAAGACATGTTGGAAAAAAAAACTGACTTTCAAAAAATTAGCTCACAGATGAATGAGATGGAAAAGCTAGTATTGGTATTAGAGGCTTCAGATATGTCAAAGCTCCTCAGCTGGAGAAAATGTTTCAAAGAATTAAGCAACTCAATGATCATTTTGTAGGTCTGGAATTGAGATACTGGAAAAACATTATCAAGATTGCTGGAGTTCCAAAGGACAGCAAGGCTGAAGGTATGAAAACATTAGTCAGAAAGATTAACATAGTAACATAGTAAATGGCAGCAGATAAAGACCAGAAAGGTTTATCTTGTCTCTCCAGCAGTGATTGTTGCCACATGGAACACAACCCCCAATTCCACTGAGTCCCCTTTAGGGCTACAACTGCAGTTCTAAGCAAGTTTCCCCATGCCTTCCAGGAAGCACAATGCAGATCCTAACAGAGATGATCCATAACATTTTGAAACTGAGAGAGCCCTTGAAATGAGACCTCCGTCGGATAATTGTTCAGTTTTCTTTGTTTTTCAGACAGAGAGGCGATTTGAAAGTGGCTCATAAGAAAGATCAGTGTTTTTGGAAAAACAGGATGATTTTATTTTTTCAAGATATTCCTGCTAATATGCAGGCAGGAAACTACCATTATAGCAATCTCCAATGGGCATACCTAGGAACTTTCCAGATTTGATCTGGAGACTCGGAATTCCAAAGGAATTGCCGGGTTTCCAGATCAACACTACAAATATCTGGGTTGGGGGAAGAAGAGAGAAAAAGAGAGAGAAAGAGAAAAGTGTGTGAAAGTGAGCATGTGTGTGTGAGTGAGTGTGTGAATGGGCATGAATATGTGGGAATGTAGAGAGTGAGTGTGTGAATGGGCATGTGTATGTGGGAATGTAGAGAGTGAGTATGTGAATGGGCATGTGCATATGCGAGTGTGAGGGAGTAAGTATGGGAGTGGACATGTGTGTGGAGGAATGAGAGTTAGTGGTCATGTGTATGTGGAAGAGAGAAATAAGTGGACAATGTGAGGGAGTTTGTGTGTGTGTGTAAGAGAGAAGTGAGCGTGGGCATGTATATGAGTGAGCATATAAGCGAGAGTGTGTGTGAGAATAAGCATATATGTGAATGAGAGTGTGAGTGTGAACATAGGAGTGTGTGTGTAAAAGAGGAGAAAGTTTGTATTCATAGCCCTGCCTTGTCCTGCCCCTTTTCCTCGCTAATCCACAACAATCTTGGAGTGACTGCAAATCAAAAGTTCCCAGGTTTGCCAATGGTGATGCTGTGGCAAGATGGTTCCTTCCTTTCACCTGCACTGATTGGTCATAACACTAGGCCTGTTTTCCAGGAACACCCTGTTTCCCATCGATTTTTACCTGGTCCCTGATCAATCCCCTTTCCCGAGTCTTTGCCCCTGCAGTTCTGACTTTGTTTATGCAGTCAAGTGGTTTGGTAGTTAAAGCTGCAAGGGCAGTCTCTGGACAAAAAGGCATCCCAAACAAGGATTGCTTATGACATCCCCTCCTTCTTGTTCAGGCTCGCAGACTCACAAACTGACTCAAAAGGGCAGCATGGCACTGCCCTTTCCCCGAGCTTGGCACGAAGGGCAGGTGCCCTTCTCGCCCACCCCTTGCGATGGCCCTGAAAGCTGCTATCCCTCCTTCCCAGCAGACCTTGCTTTGAACCTTGCTAATGCCTTGCCTTGACACTGGGGGATCGGCAGTAGCTTTAAGACATACGGATGAAAGACTGGCCACAAAGTGTACTGAAGTTTGTGCAGAGTTTGCAAGCGGTCATGGAGATCACAGGATGCTGAAAGAAAATTTGACAGATTTTGTGTAAGTATCTCATTCCCTAAGCTTTCTGTGGAGAAAACCAAGCTGTGTATTGCTCAGATTTCAATGCAGGAAGTAGGAGATGTTGTCAATAGACTTCCAAACTAAAAGGTTCTGGTAATGATGAATTACCTTGCTGAATATTACAAAATGTTTCAAGATATTTTAGCTCTCTGGTTGGTAAATCTATACTCTATAATGATAGCTTAGACAGGACAGTTTTCCTGGATATAATGTATGAAGCTATCACATCACTAATCCCAAAAGAGGGTAGGATCCACAATTGTGTTAATGTTGATTTCAAGGTTTTAACAAAGGGTATTAGCTGAAAGATCAAGTCAATTATGCATCATCGCGATCAAATGGATTTTGTTGCAGGAAGGTTCTTCTACACACTATTTGTGTTGGATTTCTCATTTAATCTGAATGTTTTCTCATGTGCAGCCCCTCTTCCAATGCCTTACAGCAGAAGGAGGCACATCTGGGAGCTGCTGGAGCATCCTGTAGCACATGGGGCTCTCTGAGATTCCTTTGGCAAGAGGAAATCTTGCTTCAGGCCCCTGAGGGATTGGGGCATACTCCTATCATCATGAACTATTAGGTGTCGCAATGAAAACACCTCAGACGGTCTTCAGGGTGAAGCGTGCTCTCCCAGGCTTTTGGGAAGGCTGCTCTTTTATTGTAAATGATCTCATAGCATTTGATATGATACATACGTCACATGTTTACTGCTACAATATTTCCACATAAATGTTTATGCTGACCTTTTACTACGTGGGTGCAGAGAGGTGCAAATGGTCAATCTTCAGGCAGGGAGGGGGGAGGTCATTAGCTGGTCATGAGGCAATGGTACTGAGCTATCTAGGTGTGAAAAACCACATACATGCTAGTAGGTCATAAACTAAGCTGGTGCTGCAAAGCTTTTGCTGCAGATATGTTCCTTGCAGACTTCCTGTTAGCTATAGACAGGAAGTATGTTTGCTTGCTAAAACTTGCTGCGGTCGGAGCAAACAGTTTCTTTACGCTACGAGTAGGTTTTAGACATGGGACAGATGTTGACCTTCTGAGGTGGCGTGCCATCTGTCAGGGAAGCCAAACACCCAACCCCCACATCTGGTCCTTTTTTTCTTGTTTTTAATTTTAAGTAGCATGAAGTACATCCCTGTATCCAGGCCGAGATTGGGGTTTTAGAATGGATATGAGATGGGGTATGCACCGAAGGCAGCAAGCCAAACAAAGAAGGAAACCTATTATCAAGAATACAACAGGAATAAGTCGTGTGATACCACCGATATTAGGAAACCAGGACCATAGCCAGTCCCAGGAGGATATCAGTGTGGTCTCCTTTGAGAGCGGTGCCTCAGCGATCATGGTCTCCATCTGCTCTATGGTATGTGTGAGATTTGCTTTATAATCTGATATATATATATACAGTAATGAGAATAGTCTTTCTGAGACCTGGAGCCAGGAAATGTTTGTGAAATTGTGCATGTGTTCAGTGATGGTTGCATTAAGGAAGGAGTATTTTCTAGATATGATGTGGTGCAGAATGAAGGTTTGATTGCAATATGGGTATTTCCCTAGCCTGAGCCCTGTGATACTGTCATTATTTTATTCCAACAAAAACAGCATTAATTTGTACCCTACTATTCAAATACATTACTGTGTAATTGACTGGTGAATTTATAAAGGACCCATTGGTAAGTCCATGGGTAAGTAGTCCATCCTGATAGGTTAAAAAGAACTGCATGCATCAATAGTCCTTCTCTGGAATGGGTTGGCATGTGTATGCAAACCCAGCAATCTGTTTGTTCAATAGTTGTGATAAAGTCTGTGCATCGGTAATGTACATATTGGATTGTCAATAGTTCTTGTTCAGACATCGCAATGGCAGGAGAGATGAAGCTAAATATGAGTATACAGAACACAATTGTTAATGAGTTGGCATTCAGGCAAGAAAAGGCAGCTAATAAGAAGTTCTCTGGAGTTTTCTCAAAGCCTTGCTGTTCCAGGAGTTGTGCAGATTGGTGGGATAGGGCTTTGATCTATCTCCAGGTCATCAGGGGCTGCTTTTTGCGGGGAGTCCGGTCTCTGACCGTCTGTGGATTGTGGAGGCTCAGGGAGAAGTTTGGGATCGGGTTTTGTGGATCCGGACACCTTTCCATCTTTCCACGGCTTCATACAATGGATTGGCACCCAAATTGGGCCTGTGAAAGAAAGCACAGTAGCATGCCCGGGAACGGGACCATGCCAGACAGTATTAGGCAATACAAAACTGATGGTTGTGGGTGACTAACTTTAGTCCCATAATGATTATCCGCGACTGTGGTCTGATTGGAATTTGATATATTTAGATGATTTAAAGTGTTTTAGGGGGAAGACCAATGGCAAAGTCCAATGGCATGGCATTTCCCGCTTTCTGTTTGTTTGTGTTTATGCTCCAGGAAGAGAAGAAGCAACATTACAAACATACTGGCTATCAGAAATAATGTTTAAATTAGCATTGATAAAAATTGCAAGGGTAGAATGACTGCAGCTAGTTCTGCTTTTCGCGCTGACTGCTGCAGCAAGATTAATAAAATTTAATGATGTCATAGTCAATCTTACAGCAAGGTGTATCAATTTTTCATTCATCAAGGCTTAAATTGTGATATGTGTTTCTTGTAGCGTCGGGTACCTAATATAGGGAAAAAACTGAAATTCAGATTAATGAATGACATTTCATTATGGCTATAATTCTACTATTACTAATCTTATATAATGTTTTTCCACTTTATGAGTATTAAAAAAATGAAGCATCAGCTTAAGTGTCATAGCAAGATGTAACAGAAATAAATTAGATCAAAAATCAAAAATCAAAAGGATGTGTAAGAAATGTTTGAAAAAATTGTTAAAAGAAGCTGCAAAGTAAAGCGTTCATCTTCACATGTCTCATGACAGGAAGACTGTCAATCTGGAAAATATTAAAATCTAGCACTCAGCAAAAAATTATTAAGGCAATGATTAAAGTGAAATTGTTACATTTTGAACCTTGGAGAATTAATTCTATTATACCATTTAATAAAATCAATTTGGATTTGCAAGAAAAGACTTGGGAGGGATTGCTTTAGATGTAGCAACCTCTATGAGTAAAAATAAAAGTTCAGAATTCTGAATAAAATTTAGAAAAAGAAAATAAAACTGAAGTTTCCTGAAATAAAACTAGTATTCAAAGAATTATGAAGATAACAAAAACAATATGGTACATCTGGTAGTAACATTTGGTAGAATAACACAGTGCCTCATAGTGGATGCACTATCATCACTTTATAGATGTTAACCTAGAATAAATTTAAGCAATAAGATTCTGAGCTGAAGTATAATGTGCAATACTAAGTAATTAGAATAATTAGAACTTAAACATCAAACAGTTAATTATCAAATGAGTAGAGCTGGAATATGCTCCGTTTAAACAAAAGTAACTGTTTTTTTCTTATTTCCGTTCGCCGCACAAGTCACTGACAAGAATACTTCTATAAGCAGTGCTGTGCCTGTCACCACAAAACGTACTTCCTCTTTGTCTTTTTTTTTTTTTTTCTTTGCTCAGCACTGAACTGACATAAGCAGTTTCCTAGAACAGTGCTTTTACGGTAAAGCAACTTTTGCTTCCCTAAGAGACAGTTTAACTCTGTGGTTAAAATGTCCTTTCAGATTGTCAGTAACCTCAATTCAGTATTAACACAGTTTGAAAGCATTAAAAAGTTTTAGTTTTGAAGCTTGAGGGAAAATAGATTTGGATCAGCAGAAGATCTGAGCTTCAGCGCACAGTTAAAGAAATGTATCAGATATATACAAATACAAAATTAGAGAGATAAACTGCAGTACTAAGTTCAGTTTTTTTATTTTCAAAAGTTCTCCCTCCCCCACACGAGTTAACAACAGAAAGACAGTGTGTGGGAGGAACAGTGTTTCTCAAGAGAAAAAGAAACAGAAGAAAAAACTCCATTCAATGAATCAATAGCCAGATTCTATCCCAATCTACTTTATCCTAAAAAAAACTAATTCCGTGCACTATTAATGTAATCAATAGCTATGAAATATAAGGTTCAGAATCACGAGGTCATTTTAATTTTGGTCCAATTTTAACTTTGTGAAAAGGAAAATATTTCACATGAAATTTACAGTGTCTTGGCCAAATTTCAACACAGTTGTAACATACATTGAATCTTTTTTGATGTGCGAGGGGCCCCTATCATTTCCTGTAGGGAAATGTGCTTTAAATACGTATGTTTTGTTTATTCTGGTTTCCAATAGAGCATTGTACTGTCTTATTAAATCATTTCTCTCACGTTGGAACCATTCTTGCTTATAATGTTGCTGCAATATTAGGAATGCCTGGCCCAAGGTCATATATGCTAATTTCTTGGAAGACCTGGGAGCATTTTTACTGCGTACGGCACTCCGGGCGGTGTTCAGTTCAATTGTTGTCAGAGATCCTTCCAGAGGACAGACTCTTTTTTGTGGGCTTAAGGCAAGCGTCCATCCATGAAATGAATCAACCCAAATGGTGACATAAAAAAATGAACGTTCTAATTTGGCAACTTGTGCTGCTGGAGGACCAGCGACAGGCGAAGGTACAATGACTTTTTCAACTTCCTCACTACTGTCCGTGCCTTCCTCATTATTCTCAAGGAAAATAGGCATGGATTGGAGGCAAGGGTTAGGTGACAGGTCAGGAGGTTCAATCAGTGACAATTCAGGAAGGTCAGGAGGCAGTGACAGTTCAGGATACAGGGAATTTATGGGTGGTGAAAGAGCTTTAGGGTAAGGCGAAGAGAGACTAGCTTCTCTGATTTCAGTGTCTTTAGTTTCCTGAGGTTTTTTCTCTGAGATGAACGCAGAGGAAACCACGGGAGCCGTGGTTGGGGACTGTGCCTTGTGAGTGTGTGTTCCCAGATGTTCTATGGATTCATATTCTGTCCTCCCTAGTACATTAGTCCTTTCTCTAATGAGAAAGACTTGAAGTCCTTCTAATAATTCTTCTCCTGTAAGATTTTCTTTGCAAATTGGACCACACTGGCCAGGTTGTGGTTCAATTGTGCCTAGGAGCTGTTTTTCTGAATCAAACTGGGAAGTCTGAATGGACTGCGTCATGGGTTCTGGCATGGGAAGCTGAGGATACAGCGAAGTTGCTGTTCCTGAGGGTTTTTGCAAATCTGGTAAGGGATGAGGGTGTGTACTAGCTGTGCTGACGGACAGTCTGTCTGTTTCTTTACTGTCTGTGTCTAAGGACGCATGAACTAAAAGTGGTGGCTTGAAATTTTTAGTCCTGATGTGTTCTAAAGTCTCTGTACATTTTTTCCAGAGCAATAACTGCTTTAAAGGAGCTCGTGGATATGTATGCAGACTATTACCTATCTGGATCCAATCTTCTACATTTAGAGTTCCTGATTCGGGGTACCAGGGACAACGACAAACTATTTCTTTCATCAATTTTTCCATATCCCCCAATTTGATATGTACCCTTTCTCCCTTGGTGACTAAATAATGATTCTTCACTAATATTTTCAATTCTTCCACATGACTTCTATGCTGAATTGAAATGCTATCTCCCATACTCACGAATGTTTGGGAACAAACTCGCTGAATAAATACTTACGACGGGTCTGTTGGTGGGAGCAAACTCGCTGAGAGAAAAATACTTACGTTTGTGGGAGCGAGTTTTGCTGTTGTACGATGCGCATCTAGGCTTTCTGTCCAGCCGAATGAGCAGGGAGTTGTCACGTCTCGGGTCACTCCTTGGATCAAGACTTACATCACGTCGGGGTCACCACATGTCGCAATGAAAACACCTCAGACGGTCTTCAGGGTGAAGCGTGCTCTCCCAGGCTTTTGGGAAGGCTGCTCTTTTATTGTAAATGATCTCATAGCATTTGATATGATACATACGTCACATGTTTACTGCTACAATATTTCCACATAAATGTTTATGCTGACCTTTTACTACGTGGGTGCAGAGAGGTGCAAACGGTCAATCTTCAGGCAGGGAGGGGGGAGGTCATTAGCTGGTCATGAGGCAATGGTACTGAGCTATCTAGGTGTGAAAAACCACATACATGCTAGTAGGTCATAAACTAAGCTGGTGCTGCAAAGCTTTTGCTGCAGATATGTTCCTTGCAGACTTCCTGTTAGCTATAGACAGGAAGTATGTTTGCTTGCTAAAACTTGCTGCGGTCGGAGCAAACAGTTTCTTTACGCTACGAGTAGGTTTTAGACATGGGACAGATGTTGACCTTCTGAGGTGGCGTGCCATCTGTCAGGGAAGCCAAACACCCAACCCCCACAATTAGGAACTCCACACCAGATAGTGCCGTTCCAAAATGAAAAGAGTTTACTGATGTTTGCTGTATAGTGATCAGGTGACAAATGCATTTTCTTCTGGAGATCTCCATAAAACCAGTGTAATCAGTTACTTGCACGTGTAGAGGACTCCCTTGACTAGGTACCCTGTTCCAGGGAGCTATTCTTGACTCTCTAGGACTCCTCTTCCTGTTTCTCCTTGGCTCCTTCCTTTTTTACGATCCTCCTCTTCCGAGCTGCTAAAAACAAAGGGCCGTATTTTAAGAGGTACGCCCGAGTTTATAACATGCGTGCGCAGCCACGCGCATGTTATAAAATCCGGGGTCGGCGCGCACAAGGGGGTGCACACTTGTGCACCTTGTGCGTGCCGAGCCCTAGGGAAGCCCCGATGGCTTTCCCTGTTCCCTCCGAGGCCGCTCCGAGAAGAAGTTCCCTCTGAAATCGGAAATCGGAGTGGCCTCAGAGGGAACTTTCCTTCCGCCCCCCCCCCCCCCCCCCCACCTTCCCCTCCCTTCCCTTCCCCTACCTAACCCGCCCCTCAGCCCTACCTAAAACCCCTCCTGACCTTTGTTTTTAAAGTTCTGCCTGCCTCTGGGCAGGTGTAGATTGCGCGCGCCGGCCAAGTGCTGGTGCGCGATCCCCCGGCCTAGAGGCCCTACGGAGGCCTCTGGCCATGCCCCCGCCCTGCCCTGGACCATCCACACCCCGCCCCTTTTTTCAAGCCCTGGGACATACACACGTCCTGGGGCTTGTGTGCGTTGCCGGGCCTATGCAAAATAGACTCGGCGCGCGTAACCCCCCTGTGCGCGTAAATCCAGCTGGATTTACGCGCGCAGGGCTTTTAAAATCTGCCCCAAAGAGCGTAGGACACCCTGGACAAGGTCCTTTTTTCTTTAGGCTCCCCTCTCTCTTTCTTCCGGTGACGAACACCAACTGGAGAAGCTCCTTTTGTAACTCTTCCACTGAGAAGAAACAGAGAAACAAAACTTTACAGCACTAATATTCTCAGATGTTTAAAAATCGGAGGAAAAAAGACCTCAGGACCTCAAGTTTGTTCTACATAGAACATATAACATATAAGAGGTAAGTGGTAAGTGGTAATCATTGGTCTTTAAAAAACCTCCAGCCACCATAATTTTTATTGAAATTCAATTGTTGAATTGCCTTAGCGGTTGTGGACCGCAAAAGAAGAATTTTTTGGATGTTAAAAGTTGCGATTCAGAAGTAACTGTTTTGAAGCAGCCTCACGGTGAAACATCAGCTGATGTCGGCTTCAGAACAATGAATGGTTTCAATGCACATCTGGCACTCTATAGCATTGGCCAATGCTGAATACAAATAAGTTTGAATTATTATCGTATCTGGATGTTCTAAAGAAAAGTTTTCTGAACATATAATTTAATTTTGAGCAACAGCGGATCTGGATAATAGAGTATGAAGTTTTAAGAAAATATAAAATTAAAAAGTTGAATTTCAATAAAAATTTTGGTGGCTGGAAGTTTTTTTTAAAGACCAATGATTACAACTTACCTCTTATATGTTCTATGTAGAACAAACATGAGGTCCTGAGGTATTTTTCCCTCCAATTTTTAAACATCTGAGAATTATTAACCATTAAGTCTTTTTTTGCAATATTAGTGCTGTGAAGTTTTGTTTCTCTGTTGACTCTTCCTCTGGTAACAGACCTGCCACACTGGACACTCCCTAATCCCTTATATCCTTTTCTCAAAAACTTTGAAAACCACTGGAAAAAAAACCCCCAACTCCCAGTAGAACAAGGAGTCTCTTGTGCTCCCCCCTCTCCAGGAATCCACCTCAGATTTCTTCCTGAAGCCCCCCATGGGCTGCTCCATTAACTCATTCCTTGAGAACCCAGAGGCACCTTCCTGAAACCCTACATCCACCTCAAAGACAGCCCCAGAACTTGTATTTATCCTCCAAACCCTCAGTCACCACTTTCTGGGTGTCTATGGACTCTACATTTCTCCTCTAACTTTATTCAGATATGGTGGAGGCATATGGTAGCTTAGTAAGGGGATCTGAGGGTACCCTTACAGATGGAAGAGAGATGTACGCTAATTTCCATTGATGCTGAAAACGTTTTTGACAACGAGGAGTGGGAATTTTTAGAAGGAGTTTTCAGAAACTGGACCAAAGCATTTATATATTAGAAAAAAACAAAACGGCTGCAAAAGTGATAGTAAATATGAGGTTCCTTCCCTCTCCCCTCCCTGTGGATTCTAATGGAGCCCTTCACAGGCATTTCCCCCCCCCCCCCCCCAGTAATAAGGTCATGAATATCTGAGCACCATTTACAGGGGACTGACGTGATGGGGTGACAGCAGGAGTCTAAAACTCAATCCACAAGGGCTGCATCCCAGTCAGGTTTTCAGGATTTCCACAATAAAGATGCATGAGAACTATTTGCAGTTAGGGGAGGTAGTGCATGCAACAGATCTCATGCATATTTATTCTGGAAATCCTGAATACCCGACTGAATTGCGGTCCTCGAGGGCCGAGTCTGGAGGTCCCTGGATTAGGGTAAGGCTACACAGCATTTTGCTGGGTGAATTTAGGATACGTGCTCGCCGTAGTGCCGGGAGCAAGGAAGCAGTTCATTAGAGGGAATGGAGGGAAGGGGGTTAATATCCGGTGGACCATCCCCATAGAAAATTGTAGTAATCTACTCTCAAAATACACCAACACATTCTTTACATTTTGTTACCACAAACTCTTTCAAACCCAATACCAAAGCTTCAGGGCTGGCAGGTATGTCCTGCATACAAGAGAATTAAGCGCCAAAAAAATGTAAATCAGCCAGCAAATTCCAACATGTAAATTCTGTGTGGAAGACACAACCAGGCCCTGCAATTTTGAACTGGGTCCCAGGCTATTTTACCCTGCTTAGTTACTGATATTTGCTATCAGATAATGAAAAGAGTTTCTAAGCGGTGGGGTCACTGGCTTGCTTTCTGATTTAGCATGTCTCTTTTTTTCGTCGTTCTCTGGTCTTGACTCTGTTCCTTTTTTTGTTTTGTTGTTTTTTCTCTCTCTCTCTCTCTGGTGTCCTTTTTTTTCAGTGTTCTTTCCCTTCTTTGTCTCTTTCTTGCAAAGTGAATAATAATTTCATTTCCTTTCTGCTCTCTCCTGCTTCCCCCCCCCCCCCCATCATGGGTACTTATTCCCTTTACGTTCACCCAATAACCAATGCCATTTCCTCCTCCCTCCATCCTCATTCCTTTCTCCTGCAAACTCTTTCAGTCACCAGTCCTCCCGCGCTCTCCTGTTCCCTGGCTTCTGTCCTCCCATTCCTGGTTCTCTCTCTCTTCTTCTCCTTGCACCTCTTCCTCTCCATTCTGGGTCCTCTCTTCTTCTCCCTCTCCTTCCCATTCATCCCCTGTCCTCTCTCTGTCCCGTCCCCCCCCATCCCAAGTTCACTTCCCTTTCTTCAATCCCCAGAAAACTCCTCCCATCCCCCCTTCTTTCTCTGGAAAGCTCACCCAGCATCCCCCCTCCCACTCCTAGGAAGCGGGCCCCGCACCACCCGTCCCCTACCCCTGGAAGCTCTCTCCATGTTCTCCTCAGTCCCCAAAGCTCTCCTCACATTCTGCTCATCCCCCATCCATATTCTCCTCTTTCCCCCAAAAGCTGTCAACCTATGGCCTCTCTGGCTGCCTCAGTTCTCTACTCTGCAGTTCGGTCCCTAGTGCAGCTTGGCCTCCTCCTGATCCTCCCTGCCCAGCAGCAAAAGCAGCACTAAATCACGGTATCAACTTCCTGCCTATGCAGTATGAGCCATGAGACCAACTGGATCCATGCAGCACATGTTACAAAACTGGCCCTGCGCACGGCACAGGAAGTTGATGCTGCGATGTGTCATTTCTCCTGCTAGCTGCAATGGATGGTGGGGGGGGGGGGGGGGCAGGATAATGCAGAAATCATCTCTCACATGCTATTGTTCTCCTAGTCACATGAGGAGGGGGGGGGGGGGGGCTAGGAAGACAAGCCAGGCTGCATCTCTACATGCCGCTCTTCCTGCCGGCTAATGAGGGGGTGAAGGTGGTGATGGGAGAAAGTGGAGAGGCTCGCTCAGTTGCATGATGCCGCCCCTTCCGAGCTGGTCTGCACGATCGGTTGTGCCTGCCCTATCTGTAGGCTCCAGAGAGACAGACAGGTGCGACTGGCTACAGATCTCTCTAAATTGGCGGCACAAAATGGCCAGTTTCCTCAAACGGGGAGAAATTCCCAGCATGCCTTGCAGCTCACCCAAGCAGGGTAAAAATTAGTCATTTGTTAGGAAACTCAGCATGGATTGATGCAGTTTTCCTAAACAACCAACAGATGGTAGCACAACGCATAAAACAAAGTGTAAAGAGAGTGTAAGCATACAGAATTAATAATACAAGGCAGGCAGCTAAGTAGCAAATTATTACTGTTGTGACAGGACAGTGTGTGTGTGTGTGTGTGAGGGAAGCTTGCAGGCCATGCCCTTTAGAGGGGGGGGGGTGTCTCTCTTCCTTCCACTGATTCATTCCTGAGAAACTTCCAGTTGCTTGCTCTCATACTTTCATGCTACCACAAAGGTGACCATTCCCCCTTCTACTCAGCTCCCCTCGCCCCCAGGAGAGTTCCCTTTGTCCCCTGGATTTCGGGAGGGATTAAGGCAGCTTTCCCGTCCGGGTGCTCTCCTCTTTCACCGCCTGCCTGTATGGAGCACTGCACGGGGACTCTGGGCGAGGCCTGCGGCAGTGCATTGTTCGGAACTTCACCGCTGCTGTTTACCCAGCTGTTGTGAGCTTAGACAGCCATTTAGATTCTCCTATAGAAAGATTTGCCTAAAAGGTTTCCATATTCTAAGAAACCACAATGATTGAGTACATATAAAAGAAGGCATTATGATGAGTAATCGGAACAAAAATCAGTGGTGCCCTTTTTACATTATAAATGATGAAGCTCCTGTTTGCCAGCTCTTAGCGGGAGTGTGGGTGTGACATCTTGAGAAACAGACTACCCGGAGAGCTGTCAGTTTTGAGAATGAAGTTATTAATGATGTGCTTAGCATGCAAATTTGAAATCTGCCAATACAAATTTTTCATATTTGGTCTGTAAAAATAAACCAGGGGAGGGCTGTTTTGCCATTAGTGACAGAGCTATTGTTCTTCTAAGTGCAGATTCAAAAACCCTAGCTCTGTAAACAGGGCTAAGTGGCACCTGAGCTCATAAAGAGAAGAGAGAATTGTTCGTTCCTCCCTTCTTTCTCTCTCTCTCTCTCCCCCCACCCCCCCTTTCTCCCATCAATGGCGACTCCAGCTTAGATTGAGAGTGGTAGCAGAAAAAGAACGTGTTGGTGGAGCAGTGTTACTGTGCATGCTAGTACCTGTCCCAGAAGAGCCATGTAAACAATGAACAGAAGAGACGCAATGAGCTGCAGGACTTTTTCCTGCACGTCTTCTGTAGTAGCCATGCTGGTCCTCGAGAAAACTGGATTCTCTGCGAGCTGCGATAACTTTTAATGGCCCGGCATCAGAGTGATCCAAAAATGATGTTGCCCGCCAGCTCCAAGATGATCTCAACTAGGAAGAGAAAATGTGTGCCCTCTCCAGAACTCATCTACAGCACCTTCTTTGGATAATTCTTATGGTGATGTAATGAAGGGCATCACACCCTCAAAAGAATCCAGGTGCTAGGAGAGCTCTTCTACAGGTTAGAGACTGAGGAAGGGAGCCCAGACAGCTGGAAGAGCTCTTTTGTCAGTTACAGGTGCCTTTCCAAACCTGTGCTCAAGATGCTTTAAAATTCAGGTACAGAAGGTAGGTAGGTTGCTGTTCCAAAGGCCTTACAATCTCTGGTGGGTGAGGTGATTTGCCCATGGTCACAAGAAGTAGAAGCAGGGATTGACCCCTGCCTTCCTTGGTTCTCAGCCCACTGCTCTAACCTCTAGGCCCCTCCTCCACTCCATTTGGTTAAATAGCTTTCTCCATCTCTAACTGTAAAAACCTATCAATGGAAAGGCTAAATCGTATGTCTATCCCCACTAATAAGCTTGGATCAATACAGAAAAATTTGAACTATTCGGGAACTATTGATATTGATGGGTACCAAGATGATGTGGGCGTGGACCCTTGGACCAAGATGGAGTTGGTGCAACCTACAGGATGGAGCCCTATATGTTCCCACTATCGGCTGGCAGAGTTGGATGAGGCAGAGGTCCAGCTGGAGCTTCACCTATACCAGCCCACGGTCCCCTCGGGTTGAGACTTTAGGTACCTGGGTCAGCAGGTCTTAAGTGGGGGGCCTCTGCTGATGGTCAGAAGATCCATTGAAGAGGCTGGAACGTACAAGTGAAGTCAGAGGCAGGCTCGGGTCAATGCATGCAGCATTCAGGGATGTCCAGAAGGCAAGCAGAGGGCAGAGGCAGGCAGCAATCAAGAAGGTCTAGGAAGCAAGCAGAGGTCAGAAGCAGTGATCAAGGGAGGTCCAGGAAGCAAGCTGAGGTCAATACCGGGTATCAGTACAAGGGAAGGCGGAACAAATAGGCAGGGCAGGGAGGAAAGGAGCAGAACAGGCAGGCAAACAAGGAGACGTGTAACACAGAAGAACTGAGGAACTGTCCACGAGAACTGAAGAGCAAGGACAATGAAGACTAGTGGAACAGAAGGCTGAGATGAGGACCAGGAACCGACGACAGGAATGCAGGAACTAGAGAACGCAGGCAGGGAACCCTGAGGCAACTCACACTACAAGGACTGTAGCAGATCTGTTGCTGAGGTGAGGAGGAGATGCATCAGTGGCCTTTTTTAGGCCTTCCCTTGTGAAGCCATCTCGAGGCATCGCTGGCCTTTTCCCATTGCGGGCCCTTTAAATGAGGGGCTATCGTGTGCGCGCGCATGCCTTTCGAGAGTCTAGGAAGCATGTTAGCGGCATCTCGCTGTGGAGACTGTCAGCGGCATCCTGCCATGCTGGAGGAGAGAGCAGCCCGGCGGCATCAGAGAGGCACTGCAGGGGCCCGGCCTGATGGGTGAGTGTGGCGGTTCATGGGGGGAGCCTGCGGACTGCCAAATGCAACATAAGATTCTTTAGACCATATAAAGTTATTCCCTAAGCAAACATTTAACTCCATTCTATACCCCTCTGATGGCTCTCCAATTTTTTTTAGTTCCTTGAGGGAATGAATGACTTTTAAAATATGGGATTCTGTGGTTTTTTAGAACCTTACATTCATTTTATGTGTCTGGGAGTGTTTCTGATTTCAAAATTATACAACAAAAATGTAATCTTCTGAATTCAGACCACTATGATTACGTGCAAGTTATATAGCACATAAGAAAATAAAGGATGTCCATCTGGGTCTTCCTTCACCAATAGTGGAAATATGAACTAAAAGTACAAAGGACCTAATCTCTAGAATATCAGTCCCAGAGTGAAACCTAAAAATAACAATGAAAGTACAGCGGAAAAGCAGCTTGGATGTACTGTCCCAGTTAGAGAAGAATCTAGGAAAAAGCTCCATCTCTTCTAGCATCCTGGAAGAGAAGAGATTTAATACCTTAGGGTTTTCTATAGTCTTTTGCTTAGAATCATCAGTAGTTATGATTTTAATTTCAGTGGGTTGATTTGTTTCTTTTTAATTATACTTGTTTTATGTTGATGGCACTTTATATTTTGTGGGACTATATGTTATGAGATTAGGTGTCTGATGGATTGCGTTTTATGTAAAGTACATTGTTTTTACGTAAACCCTATTGTTATTTTATCATTTATCTTAGATGTTTTATACAATTGTAAAAACGCTTTGAACTTTATGGAATCACGGCCTCTAAGTTTAATAAATTCATTTAAAATTGCTATAAAATTGAGTATCATTGGTATTTCTCATGGAATAGTAAGCAGAATAAATCTTCTGATGTCTCAGAGAAATGCTAGTGACAATGCAATACCCCAAATTGATCCTCTTTTGGAGATTTCAGTAGTCACGCAGAAGCTGATATCAGACCACGAGATGTTGATTTTCTAAGGGTCTATTAAGCCCAGCATCCTGTTTCCAACAGTGGCCAATCCAAGCTACAAGTACCTGGCAAGTACCCAAACACTAAGAAGATCCCATGCTACTGATACCAGTAATAGCAGAGGCTATTCCCTAAGTCAATTTGATTAATAGCAGTTAATGGACTTCTCCAAGAACTTCTCCAAACCTTTCTTAAATGCAGCTGCACTAACTGCACTAACCACATCCTCTGTGTTGCGATTCGGCCCTTGGCTGGAGCCATGAGCCGCCTCTCACCTTCTTCTCTACGCTTCTTCAGCAACCCGGAGGCTGCCGACGTTCTTTTTCCTTCCCTTGCGGCTGGAGCAGTGCTGTGACACCCGTTGCAGCCCGGAGGCTTACCAAGTGCTTCACATGCGGCTGGAGCCGCGCTTGAGTACCCCTGCGCTCTGGGGATCGCAGTCGGCGTCCCCACGTGGTTGGGAGGCCGCCGAAGTGTTTTCTCGCAGCAGGAGCCGCGTTACAGCATCCCCATGCAGCCCGGAGGCCGCCAACATTACCTTTTCCCCTCCGGGGGGGAAGGGCCTTCATCCCCGGGCTCTCTTGCGGTCCGGAGTCATTCTCAGCTGCCCTCCAGCGGCAGGAAGCCGTCTGCGTTGTCGGGGCCTGCCTGCGGCCTGCTCCTCCCTTCACCAGTGTCTTCAGCGGCAGGGACGCCGCTCTCCATGGTCCTGCACTCCCCTGCTTCCTCCTAGGGGGTGAGGCTGCGTCTTCCTTCCCTTCTTAAAGGGACAGTGAGGAAGGAGGTCCAGCAGTGATGTCATCAGGGAGTCGACTCCTCTTCAGTATAAAAAGGTCTTGTCTTCATTCCTTCCTTGCCTTCGCAAGGAGCTAGTTCTCCTTAGGACTTCTTTGAATCCAGCTTCTCATTGGCACTCTGTTCTTCGTTGGAATTCCATGTCTTCGTCCTGGTCTTTCATCTCGTCAGCTTCTGTGTTCCAGATGTTCCTGATGTTTGTCTTCATGATGTCTTCTCATCTTCGAATCTTCTCAAACCTTCAATCTTCTATTTTATTTTTTTATTTTATTTAACATTTTTATATACCGACATTCGTTTGGAACATCACATCGGTTTCCATAGAATTAGTAATGCAGCATAACAGAGCTTTACAAAGAACTTAGTTTGAACAGGGGCGTGAGGGGAGAGGTATTTAAAACTATGACATGGGAATTTATAACAGGCAAACAAGTTATTAAAACTATAACAGGGGTGATTATAGAAGGCAGTCAGCAAATTATAATAGGCAGAAAGCACATCGGGTAAAATAAGAAAGGCGAATCATTACAGACACATCAATCAATCATAGGAATCACATAAATCATAGGTCAAAGAAGGGGGGAGGTGTATTAAGTCTATAAAGGGAGGCTATAACAGGCAACTAGCAATTTGGAAATAATAGGATACACAAGCTGTACCAATTACAAAGGTCATATAGATCACATAAAGATTACATGAAGATCACAAAATCACTAATTACAGGGGCTGAGGCTATTTACAGGATAGTGAAAGGTGAAAGGTTGAAATTGGAGCAAGAGTGTAGGGCAAATAGGTCACATAAGGAAGTTCCAGATGCCCCACCACTGGTTCTTCTCTTCAAACCTTTTAACCTGAAGTTCCAGATGTCCTGTCACTGGTCCTTCTCTTCAAACCTTTTAACTTGAAGTTCCAGATGTCCCGCCACTGGTCCTTCTCTTCGAATCTTCTGAAGTCCTTTCCCTCGACAGTGACTCCACCAGATGGATCCTGCTTTTATCTCCGAGCTCCAGTGCCATACTCCGCATCCTACTTATGCTCCCGCCCCGAGTCCTTGGTTCCTGGGGTTCGACCCCTAGGTCCTTCCCTAAGGTCCTATTTTACTGCTAGGATCTACGGAATCCCCTGTGACTGTCTCATCCTGATAATGAAGTCTAATAATGTCCTGCTCCGTTCGAAGTGGTCCTTGCTTTGCCTTGACCTGCCAGATGGAAGCGTCTCGGTTCAGGTCTCGCTGAGTCTTGTCATACCTTACCCTGGATCTACAAGTGTGATCTGTGACCTGCTAGGCCTGGCAATGTGATGTGGCAGTACCTACTCAGTATTTCTTTAAGGAACTTGTGACTCTTTCGGAGTCCTTCGTCAATCAACCGTGAGTCCGATCTCACCACTTCTTCAATCAACCGTGAGTCTCCGCTCACCTCTTCAAGCAACTTGTCTTGGGAACCTCATGCGTTGTCTGAGACCTGCTTGGCCTGGTTGAGTAGGGCGTGTGTATGCGTGGTCCGTGACTTGCCTTGCTGGGTAGTGTAGGGCGCGTCTTGTCACAGTACCACCTCAGAACTTTAAAACCTTGAGACTCCACCTAAGTTCTTCTCTCTTTCAAGTCTTCGTGAAACCCTCACGTATCCTGAGTCTTCATCTCTTCGTGAAGCCCTCATGTCTTCAGTCTTCAAGTCTTCGTGTTCATCTGATGTCTTCTTCCTCTGACCGCTGTCCGCCCTGTCGCAGTTGCCGAAAGGGCTTGGAGTAGTCGGAGGACCACTCATGAGACCAACATTGTGTTGTTTGGGTCTCTCTCCCTGCTGCGTACAGGTGTGGCTGTGGTTAGGGCCATCATTCAACATCTACAGCCCATGCTGGGACACTCCTCACCTGCTTCGGTGCTTGCTGGAGCTCCTCTGCAGCTGCGTTGTGGCCCAGGGGCACATGATATCATCAGAGATGGGTCCACTACTAGCGTTTTCACAACACTCTGGCAACAAATTGCAGAGCTTAATTGCGCATTGAGTGAAAAAGAATTTTCTCTGATTAGTCTTAAATGTGCTACTTGCTAACTTCATGGAGTGCCCCCTCATCCTTCTATTATCCGAAAGTGTAAATAACAGATTCACATCTATTCGTTCAAAACCTTTCATGATTTTAAAGACCTCTATCATATCCCCTCAGCCGTCTCTTCTCCAAGCTAAAGAGCCCTAACCTCTTCAGCCTTTCCTCATAGGGGAGCTGTTCCATCCCCTTTATATTTTGGTCGCCCTTCTCTGTACCTTCTCCATCGCAACTATATCTTCTTTGAGATGCAGCAACCAGAATTGTACACAATATTCAAGGTGCGGTCTCACCATAGAGCAATACAGAGGCATTATGACATTTTCTATTTTATTAACCATTCCCTTCTTAATAATTCCTAACATTCTGTTTGCTTTTTTGACTGCTGCAGCACACTGAGCCGATGATTTCAAAGTATTATCCACTATGATGCCTAGATCTTTTTCCTGGGTGGTAGCTCCTAATATGGAACCTAACATCGTGTAACCACAGCAAGGGTTGTTTTTCCCTATATGCAACACCTTGCACTTGTCCACATTAAATTTCATCTGCCATTTGGATGCCCAATCTTCCAGTCTCGCAAGGTCCTCCTGCAATGTATCATAATCCGCTTGTGATTTAACTACTCAGAATAATTTTGAATTATCTGCAAATTTGATAACCTCACTTGTCATATTCCTTTCCAGATCATTTATAAATATATTGAAAAACACTGGTCCAAGTACAGATCCCTGAGGCACTTCACAGTTTATCCTTTTCCACTGAGAAAACTGACCATTTAATCCTAAATCCTTTAACCAGTTTGTAATCCACGAAAGGACATCGCCTCCTATCCTATGACTTTTTAGTTTTCTTAGAAGCCTTTCATGAGGGACTTTGTCAAATGCCTTCTGAAAATCCAAATAAACTACATTTTAACGGTTCACTTTTATCAACGTTTATTAACCCCCTTCAAAAAAACAAAGCAGATTTGTGAGGCAAGACTTCCCTTGGGTAAATCCATGTTGACTGTGTTCAATTAAACTATGCCTTTCTTATATGCTCTATGATTTTGATCTTTAGAATAGTTTCCACTATTTTTCCCGGCACTGAAGTCAAGCTCACTGGTCTATAGTTTCCCGGATCGGCCATGGAGCCCTTTTTAAATATTGGGGTTACATTGGTCACCCTCCAGTCTTCAGTTACAATGAATGATTTCAATGATAGGTTACACATTTTAACTAATAGATCTGACATTTCATTTTTTAGCTCCTTCAAAACCCGAGGATGCATGCCATCCGGTCCAGGTGATTTGCTACTCTTTAGTAGGGATGTGAATCGGGCTTCAGACGATTGAAAATATCGGACGATATTTTCAAAATCGTCAGAAATCGGGGGCTCCCCCAAAGTGATAGGAAAACCCCACGATATTGATCGTGGGGGTTCTCTTATCGTTTTGGGGGAGGGCGGGAAAAACGGTACACAAAAATAACCCCTAAACCCACCCCGACCCTTTAAAACTAATCGCTTAGCTTCCCCCATCCTCCCAACCCCCCCCAAAAAACATTTTACAGGTACCTGGTGGTCCAGTGGGGGTCCCTGGAGCGATCTCCCGCTCCCGGGCCGTCGGCTGCCACTAATCAAAATGGCGCCGATGGCCCTTTGCCCTTACCATGTTACAGGGTATCCGTGCCATTGGTTTTTTTTTTCATCGGGCCCGATCGCGGTTTTACCAGCTGCGCCCAAGCAGATAAACAAAAACCCACCCCGACGCTTTAAAACTAATACCTTAGCTTCCCCCACCCTCCCGACCCCCCAAAAACTTTTTACAGGTACCTGCTGGTCCAGTGGGGGTCCCTGGAGTGATCTCCTGCTCCCAGGCCATCGGCTGCCACTAATCAAAATGGCGCCGATGGCCCTTTGCCCTTACCATGTGACAGGATATCCGTGCTATTGGCCGGACCCTGTCACATGGTAGGAGCACTGGATGGCCGGTGCCATCTTGTGCTCCTTCCATGTGACAGGGGCTGACCAATGGCACCGGTAGCCCCTGTGACATAGTAAGGGCAAAGGCTATTGGCGCCATTTTGAATACTGGCAGCCGACAGTCCGAGTGCAGGAGGTCGCTCCCGGACCCCCACTGGACTTTTGGCAAGTCTTGTGGGGGTCAGGAGGGTCCCTGGTGGTCCAGTGGGGGTTCGGGAGCGATCTCCTGCACTCGGGCCATCGGCTGCCAGTAATGAAAATGGCGCCGATAGCCTTTGCCCTTACTATGTCACAGGGGCTACTGTCACATGGTAGGAGCACAAGATGGCGCGGGCCATCCAGTGCTCCTACCATGTGACAGGGTCCGGCCAATGGCACGGTTACCCTGTCACATGGTAAGGGCAAAGGGCCATCAGCGCCATTTTGATTAATGGCAGCCGATGGCCCGGGAGCGGGAGATCACTCCAGGGACCCCCACTGGACCACCAGGTACCTGTAAAAAGTTTTTGGGGGGGGGGTCGGGAGGGTGGGGGAAGCTAAGGTATTAGTTTTAAAGGGTCAGGGTGGGTTTTTTGTTTATCAGCTCGGGCGCAGCCGATAAACAAAACCGCGATCGGGCCCGATGAAAAACCCCCCACATGTGAATCCGAACCGGAATCCGAACCGATTCTGGTTCCGATTCACATCTCTACTCTTTAGTTTGTCAATCTGGCCTACTACATCTTCCAGGTTCACAGTGATTTGGTTCAGTTCATCTGACTCATCACCCTTGAAAACCATCTCCGGAATTGGTATCTCCCCAACATCCTCATTAGTAAACACAGAAGCAAAGAATTTATTTAGTCTTTCTGCAATGGCCTAATCTTCCCTAAGAGCCCCTTTAACCCCTCGATCATCCAACCGACTCCCTCACAGGTTTGTTGCTTCTGATATATTTTAAAAAAATTTTATG
Source organism: Rhinatrema bivittatum (assembly GCF_901001135.1). Taxonomy (NCBI): domain Eukaryota; kingdom Metazoa; phylum Chordata; class Amphibia; order Gymnophiona; family Rhinatrematidae; genus Rhinatrema; species Rhinatrema bivittatum. Next base: position 235,894,407 of record NC_042619.1, read on the forward strand.
AGTTTTTGCCTCTATAGCCATCTTCATTTCAAATTCTCTCTTCGCCTGTCTTATAAATTTTTTACACTTAACTTGACAATGCTTACACTTTTTCCTATTTTCTTCAGAAGAATCATTCTTACAATTTTTGAAGGATGTTTATTTTGGCTAAAATAGCCTCTTTCACCTCACCTTTTAATCATGCCGGTAATTGTTTTGCCTTCCTTCCACCTTTCTTAATGCGTGGAATACATCTGGACTGTGCCTCTAGGATTGTATTTTTAAACAATGTCCATGCCTGTTGAAAACTTTTAACCTTTGCAGCTGCACCTTTCAGTTTTTTTCTATTTTCTTCATTTTATCAACGTTTCCCTTTTGAAAAATTAGTGTTAGAGTTGAGTTACGGGTCATCCCCACTCAGCAGGACATACACTGGATTTAATCTTTATATCACAAGTTTCATTCTTTTTTTGGGGACAGATCATTTACTGATTCTTTTCACCTTAGTTTTCTCAGAGGAAGTGGAAACTTAAGAAGGCTCCGTCCTAGAATCTTTTTGATCCGGATGTAACCAACTTGGCTTCAGAATTTGATCACCTCTCTGACAATTTTGACGCTTTCAACTTCGAACTTTAGATTATGGCCTGGAACTCAGTTCTTCAAACTGCTCTTGATACTGTAGCCCTGCTTACTTATCAGATTATAATTTGAGATTGTACAAAAATATTGTTGAGCACTATTGTAGAGAGGTTAAGCATGCTAACAAACCCTATGTCTCTAGGAAACTTAATATGGCCACTAATCAGCCAGGACAATTATTTAAGTTGATACGGCAATTATCCAACTGTGAAGACATTTTTACCTTTACAACAGATTTGTTTGCTACATATTTTTAAGGATAAGGCAGAGAACATAAGTAAGAAATTCCCCCCTTCTTCTCTCCTACTTGAGGTGATGGAGGAAGACATACCTAGGCTACTTTCAATAAGTAAACTAACTTTACAATTACTACACTTGTTAGTCTTCAAAAAATAATGAGCATCATCCCATGTTGGATCCTTTGCCCACCAAATTGGTTAAAACCTTGGATCTGACCCTTTTAGGCTTTCTTCTCTCTAAGGTAAATATTAGCCTTGGTCAGGGGTGGCTGCCCACTCAATTAAAGAAAGCACTGATTAAGCCACTTCTTATAAAGGAGTCTCTTGATCCTCTAGTTATTAATCACTAGAGACCTGTCTCTAACCTTCCTATTGTTAGTAAATTAATTGAGAAAGTAGTGGCCATGTAATTGGCTAACGTCTTAGAAATGCATACCATCTATGTCAGTCAGGGTTTAGATGTAACCACAGTATTGAAAAAACATTGATTACATTAATGAATGAGGTCTGGATTAAGGCTGATGGTGGAAATAATGCCTTGATATTTTTTATAGATATGGGTTCTGCCTTTGATACTGTGGATTATCATCTTTTATTATCCCAGATGGCTGAGGTAGGCACTGAAGGGACAGCGTTATCCTGGTTTAGGTCTTTTTTTGAAAGTGATCCTTTCAAGTTAAGTGGGGTTCGGAGTTGTCTAAAGTGAGACTGTTAAGATGTGGGGGTGCCTCAGGATTCTGTACTTGCGCCTATGTAATTTAACTTGTATCTAACTCTGTTGGCTACTCTCATTCAAAGCCTGGGGTACAGTTGATATCCAAATTGTAGCCTACTTAGATCTGGTTCACAAGAGGAAAAGGGGTATTTCAATTATTGTTTGGAGCAAACTGCCCTTTGGTTAATCAATGTGAAACTGAATGTCAATCCATCTAAATTGAAGGCTCTGTGGATAAGTTGCAGTGGTATGATTCTGTCAGCTGATCCTACTGTGCCTGGTACAGCAATCTGTCATAAGGAGGTTGCAATGGGCCTAGGTATCAGAGCTGATGCTAAATTAACTAGGACAGCCCATATCTCTGCACTTGTCCATTCCTCTTCTTTTTATTTACATTAAGGAGGTCATTTACCAGACGGATCGCACGCGATAAGGGATGTTTCGCACGCGAAAAGTCCCTTATCACATGCGATACCAAGATGGGGGCGGAGTCGGGGTGTCACCAGGGCCAACTCCGCGAAGACGGCGCCGACAGCGAAAAGGTAAGGGCCTTTTCGCTGCCTATTTCGTGCCCAATAGCTACACCTTCTATGGTGGTGCTATTGGGTGCGATACTTTAGAAAATGAGGCCCTATATTAGATAAGTTCAGCCTTTCGTTGAGCCACATGATTTAAGTGTTTTATTGCATACTCTTGTTCTAGCTAGATTTCATTATGGAAATGCACTATTTCAGGGATTACCTTTGGGGATTCTGGCGTGATTGCAGTTTATTCAAATACAGAGGCAAAGTTAATATTTGGTTTGCGCAAATTTGACCATATATGCCCATCCCTTGTAAAACTGCTTAAATTACCTATTTTGTCCTGATTTAAGATCAAGATTCTTGGTTATACATTTAAGGCCTTACATTGGGGTGTGCCTAGTTATTTGACTAACCTGTGATTCCTTATACCCCATCCAGGACTTTGAGTTCCAATGCTCAAAAACGTTTGAGAATGCCTTCACCATTGAAGATTAGGCTTGAACTAACCAGATGGAATGCCTTTTCTTATCAAGCACCTCTTCTATGGAATACATTACCAATGGAGTTTTGCCTAGAGATTAATTTCTTAAAGTTTAGAAAGAATGTTAAAACATGGTTATTTAAGCAGACCTTTTCAAATGTTGATTGATGTTCAGGATTTGTTCATAAAAGTGCTTGGCAGGCTCAAATTCTAATTGTGTGTTCTTTGTTTTCTTTTGGAAGCAGAGATTTTATTGTATGATTTTATGTATATATTTTTTTATTATAGTAATATTGCTATATTTTATTGTTTTATTGCTTTATTGTACTGTTTTTCTTTGTATATTTTCCTGTGTTATGGACATTGCTTGTGAACTGTCTTGGTTATATTAGAAATGCAGTATATTTAGCTGAATAATTAATATTAATAATAAAAAAGCAACATATCAATAAAAGCAATACCAAGTTTGGAAATTCCTTGAGACTGAGAGCCCTATAGGGGGTTAGATAACCCTGCACTTCCCAGCTGTGCATGTATATCTGAAGAGAGAGTGGGACAGGGATTATGAGTAAAATACTGAACTGCCCCACCCAGTACTGGAGTCAGAAGCCCTAACTCTGTGAGAACTCATCCTGGCCTGAAAGCAAGACTGTAATAAAATATAAGGACAAGGACTGTCTCCAGTCTCGAGCCCTGGAAAGTAAGGGCTGGAGACTGTAAGGCAGGATTGACAGAGAGAACCTGCCTTCATATTATACAGGCTTCAGCGGAGACCATGCTTATTCGTGGATGTTAATTAGCGATTCTCTGCAATGCCTGGCTTCTTCTCTGGAGAAAATACAGGGTAAACAAAGCATTAGGAAGAGTTTGGGAGAGGGTTGAGCCAAGTTTGCGGTTCTGTTATATGAGTTTGTTAGTGCACACTGAAAGTGCCTGCAAGGGATTTAAACTGGAAATCAGGATTCGGCTGAGCCTTCATTAGAGCAGCAGCAGCAGCAGCAGTTGGTGATCAGAGTACAGTGAAATGCACACATCCTAGGTCAGAGTATAATATACAATGTGGACAATTTCCAAAGGGGGAAACATTTTAAGGTGGGGGGGAGGGGGAGCATAGACTGCCCTGTTTGAAAGCTGTAGGCGTGAGCTTTCCCAATGCCCATACTTTTAGCTGGGCTATGGAGAGGCTTCCTAGGTGGTGGGGCAGGGGAGGAGGGCATAGGTTTAGGTCAGGGGAAGTAAATAGCGAACATACATTTACATTTTCAAATGCACGCATGTTATTTTACCTCCGATTAACTGCCCGCAGACATGGCAGGCAGGAAGCACGTGGCAGGTTTTCACCTGCATGCCTGTAGCTCATTTTTTGTCAGACGGAAAGAACCCGGACACTTTTTCCTTCAAAAATGACCTCCAAGATGTGAACACAACCTTGGAATGCAGCAGGACTGTTGAAATTTGGCCCTTCTATGTCCACCAGGGCCAATAAGTGGTTTATATAGAAGAACACATTGTATGAATATGAGAAATAGCTTTTTCTTCTCTGAGTATCACTGACCTCATGTACCGGGCACTCTATGCTCAGAGTAATTGATACAGATGAACAGATGGTTCTAAGATGCATATTAGATTTTTAAAATGCATTTTATTGAGATGCAAAAATTCAACAGAAAGCTGATTGTTTTAGCTAAGCATTTCAGGGACTGTGAACTGCACAGGAAGAGAGCACAAAGGTTCAAGAGATACTTGTAGGGCGGGATGAAAAACCTTTCGTCTGTGCACTCATCACAGAGTCACAGAATGGTTTCCTTTACTGGAGAGGACTGGATGAACAAAGAATGAGGCCTTGGAAAGGGGATGAGCAAGGCCTTTTGATATGGCCATCGGTGCATAGGGTCTGGCAAGGTATGTATGAACTAGAAGCCACTGACCAATCAAACATCAAGTATCCTGGACATTTTTATTTCCTAAACCCCAGTAAGAAGTAGTCAGCTTTTCCAACCTATTGTATTAGTCTTTCATCCAAACTGATTACAAATTATTATTTTCGTTTTACTGAAAGACATGTTTATGCAGCTTCAAAGCCCATTTTTGCTCAGATGCTGAGGGTTATGCGCCCACCCCCATTCTGCTTATTTTTCTTAATCACGATTCACCCTAGTCCTCTCAGATCTTAAGAAACTCAGAAAAACCTGATGGCTGTACCTAAGTGCTTCTACTGCATGTAAAACTGCCCCCCAGAACTCACTCCACCCCCACAAACCTCACTCTGAGTTACTAGTGGCCTCTCTTACAGTGGAATAAATAGTTAGCTCCCTCCTCCAAACCACCAATTGCAATAAATTTAACTCACATTGCAAAAAAATACCTATGCGGTACCAGAAAAATGAGTCTAACCACACCCCTTTTCTATCACGGGCTCTATTTTTGCGATATATATAGCAAAATTATGAATCTAGGCCATAACATAGCAAATGATGCAAATAAAGACCAAAATGGTCCAACTATTCTGCACAGCACGTTTTTGTTTTTTTTTTGTTTTTTTTTTAGGGTAGTAACTGCCTCTCGGTGCAGATTACCCCTAAGCAGAAATGTAAGCTTTTAGTGTAACAGAAGTTACCCCAATTCTTCATTTCTGTTCTCTAACCATTAGGGATCCTCTGTGTTTGTCCCATGCCCTTTTGAATTCCATTACCATTCTAATTTTCACTACCTCTTCCGGGAATGAATTCTACTGTGTAGGATTAGAGGACGTGAAGAATCTCGATGTGATGGGAAAGGGTTAATGAGAGAGAGTTATGTTGATTCACAGTTGAAGGATGCAGTTGCATGTGAGTTCTCTGTAAAAACTTACTGTGTGAGGCAGCCCTCCCTTTTCCTAGTCTGATACATAACAACTACCCTGCAAACTTCACAGAATATAGTATATTGGGCAGCTTGCCACACACAGACAAAAGCAGTTTGATTAAGAGAGAATTACATGTGAAGAACTTTTGTAATGTCAGCGTTAGGGACCTAGGCAAAGACACTGTGAACATTTCTATAGCAAATATGGTGATTCTCAGAAGTGTGATTAAAACAACAACAAAGAAGCCATTACTGGACACTTACTTCTCTGATATTTGCTGCTACTGGACAGAGGTTACTATCAAACTGGAAAATGCATCACTTGCTGGAAGCAGAGACTACTTAAGGTCTGGACAAAGGAGGGGCAGGCAGATTTCTTCGCAGCCTACAGATCCCGATACAGGAGCTACACGACTGAAGAACTGCCGGCTATTACCGGTCCTCATCGAGTCTGCTTTCAGAAAGATAGAGGATGCTTACTGAGGGAAGTGATTAGCCAATAGCGGTTGCCTGTATATTGTGTTCATTATTATCACTTCTGTCTTCTCTCTTGGCTTGTGTATGTTACATGTGCTCATTCTCATAAGTGCGCACAAGGATTTTATATTTCTTCTTTGGGAAAGTTGTTTGTAGCACAATATATTTTGCATATAGATAGATAGATATAGATATAGATATTTATATATATATATATATATTTGACAATACATATATCTCAGATTATTCACATTGGTTTCTGTGGTTTCATTGCCTGCTCCATTTCTCTCAGAAACTCTCACCCGCAGGGATCTATAATACATTATCTGTGGGAAAGAGAAATAAACTCCTTTTGTCTTATCCCAATTACCCTGCTTCTCAGTTCCATCTGTGACAACTACCGTTGTGTAAGTCAGACGGCCTTGAAGGCCTTGCATTCTGTTATGTGTAGGTCGGACGGCCTCGGAAGGCCTTGCATTTTATTATGTGACATGGGTATTTAGTGTGCCCTTGGGCCTCAGCCCGACCCCAGATGGATCCAGGACCGAACCGAGGGTTGGCGACGTGTCCCAGTTTGGCAGAACACGGTCTTACCCTCTGTCGGGCCTGCAAGCTCCCAGCGCCAACAACAGGATGATGTTGGTAGGGTAACGGTCCTCCGAACGTTCCAAGCCCTTTCGGACCTACCACTTGGATCGGCATGGAGCAGAATGCTGGCCTGAGGATGAGGGCAGACAGAGGCCTTGACTCGAAGACATGACACCAAGGTTGAAGCGACGGCATCACAGACGAGGGTTGATGCAAAGACATGACACCAAGGTTGAAGCGAAGACATGACACCAAGGCTGATACGAAGGCATCAGAGACAAGACGAGGGACTTGACGAAGTCCAGACGAGACGAGAAACTGGGAAGGTAGACAATGGTACTGTCTCTCAGGGTGCCCTACTCAGCCCACCTTCACAGGCGGACCCAATGGGCTGGTCGCGGACCACCTTGTCCCACTGCGCGCCCTACACAGCCCGAGGAGGCTGGTCACGGACCACGCGGAGAGCGGGACAAGCGCAGGAAAGGATCCAGTCGAGGCGGGACGTCGACGATGAAGCCGATGTCATCCGAAACATCACAAAGGCTGGCAGGACAGGATGGCTCAGGAGCACAGGACACCAGTCCACTGCCGGCATCTCCTAAGATGGAGCAGCGTCACCTGGAGATCCACGGCCGGCAGAACAGAAGGCTCCAGAGCACAGAAGCAAAACACCAAGGAGGGCAGGAACACCAGGAAGTGGGACGTCAGATGACGAGACACCAGGACATCTGGACAGGGACCTCAGGCAACGAAGACATGACATGACGCAGACGAGGAGCTCCCATGAAGAAGACAAGGACCTGTCGGAGCGCTGGAAGACAGACTCCTCCAGGACGAAGTAACTCCGATGCAAGGCAAAGAGCAAATGCAAGAACAGCCCTTTTATAGGGCTAGCACAGGAAACAGTCAGAAGGTAGAGCCCAGGGCATATCCGGCCGTGGGCCCTTTAAATGTTGAAGAGATGCGCGGCCGCGCGCCTAGAAGCAGGAAGGAAGCTGTGCAGGACCATGGACAGCGGTCCTGCACTGACGTCAGTGACGCAGCAGCAGGGCTGGGCCTGGAGACAGGCCCCGATGACGGCAGCGGCTCCAGCCGCTGCAGGAGGCCCTGAGGGTGGCTCCAGCCAACAATCCAGCTCAGAGCTTGAGGCCTCCAGCCACGAAGAGGACGAAGACGGCGGCAGGGGCAAGACGGGCGGCCTCCGGGCCGCAAGGGGAAGCAGAGTCCGTGGCTCCGGCCGCGAGGGAAGGCCTAACTTCAGCGGCATCCGGCCACATCGGGCAGCAGGAAGCAGCAAGGTAAGGTGCCTGCTCGCGGGGATTAGCTCCACGGGCAGGGTTCATAACAACTACCCTTTCCATGAAGAAATATTTCTTGACATTGTTACTGGAAGTTTCATATCATGATCCCTGTTTTACCTTTCTTTCGGAAAAGATTTAATTTTTGTACATCACTAATTCCTTTCAGGTATTTGAAAGTCTGTATCATATCTCCTCTCCAGGGTATACAGTCTTCTCTCATATGGCTTTCCATACAGACCCCATACCATTTTGGTTGCCTTTCTCTGGACCGCCTCCATCCTATCCTCATCCTTTTTGAGATGCGATCTCCAGAACTGAGCACAGTACTCTAGGTGAGGCCTCCTTTTTTCTGTTGGTTATGCCTCTTTCGATGCAGCCCAGCATCCCTCTGGCCTTAGGCACCGCCCTGCCACATTGCTTCGCCACCTTCAGATCATTAGACACTAACACCCTAAGATCTCTCTACCAGTCACATGTACAACTCTTTTAGATTGCCATACCCCAAATGCATGACTCCGTACTTCTTGACATTGAATCCCAGCTGTCAAACCTTCAACTACTTGAGCTTTCGTGGGTCACTTCTCAATTTTGTAACCACAACTGCCCTTCTCCATTCATATGGCAGTCATACGGTCTTCAACGGTTTATTGAAAAGGTCCTTCAGCACTTCTTGGAATTTCCTTAGCATCCTGGGATGTACCTCATCCGGCCCCATGGCCTTGTCCACTCTCTGTATTGCTAGTCTCTCCCATACACTCTCTTCTGTAAATGGGGATGTATCTATCCCTTTCTTATCCGTGTTCTTGCCAGCCAGCAACAGTCCTTTTCCATTGTCTCCCTTAGCACAAATCAAAATGAAGTATTTGTTTATTTTTTCTGCTATCTCTTCGTCTCTTTCTACACCTTGCTCCTTGTCTGATTTCAATCTTACAATGCAACCTCTGATCTTCCTCCTTTCTCTAATAGATCTGAAAAATGCTTTGTCGCCACACTTTACCTCTCTGGCAATCTTTTCTTCCACCCGAGCTTTCGCTATCCTGATCTCTTTGCTTGTTTCCTTTAGGTTCGCCCGATACGCTTCCCTGTGTGCCTCTATTTGAGTGCCTTTGTACTTTTTGAGTGCCAATCTTTTGGCCTTATTTTTTTCAGCCTCCTCCTCAATTTTCTTTTCCCCACTTTTATTTACTCTTTTTACATAAAGGTTTGTTGCCTCCTTTTAATTTGGCCCAGTGTCGTTCCATTTCACTCACCTCCTCTCAGCCTCATAGCTCTTCCTCGAGGTACACTGCCGATTTACCAAAGTCTGTATTTTTTAAATTCACTGTTCAAGGACAGGCAGATCCAGTCTATCTGTTAACTTGTAACTACGTATTTCTTAGAGAAATGTTAACTAGGTCTGTACCTGTACCTGATGATTTAAGGTACCTCTGGGAGCAAACAGCACAGGGAAGACTTAAAAAGCAATGATAATTGTCTGTTTTGCGGTTACCCCCTCAGTCTGATTTGACATATGCTGAAATTCCTTTCCTGGGTTCTTCAATGACAGCAGAGTGCCTGCCTCTCATGTCCCATCCAGTCACTGGTGTTGTAGCCCAGGGAAGGACAGAAAGGTGCCTGTCTTCATTAACAACAGTAAAGGCCCTGCTGTGTAAAAAATGTTTGCATGAGGATCAGAGAAGGGCTGCAGAAATAATACAGGGACCTGCAACACAATCCCTACAACAGAAGGCTTGAGCCATTCAAAATGAAGGGGATGGGGAGGATAACGGACACATTCAAATAGTTGACAGGCTTCAATAAATGATAAAAAGGGACCTTGTCCATAAAAAAGTGATTTCAAAGAAAAGGGCTCATGCTGAAGGTTCAGAGGAAATATGATAAAATATTTCTTTCCTGAGAGGATGGTAAACACCCAGAATATGCCATCGGCATGGTAGAAAGCAGTCCTGTGAGAGAATTCAAGCACACATCTTTGGCATGGCGATAGTGGGAAGTGGTAGGAATAGGGTTGGGAAGCTGAAGTATTGCAAACAATCACGCCTTCACTCCCTTGAGAGCAGAGGAAAAGGACGAGGAGAGGTGGTAAGAAGAAAACAAAGGGTAGATAGAAGCAGTACTGCGGTCACGGGGTAGCTGGTTGGAAGCAGCAGCCTAGAATTCTCCAGAAACCAACTGGATTGATGCTAGCAGGTTGGTGGTGGCTTGCTGCTATTGTCCAGCAGGAAGAAAACGGGAGAATACAAGGGACAGGTAAAGAAAATACAACCTAGTGATACAGCAGCCCATGGGGTAATTGGGTAGGTTACTCAGATCTGGATGGTCTAGTAGCAGACCTAGACCATTTTCCTGATGATTTTGCTTCAGAGTCCCTAGAAACCCAGCTATCTCTTTGAAATTCAATTCTTAGCAAGGCATTTGATAAAGGAGCCCCAGTAACTGAATGCTTAGTGCAGGGGTGGCCAACTCCGGTCCTGAAGAGCCACATACAGGTTTGGTTTTCAGGGTAGCCCCAATGATATCCTGAAATCCAGTCCTGTCTGTGACTCTTGCACACTGGATTTGGCCACCCCTGGCTAGGTGAGAGCTTGCTCAGATTCTCCTTGGTATCACTCTGGCTTGAGAATTCTGAAGCAACTTGTCCAATCCCATGAGCAGAAATGGAGGAAAGATAAATATTCTGTAAATCTTTCCTGCTGTACATAAGAACATAAGATATGCCATACTGGGTCAGGCCAGGGGTCCATCAAGCCCAGCATCCTGTTTCCAACAGTGACCAATCCAAGTCACAAGTACCTGGCAAATACCCAAACATTAGATAAATCTCAAGCTACTACTACTTATTAATTAACAGCAGTTTAAGGATTTTTCCTCTAGGAACTTATCAAAACTTTTTTTTTCCTTTTTATTTTGCATATTTTAAATTTGACAAATTCAAATTCAGAAAATCATAATTCAGGAGTGCATAGAATAACATTAAATGTATTATCCTAAGGAAAAACATATACTCTATATAATATACTTTCACAGAATAATATAGACTCCCTGTTACCAAACAATGGAGGAGAATTCCATTTGTAAGCAAGTATCTACTATAAAGAAATATAAACCAAACATAGAGAGACTTAAGGAGTATACACATTCTTTCCTACACTAAGAAGAGGATGTTATATGCTCTGTCTCATGGCTCCTACGGCTCTCTAAGTATTTCTCTAACTGTTCAGGTTCATAATAAGCAAATCTTACACCATCTACTTCCATTATGCATTTACAAGGAAATCTAATATTTAGCTGAATCCCAAAAGTTGTAGCCTGCTTAGCCAGCATTAAGAATTTTTTACGCCTTATCTGAGTCTCTTTAGAGACGTCAGGGTAGACCCATAATTTTTCCCCTAGATATAACAAGATCTTTTACTTAGGAATAATTTTAATACATTATCTCTATCTTCTGAAGACTTAAATTTCACCAATAAAGTTCTTCGCATTTCTATTTGAGATCTATAGGAAGTCTCTATCAATTCAGTAACATTTAGTGACATTCCCTCTGGTAATGGATTTCCATTTACTTGTTCTTCTTTCTTCTTCGGTAAAAAGTATGCCTTCAGTATCACTGGTAGCGTATCAGATGGTAATAGTAGTATTTCTTGAAAGTAATTCTTTAATTGTTCTTTTGGAGAGGTCATTTTGCACTTCGGAAAATTTAATATCCTTAGGTTATTATACCTTAAAGAGTTCTCTATATTTTTCACCTTTTTCCCCAGCATAGATTCTCCTTGGATTATAGAAAACTGTACTTGCTTTATCTGATTTAGCTCTTCATCTACTTTCATCAAGTTAACAGTATGTTGGTTTATTTCTGGGGTTAAATTATGTAAAGTTGTTTGCATTTCTTTTATATTTAAAGACAAATTCAACAAGGCATTTTGCATCGACATTAATGCCTGCCATATTAAGTCCATAGTCACAACTTTAGGTTTTTCACGCAATAAGAAAGGTGTTAGATTTATAGCTTGTGGTAGAGAAATACCTTGAGCTTCTGGAGACCTTTGAGGCTGAGCAATCTTCACTGCTAATCCAGCTTCCATTTCGCTGGTTGCAGCTCGATCCAAGCCGATAGTTCCCTCCACTTGTGGGGAGGAGATGAAAGGACCTCCCGATCTTTCTAATGTCGCCATTTCTGCAGCTGCACCTTCCCCGATAGGACTCATTTCCAGAGACGCCATCCGTCCTCGTCTTGAGCCAAAGTCCGCAGCAGTCTCGGTCACCTAGTGGGTTGGGGGTTGTAGGAGCCCCGGGACTTAGCGTGGTATCTCCCAGGAGCAGCGGTGCTTGCTCTCCACCTAACTGCTCAGCGGGACTCTCCGGGACTGTTACCTCCATCAGGGGTTGGAAGCCGGTCAGCGTTGTTTGAATCAGCACGGGTCTAATGGGGGTCGGGGCTCCCTCTCTTACCCGGCCTTTGCGCTTTGTATGAGGAATCACTCGGAGGCCAGCAGAGGAAAAGTATCAAAAAAGAAACAACGCTTCAGGAGCTTCACACACCAACGTCTCTCTCGGTATCCAAACCTTTTTTAAACCCAGTTACACTAAGGGCCGGATTTTCAAAAGGTTAAGCGCATAAATCCAGAGGATTTACACGTGTAACCTGTTTTATGCATGCCCAGCCCGGCCTGGCAGCGTGCGTAAAGCCCCGGGATGCGTGTAAATCCAGGGGCTTTACAAAAGGGGCAGTCCGGGGGCAGGGCGGGGTCAGGCTCCCGGCAAAGTGGCCATGTTTGCCACTGAGCCGGGGATTGCAAGCCAGAGGAGGGCGCAAAAGGTAAAATAAAGGTCGGGGGGGGGGGGTTAAAGTAGGGCTGGGGGGGGGAAGGTAAGGGGAAGGGGTGGGAAGGTCAGGCTAGGGGGGAGGGAACGGGGGAAGGCAGAGCGGCTCAGCGCACGCATGGTGCACAATTGTGCAACCCCTTGCGTGCGCCGACCCTTGATTTTATAACTTGTGCGCGCCTGCGCACACAACTTATAAAATCGGGTGTACATGTGCGTGCGCCGGGTAGCGTGCGCACGTGTAGCCTGCGCGCACCTTTTAAAATCTACCCCTAACTGCTGTAACCATATCCTCTGGCAATGAATTCCAGAGCTTAAATATGTGCGGAGTGAAAAAGAATTTTCTTTGATTTGTTTTAAATGAGCTACTTGCTAACTTCAAGGAGTAACCCCTTGTCCTTCTATTATCTAAGAGAGTAAATAACCGATTTACATTAACTTGTTCAAGTCCTTTCATAATTTTGTAGACCTCTATCATATCCCTCCTCAGTCATCTCTTCTCCAAACTGAATAGTCCTAACTTCCTTAGCCTTTCTTCATAGGGCAGCTGTTCCATGCCTCTTAGCATTTTGGTCACCCTTCTCTGCACGTTCTCCAGTGCAACTATATCTTTTTTTGAGATGTAGTGACCAGAATTGCACACATTATTCAAGGTGCGGTCTCACTATGCAGCGATACAGAGGCATTATGACATTTTTCGTTTTATTCACCATTCCCTTCCTAATAATTCCTAACATTCTGTTTGCTTTCTTGATCGCTACAGTACACTGAGCCGACAATGTTAATGTATTATCCACTCTGACACCTAGATCTCTTTCCTGGGTGGTAATTCCCAAGATAGACCCTGGGTGGTAATTCCCAAGATAGACCCTGGGTGGTAATTCCCAAGATAGACCCTAACACTGTGTAACTATACGTTAAATTTCAGCTGCCATTTGGAAGCCCAATCTTCCAGTCTCACAAGGTCCTCTTGCAAGTCATCACAATCCGCTTGTGATTTAACTACTCTGAATAATTTTGTATCATCCACAAATTTGATCACCTCACTCATTGTACCCCTTTGCAGATTATAAGTCAAGAATCACATATTATAGAAAAAGTATTACAATTGCAAAAAGGAAATAAGTTTCAAAGTAGCTTGATTTGGAAGAATATCATCTTCTGAAACATTTTAAGCTAATTTCACCATTTTCTACGAAGAAAGTTGAGGTGCGGGAATCTAACCAATTTTTAGTAGAGTCATTTACTGATTTTGTTTTTCAAGGATAGATTGGATTTCTTATGTTGCAACTATTTTAAGCAATTCTGTTTGATTCTCTGCTGGCTTCATGAGTAAATATAAATCTTTAAATATAAATATAAATATAATATAAATATAAAGGAGTCCAGGAAAAGCAGTAACCTTAACGAGAAAACCTGGAAAGCTATGACCACAAATGCTCATAGTTTGGGAAATAAAATCCCAGATCTGCAAGCCCTAATGGTGGAGGCGGACTTGGAAATTGTTGCTATCACAGAGACATGGTTCACAGAATCTCATGATTGGGATACAGCAATACCAGGCTATAACTTGTTAAGGAAGGACAGAGTGGATAGAAAAGGGGGAGGTGTGGCTCTTTATGTCAGAAACAATATCCAAGCATCTGAGCTGCAAGAAAGATGGGGCAATGAAGAAGCACTATGGGCAGACCTAAAAAAAGATGACGAGGCGTCCATTTATATTGGAGTGGTTTACAGGCCTCCAAACCAAAAGGAAGAGCTGGACAGAGATCTGGTTGAAGACATCCAAAAGATAGGAAAGAAGGGAGAAGTGGTGATCGTTGGAGACTTTAATATGCCAGATGTAGACTGGAAAATCCCATCTGCAGAATCTAAAAATAGTAGAGCGATAGTGGATGCCCTGTGAGTAGCTTTGTTCAAACAAATGGTAATGGAACCCACGAGAGAAGGAGCTATACTCGACTTAGTGCTCACTATTATGGAGATAATGTCTCTGATGTCCAGGTGGGCGACCACCTCAGCACCAGTGATCATCAAACGGTGTGGTTTAATATCACAAAAAGGATACGGAAAAGAAACACAAAGACCCAAGTTTTGTAGTTCAAAAACACGGACTTTGAGGAAATGGGGAAGTACCTGGAGGAAGAACTAAAAGGCTGGGAGAACAAAAGAGATGTGGATCAGCAGTGGACCAATCTAAAAGGAGCAATTACCAAGGCAACTACTCTATATGTTAGAAAAGTAAAGAAAAGCAAAAGAAAAATGAAACCTATCTGGTTCTCAAAGGAGGTGGCTGATAAAATAAAGGCCAAAAGAACAGCGTTCAAGAAATATAAAAGATCCCAAAGGGAGGAGCACAAAGAAGAATATTTGATTGAACTGAGGGAGACGAAGAAATTAATCAAGATGGCAAAAAGTCAAGCGGAAGAGAGGATTGCCAAGGAGATAAAGAATGGTGACAAAACATTTTTCAGATACATCAGCGAAAAGAGAAAAGTTCAAAGTGGTATAGTGAAACTGAAAGGTAGAAAGGATCAATGTGTGGAGAGTGACGAAGAAATGGCAGAAATATTAAACGAATACTTCAGTTCTGTGTTCACTAAAGAACACCCTAGAGAAGGACCATCTCTACTTAACAAGAAACTGGAGGGGAGTGGAATAGATGAAAATCCATTTATAGTAGAAAATGTATGGGAAGAGCTGAAGAATCTCAAAGTGGACAAAGCCATGGGGCCTGATGAGGTTCATCCCAGGATACTGAGGGAGCTCAGAGATGTGCTGGCGGGTCCGCTGTGTGACCTGTTCAATAGATCCCTAGAAATGGGAGTGGTGCCGAGTGATTGGAGAAGAGCGGTGATGGTCCTGCTTCACAAGAGTGGGAACAGAGAAGAGGCTGGTAACTACAGACCGGTTAGCCTCACTTCGGTGGTGAGAAAAGTAATGGAGTCACTGTTGAAAGAGAGAATAGTGAACTATCTACAGTCCGGAGAATTGATGGACCAGAGGCAGCATGGATTCACCAGGGGAAGATCCTGTCAGACAAATCTGATTTACTTTTTTGACTGGGTAACCAAGGAATTGGATCAAGGAAGAGTGTTCGATGTCATCTACTTGGATTTCAGCAAAGCTTTTGATACGGTTCTGCATAGGAGACTGGTGAATAAAATGAGAAGCTTAGGAGTGAGTGCCGAGGTGGTGGCCTGGATTGCAAACTGGTTGACAGATTGAAGACAATGTGTGATGGTAAATGGAACTCTCTCTGAAGAGAGAGAGGTTTTAAGCGGTGTACCACAAGGATCGGTGTTGGGACCGGTCCTGTTCAATATCTTTGTGAGCGACATTGCGGACGGGATAGAAGGTAAGGTTTGTCTATTTGCAGACGACACTAAGATCTGCAACAGAGTGGACACGCCGGAAGGAGTGGAGAGAATGAGATGGGATTTAAGGAAGTTGGAAGAGTGGTCGAAGATATGGCAGCTGAGATTCAATGCCAAGAAGTGCAAAGTCATGCATATGGGGAGTGGAAATCCGAATAAACTGTATTCGATGGGGGGGAAAGGCTGATGTGCACAGAGCAGGAGAGAGACCTTGGGGTGATGGTGTCTAATGATCTGAAGTCGGCGAAACAATGTGACAAGGCGATAGCAAAAGCAAGAAGAATGCTGGGCTGCATAGAGAGAGGAATATCGAGTAAGAAAAGGGAAGTGATTATCCCCTTGTACAGGTCCTTGGTGAGGCCTCACCTGGAGTACTGTGTTCAGTTCTGGAAACCGTATCTACAAAGAGACAGAGACAAGATGGAGGCGGTACAGAGAAGGGCGACCAGAAAGGTGGAGGGTCTTCATCGAATGACTTATGAGGAGAGATTGAAGAATCTAAATATGTACACCCTGGAAGAAAGTGTTGTGCTCCACGGCCGTGGCGCCCCATGACCGCGTTCCCCTACCTGAGTCTCAGGCCATGAAAGCCCCGGGGGAGGGCTCCGACTCGGGCCGTGCTGCCCACTGCAGGGGACTCAGCGGCGTCTCTCCTTCTCCACCGGGGAAATCCAAGATGGCCGCCGTCAACTCATTTGCATTTAAAGGGACCTGGTCCCTTTAACTAGACTCACCTGTTTCCAATGATCCAGAGCAGAGGAAGTATATAGGGAGGCTTCCTCTGCTCATTCCTTGACTTGGCAACGTCTCCTGTGAGCTTTGTCCAGTCTGCTTGCTTCGGTGAGTTCTTTGAGCTTCGCTTCTGCTTTGTCTTCCTGGTTCCTGACTTCGGATTGGCTTACGGTGATTCTCTGGTTCCTGACTTCGGATTGGCTTACGGTGATTCTCTGGTTCCTGACTTTGGATTGGCAAGCGGTGATTCTCTGGTGCACGACTTCGGACTGGTGAGCGACGACCCTCTGGCACTCGACCTAGGACTCCCTCAAGACTCCGTCTCCAAGGGCCCACCTAAGTCCCAGCGGCCCGGGTCCCTACGGGCTCCTCCTGGGGGGACCGCGGGCTTCCAGGGCGAAGCTCCAGTTGGCCTTTGCACCGTTGCTCTGACCTCCCTAGGTCCACCTAAGTCCCAGCGGTCGGGTCCCTACGGGCTCCTCCCGGGGGGACCGCAGACCACCAGTGGTGAAGAACACAGCGCCTCATTTCGTCTCTTCATCGCCTCTGTATTCACCTCAGCCTCCAGTGCCAAGGGTCAGCTGGTCCCGCTTCCTGTTCTGCCTCGCCACCCGACAAGAGAGCCTACGGACCCTCCGAAAGGTACACCACCCTCTTGTCGGCCAAGGGTCCACAAGCCTGAGCATAACAGAAAGGAGGAGCAGGGGTGATATGATTCAAACTTTCAGATACTTGAAAGGTTTTAACGATCCAAAGACAACGACAAACCTTTTCCGTCAGAAAAAAATCAGCAGAACCAGGGGTCACGAGCTGAAGCTCCAGGGAGGAAGACTCAGAACCAATGACAGGAAGAATTTCTTCATGGAGAGGGTGGTGGATGCCTGGAATGCCCTTCTGGAGGAAGTGGTGAAGACCAGAACTGTGAAGGACTTCAAAGGGGCGTGGCATAAACACTGTGGATCCATCAAGTCTAGAGGACGTGAATGAAGAGGGGGTGGCTCGCGGGAATGAAGGCTACTACCTGGAGATAATACCCTTATTCAATATACATACACACGGTTAATGCGACTCCAACATTGCTCTAAGCTTCAACAGTAAGAAGAAATGCATATTATAAGAAGAAATGTGGAAAAAAAAAAAGAATTTGCATTAACAAAAAAGCGGGGTATAGCTTGCTTGTTACAGCGGTTACTACCCCCAAACCAAATAAGCCTGATACTTTACTTTCAAAGCATAGCCAGCATAGCTCCCTGCTTCAACGGCAGGGGAGAAAGTCTGTTACTTCACTTTCAACGCATATCCAGTATAGCTTTCTGCTTCAACGGCAGGGGCAATGTAGAAAAGAGGATCTATATATAGACAACAACCAACAAGGACTGAATTACATAGTCGAGTAAACAAAAGCATGGGTGTAGCTTGCTTATTGAGGCGGTTACTACCCCTAACTAAAGCTACATATTCAGTTAGATGCAGTTCCAACTCTGCTCTCTACATTAATGGTGGGGTGGAAAGGAAATAGAACTAAAAGGTACTAAGAGCCAAGCATAACAAGTAAGAGGAAAAAAAAAAAAAAGAGTGCATAGCTTGCTGGGCAGACTGGATGGGCCTTTTGGTCTTCTTCTGCCGTCATTTCTATGTTTCTACCCAATACTTTTGGCTGTATTGCAGAAAATCTTAAAATCTATGGGGTAGATTTTATAAATTTGTGCGAGGGCGTACTTTTATTCGCGCACCAGGCGCGAACAAAAGTACGCTGGATTTTATAAGATACGCGACTAGCCGCGCGTATCTTATAAAATCCGTTGCACATTTGTGCAACCTGCGCGAGCCGAGCCCGGCGCACGTTGCCTGTTCCCTCCAAGGCCACTCCGAAATCGGAGCGGCCTCGGAGGGAACTTTCCTTCCCCCTCCCCCACCTTCCCCTCCCTTCCCCACACCCCGGCCCTATCTAAACCCCCCCCTACCTTTGTTGCCAGATTTACGCCTGCTTTCAGCAGGCGTAAATCTGCGCACGCCAGCAGGCTGCTGGTGCGCCATCACCCGACCCGGGGGCTGGTCCGGAGGCCTCGACCACGCCCCTGGGCCGGCGTCATGCACCAGGTCCCGCCCCGAACCACCCCCTGACCCCGGTCCCCGCCCTGGACACGCCCCCTCCCCCGCCCCTTTTACGAAGCCCCGGGACTTACGCGCATCCCAGGGCTGTGCGCGTGCTGGCGGCTTATGCAAAATAGGCGCGCCGGCGCGCGAGGGCCCTGTGCGCGTAAATCCGGCCGGATTTACACGCGCAGGGCATTTAAAATCCGGCCCTATGAGGATAGCTTTCAAACAAATGTGCATGGCCGCATATATGCATGTATTTGGCTGCGTGTAGTTTTATCATATTATTTTAAAACCATGCATATTATATGATATGGTATTTTTATCTTCCTATTTATGATAATCCACGTTTTTCGAAGATGCCAAAAAACATAAATTTCTTGCAACAACAACCCTCATACAGGAGCCCAATCTTAACACTTAAGACCTGTGTATTTTTTCTTTTTCTCTTTAAATGCATGGGATTTATAACCCAATCCAAAGTGAATAGCTCACCATACGTATTATATAATCATCGGGTTTGAGGCAGTTGTGAACCCTAACTGTTTTTTCTTTTTCTTATTCTTTTTCTCTTTTTTTCTTGTTTGTAAAGTTCACACTTTTCTCTCTTATTTGTAAAGTTCACACTTCAATTCATTTCCTGTTTTTTTTCACTGAAAAATATATCCACAGATAAAGAAAAGCCAAAACCCACTTATCATGATGTTGAATCGCATTGCAACTTCATGTGCCCTTCTCAAAACGCCCGATTCTGTGCCGCAGTTCCAAACTTTAAACTGCTTTCTCCGCAGCGCCCGACACAGCGCGTGTTTCGTTTAAAGAACTCATCAGGGGCTGGGGCTTCAAATTAAATTTATTTCAAAAAATGGAGCCGCCCTTGGCGTTCTGAAATATACCAGGACGCCAAGAGGAGTTTTATCCGCAGAGTAAAATTTAATTTGAAGCCCCAGCCCCTGATGAGTTCTTTAAACGAAACACGCGCTGTGTCGGGCGCTGCGGAGAAAGCAGTTTAAAGTTTGGAACTGCGGCACAGAATCGGGCGTTTTGAGAAGGGCACATGAAGTTGCAATGCGATTCAACATCATGATAAGTGGGTTTTGGCTTTTCTTTATCTGTGGATATATTTATCAGTGAAAAAACTGTGTGAAATTGAAGTGTGAACTTTACAAATAAGAGAGAAAAGTGTGAACTTTACAAACAAGAAAAAAAGAGAAAAAGAATAAGAAAAAGAAAAAACAGTTAAGGTTCACAACTGCCTCAAACCCGATGATTATATAATACGTATGGTGAGCTATTCACTTTGGATTGGGTTATAAATCCCATGCATTTAAAGAGAAAAAGAAAAAATACACACGTCTTAAGTGTTAAGATTGGGCTCCTGTATGAGGGTTGTTGTTGCAAGAAATTTATGTTTATTGGCATCTTCGAAAAACGTGGATTATCATAAATAAGATTGTTATATTACTACCATAGTTTTTATCCAGTTGTCAAGCATTTATTTTTATCTTCCAGCATACATGCATGTGTATGTTTATGCACAAATACATGCAATGCATTGAAAGCGAGTATTTCGCTACATTGAACAAGTGCACTTTTCCTATTTATTTAAAAAAAAAAAAAACGCATATATTTTATATGCAAAAATAAAGTGGGACTTGCATAAATCAGGATTTATGCACATAAGACGGTGTATTTTAAAATATGCGTGTGTAAGTGAAATTACCAGTTTTACCAGTTACTCCACCAGCTCACTCAGTCCTTCTCCAGGTTCTTCAGCCTGAACTCCCTGCCAGTTCACCCAGACCTCCCACCTGTTGCGCACCCGGCCCGTGCTCGGGCCTGCTCACCTCGCTAGCTCCTCTGCAGGTCACGGGTCGGCCTCCCCAGTGGCAGCCGCAAGCTCCTCCAGGCCTCGGCATCCCGCAGCGGTGGTTGCTGGGCCTTCCACTGGGCACCAGGCCTCACGTTGGAGTTCGGTGTCCCCAGTGGCGTTGGCCACGCCCTTATGTGCGCACGCACAGACCGCCCGGCCTCTTGTAGGGCCAGGGGCGGGTCCTAGCTTCGCGGTGTTCCCTGATTGAACGTATGATATAAGGAAGTCCCTGCCGGCACTTCCTTGCCTTGGCAGTCGGGTCGGCACTGTAAGTGTACTAGTTTGCCTCCGCGTTCACAGTCTTGTTCCAGTCTTGTTCCAGCCTTGTTCCAGCATCCTACTGTTCCAGCATCTACTGTTCCAGCATCCTACTGTTCCAGCATCTACTGTTTCAGCATCATACTGTTTCAGCATCATACTGTTCCAGCCTTGTCCAGCGTCCTTCTGTTCCAGCGTCCTTCTGTTCCTGCGTCTGTCTGTCCTGTCTCCCCAGGTAGTACCCTCGGACTGTCTCTCTGGTACTGACCTCGGCCTGCTCTTTGACCATTCTTTTCGCTGCCTGGATCCTGACCGCTGCCTACCTTGTGACCTCGTCTGACCTCTGAAACCTGACCCCTGCTTCATTGACTACTTCTCGGACTGATCTTCGGATTCTGACCCCGGCTGCCATTGACCACATCTCCTGATTCTGGCTTTGTCCCTTGCCTTGTCATCGCCTACGCTGTACTGGCCTTCCTTGCTCCTCCAGACCTACAGCCTAGAGTCCGACCATGCTCCCTTGCTGCTCATCGGCACGCCTCTCTACTACCTCTCCGGGAGACCCTGCGAGGCCCACCTAGTCCAAGTGGCACAGGACCCTACGGGCTCCACCCGGGGCGGCTGCAGGCTTCCAGTGGTGAAGCTCATCCTAGCCTCTGTCTCCTCCTGTGCTCCGCCCCCTGGGGGCAGGTGCTTCCTGGTCCCTACCAGGGAGCCGTTCTCCACTGCTCCAGGACAAGGGTCCACCTCCAAGCGCAACACCACCTGACCAATAATACACAATAAACACATTTAATATCACTTATGCTGGATAATTAGCAGGCATAAAATTATGTTAATAAGTTGGCAAATCTACGTGTGTGTTAGCCCTGCCCTGGAACGTTCTAGACTGCTCCCTTTTTTGTGCGTGTATGATTAAGGTTTATAAAATAGCATAGGCGTGCATAGATATTACATGTATATGCTAATTTTTACGTGCTTAAGTCTTTGAAAATTCACCACTTTGAATGGATCGACTTCTGCTCTTGATCTGCTCCCCTCCAGACTAGTTAATAAGATTGAATTGGGCCTAGACAATATCTTCTTGCAATTGTCAATAAGAGTTTAGAGCAAGCTTACTTTCCATCTGCATTAAAAGAGGCTAGAATTTGTCCTCGTCTTTAAAAAGACTCTCTTGATCCTCCTTATCTACTTAAACAGTGTCAAACTTCCCTGTTTTGGGAAAATTATTGAAAAAGTTGTAGAATGTCAACAACATGTATTCCTTGAAAAAATGAAAGCTTTTCACCCTACACAACTGGGTTTCTGTGCCAGTCACAGCATGGAAACAACATCAGTTGCCCTTATAAATGAGGTTAGAACTAGGGTTGATAAGGTTAAATGAGGCCTTTGTTTCAATTGATATGTAGACAATCACCTGTTACTACAGCGTTTGGCTGACCTAAGAATTGTTGGCAGAGCTCTCCCATGTTTTGTTTCCTATCTGCCTGTTCTTACCAGGTCAATTGGGCTAATAAACTGAGTCACGATTGCTCAAATGTGGGACACCTCAGGATTCTATTTTAGCTCCTCTACTTTTAAAATCTTCATCTATCCCTCTTAGACACTCTGATTCAGTATAAGGGCTTTAACATTTTTTTTTTGCTGATAATATCCAGTTTATTCTTTATCTCCCAATGCAATTCTGTGGAGGAACTAGACAAATTCAAGTCCTGTCTTGATTCTATAGCCCTGTGGTTAAATGACCAGAAACTCAAGGTGAATCCAGAAAAATTTGAAGCTTTGTGGCTTACTAGGAAAGCCAAGCCTCTGATCAAAATTCCTTCTTTGGCTGATATACAGATTATTCCATCTGAGTCTATCTCAATACTTGATGTAATGACTGATGCCGGGCTTACCTTCACCTTCAGCACTCAGATATCATTTGTGATTCAGTCTTCATTTTTTAATCTATGATTTATTCATCAGACGAAACTCTGAACTCCATGATGTCCAGACACTAATGTATAGTCTTGTTCTGTCAAGAACAGCAGTTTATGCAATTCTCCTCCAGAAACCTATCCAAACCTTTTTTAAACCCAACTGCGCTAACTGCCCTAACCACATCCTCTGGCAATGAATTCCAGAGTTTAACTGTGCGTTGAGTGAAAAAGAACTTTATATGATTTGTTTTATATGTGCTGAGATGTTCAAGAGAGGTAAGTGACAAACCTTGATGTTACAATAGTCAATTAATCAAGTTAATTTAGGGAATAGCCACTGCTATTACAGGTATTGGTAGCATGGGATCTATTTAATGTTTGGGATCTTGCCAGGTACTTGTAACCTGGATTGGCCACTGTTGGACACAGGATGCTGGGCTTGATGGACCCTTGGTCTGACCCTGTATGGCAACTTATTATGTCTATTACAGAATACAACTGCTAAACTGGTTTATGGTTTAAGAAAGTTTGATCACATTACCCCAGTATTGGCAAAATTTCATTGGCTTCTTGTTTTGGCAAGAATTAAGTTTAAGATTTTGTGCCTTGTTTTTGTGCCTTGTTGTCAACCACACTATTTGGCAAATTTGTTGGCTTTATATGCCTTACTAAGTAATCTGCCATCTTTTCAAAAGCAACTTGCCTCCACCTTTTGAAATTAGGCTTGAGAATACTTGTCATTCATCTTTCTCCTATCAAGCACCTTTATTTGGAATGTGCTGCTGCAGGAGGTCTCTTACCTTCCTCCAGAGGCCGCTCTGAAGCCAGGGCCTCGCCTGCGCATCATCCAGGACTTGCTCCAGGGCCTGAGAGGCCTAGCTGCTCCTGAGGCATGCCTGTGGCTTGCAAGCCTCAGCGTTTGGACTTCCTGCTTCCAGCCACGCCCGTTTCTCTAGGGGCTGGCCCGCAGCTCTCTACCCTAGTTATAGGACCAGCGGTGGGCGGTCCTGGCAAGCTCCTCCCAGGGAGTTGCCTTCTACCTCCAGTACTTAAGGACTGTCTGTTCACTTGCACCAGGCCTTCGGATTGTGCATTACAGTTGTCTGTAACCTTGCTGGTCCAGGTCCTCCATGTTTCCTGATGTCTGCCTAGACGTGTTTCCTGATGTGTGCCTTGACGTGTGCCTAGTTGTTTGTTCCTGTGCCTGCCAGCCGTAAGGACTTCGGATGTGAGTATCCCAGCATCGGAGTTCCTGTTCACCTGGGTCTTCCCCGCACCCTCCTTCTCAGCGTGGTCCGCGACCAGCCTTCCTGGGCTGGGACAGGGTGGTCCGCGACTCAGTCCCACGGGTGGGCTGAGTAGGGCGCCCTGATGGACAGTGCAATGTTTCCGTCCAGCCTTGTCTACAGTGTCTGCTTCAGCCCTTGCCCGAATGTCTTCCTCTGCCAGCCGAGGGGGCTTCGGATGTGAGTATCCCAGCATCGGAGTTCCCGCTCGCCTGGACCTTTCCTGTGTCTCGCTTCAGCCCTTGTCCTGATGTCTCCGTCTTGCTTCAGCCTGCTTCTGCCCCGCCTGATGTCTGCTGTTTAAGGACTCTGTCTGCCCTCGCCTCTGTCCGGCCTGTTGCCCATTGCCGTTCCCAGCGGCAGGTCCGAAAGGGCCGGGAACAGTTGGAGGACCGTTCATTAGTCAACTTCCCCGTGTTGGCTACCATGGGCACGCAGGTCCGGCTGAGGGTCGGACTCCCTGCTTCTGTTCCTGCCTGCTCAGCTCACCTCCCACGGTGTGGCCTTGGGCTCCTCCTGGGGTCCTGCCGTGGCCCAAGGGCTCACCCCCCACCCGAGACGACCGCGCCCGCGCGCGCTCGTAACATGTGCTCCCAAGTTTTGTTGGTTTTGAACAGAATTACAGTAAGTTCTGGAAAGGAATTAAAACTTGGCTGTTCAATCAGGCTTTTAACATTAGCTGATTTTATTTTGTTGGCTGATTTTACAGTTTTGAACCTGTTATAATTGTTATTGGACTGTTCTGTTTTTAGGTTTATTTGTTTATGTTTGTTTTATGTTGGTATACTTTTTTATTTGGATCAAAACAAAAATAGCCTCGTTCTGAAAAATCCTAATGTTCTGATTTTTCGTTTCAGTAAATAGTGTATGCTGGCAAATAGTGTGTACTATTTTACTGGCACATCTGCCCTCCCACCCACCCTGTTCTTCTTCAGCCTCCCATCAGGGAGAGGGGGAGTATTTCCAAGGGGAGAAAGGAGCAGAAGCAAGTTTCAGATGTTTCTATCCCCAGCTTTTGCACTTTAAAAATGGCATTTGTTGCAGGGCTGGCTGGGGCCTAGCTGTTTTACACCCATAAAAATTGTTTTATGGTAATATTGCTTTACTTGTTTTATAGTCATATAATAACTAGGCCCTATATTTTTAAAGTGCAGCCAGTGGGGCAGAAGTGTCTGGGGCTCATTCCTGCCCTTTTCTCCCTTTGAACCCCTCCCCCCCCATGGGGTAAGCAGGGGATGCAAGGGAATGGGAGGGAGCATTTCATTTTGCTTTTTTTGTTTGTTTTTGGTTATTTTTTAAATTGTTTATTTCAGTTCAACAGACAAAACCAAAATAAACATTAAATGGCACGAATCCTAAACCATTCCTCCCTCCTTCAAAAACAAAAATAATGAAATGAAATGAACATTTTCTGCCTGCACATCCCTAGAAAACAAAAGAAACTGATTTGGATGAGCGATGAGAAGGGATGTCCTACACGTGGTCAGGCTTCCTCTGCTGGCATCTGGGATATAGCCTTAGCAGTGTGGACAGCAATAACCGGACACACTAGATGGGCAAATTGATCTTTTCTTGTTGTCATCTATTAGATACAGTATGTTATTATGCATCTTCATATCTACCAAGCAAGCCACAGGCAGGTCTGTCAGAAGGGGCGGGTGAGATGGGTGACTGTCTGGGGCACCAGGCCAGAGGGGAGCCAGCTTACAGTGTCAGGGAGTGGGGTGTCAAAGTGCCACACCTCCGCTTCAGTAAGCTCCAGCCATGCGGGAGAGGGAGTGGGAAGGTCTTTTTAGCCATTGTTTAATCAGAGAGGGACCCCCCTACTGGCCAATAGGGTGTTGTTATGTCATCAGAGGGGAACCCCTCCATTCTCACAGCCAGCCAGTATTTTGGAGGGATAACTCCCCCGGCCATCTCATACTGCCTGGGTGCTGGTTAGCGCACGATGGGCCTGAAGGGGCACACTTTGAGCCAGCCCTGAGGGAAGCAATGTGGATTTTTCAAATTCTGCATGTTATATGAACAAAGTCCCAGAATCTTTAGCGGTGGGAGTTAAAAATAAAAATGGGGTCTTGATCAGGGTTTCTGAAGGCTTGGCAGGTTTTAGAAAGTTCATGCAATAAAGACAAAAAAGAGATACTTGGGTTTGAGCCCCAGGAAATACAGACATAAAGAACATCTGTCTGTATGGGAAAAAACCCTGCTTGTCCTGGTCACCACATTGAATTTCCATGGGTACCTGATTACTTTTTGTCTGTTTCAACTAATAAATTGTCTTGGAAACATTCACAGCATCTTGGGTATAATCCTGGCCATAATGTATTCAAGATTCAGACAGAAATTAGATAAACATATGCTTGGATGTTCTCAGGAAAGCAATCAGTTTGGGCATTCATCCTGTTCATAAAGCACGACGTATGAACAGTTCATTGGAACATTGGCACACTCGCTAATCTCAATGTTTAAGCAGTCAGTACAGCAATAAAAAAACGGCCAGCTGAGCAACATCTTGGGCGCGTTCCAACACAGACCCAACGAGACAATAAAATTCAGAAACAGAGACAGACCCTATGGCGATAGGCTTGGAGAGCAACCCTCCAAGGACTGTCTGAGCCTCTCTGGATGTTCTTCTGCAATTTTGCTGGAGGCTTGCCTAGATGAGATAAAATCTCAGGGTGCTGGAGGTGCCAGAGACACCAGCTAAGCAGAGAACTCAAGGGCGAAAATCCTACTGGAGATTACAGCAAAAGGCTGGTGGCATGGGAGCTATGAGAGAATGGTGGCGGCAAGCCACCATGGACTCTGAAACATCCAAGCCTTGCAAAATTGATAATGTCCCCGGGGCTGTTGAGACCACATAGATCAATGCTACAGGTGTTAGGAAGGGAAAGAAATTGGAGCTCTCTTTGATTCTAGTGGCTTATGTGAAACATTTGTGGATGATTTTCAGGTTGGTCCAATAAAAGGTGGCACAGCTACACAGACTCCATGCCCTTACATTAGCACAGCAGTATTGCCATAAGCATTTTTACACAATTAAGGAATAATTTTCAAAGTGATTTCCATGCGTAAAACACAGTTTCATGCATGTAAATCAGTGCTGGGATTTGTGCACAGAACCCAATTTCATGCTCAGCCTTATAACAATGGGATTTACATGCATGCGTTTCCCTGGGAAAAGTAAGCCTGTAAATTAACCTGCGCATGTTGCACGCTGCAAGGAGCAGGTGTGACTTTGTGTGGGGAAGTTTGTGAGCACTACTTCAGGTAATTCTCAAAGTGAACATATGTCTATAGGTTTACTTTAAAAATTGGTGTAACTTTGGCAAGGTATAAGTTATGTGGGTTGTTATAAAATTACCCTCTGGGCTGATTTTGAAGGGCTGTCTAGGCCCAACTATTCTTTAAAAGGGAGAATTTTCCAGAAATGGGAGGCTCGGGAGGTGATCTAGGTGAAATGAGTGATAGGAAAGTCCTTCCACCAAAGGATGGTTCCGTGAGCTACAGGGTATAAAAGACGACTCAGTGAAAGAAAGAAGTCTTGAGTTCTGGTTTTGAGTGGAGAGAGAAATGTCTCACGGGGAGCTTGGAGAGGAGCAGTCAAGGGGCTGTGCTCTGCCTTGGACCCTGACGTTCTGCTGGAAAGGGAGTTCTTTCTCTGGTAAGGGTGAACGGCCATCCAGGAAGATTGGGTCTTCTATTCCAACAGCGCAAGGATTTGACCTGGGGAAGTCTGAAGTCAGCATTCTTGGGAACTCTCTGGATTTCAGCAGGGAAATTGTATCAATTGCTGGTCTCTGTGAAAACTCCTGAAAGCTCAGGGCTTCTCTGTTTGCTGCTCTTGCGCCTCCTCTTCAGGAAGCCTGCAGGGAACAGGCCAAGAAGGGCGAGCCAGGAGTACAGGGCCGGTGCGTCCCATTAGGCAAACTAGGCGGTCGCCTAGGGGGCGGCGAAGATTAGCCATGCGGGGCCACGAGCACAGCCTATCCCGCTGGCGGCCGAGAGGAGTAGAGACTCGGCGGGCTGCGAGCGGCACCCATCCTGCTCGTGGCTGAGAAAAGCAGACACTTACCGGGCCACACGTGGCGTCTCAGTGAATGAGGTAGGGGCTGGGGTCAGGTCCGGAACTAGGTGGGGGGAGGGAGTGAGGGGGGGGGGGGGCATGTGCAAGGCAGAATTTTCATCTAGGGCGCCTAACACCCTTGCACCGGCCCTGCAGAAGTACACACTACAGGCAGCATTTGGGGAGAAATTGGAGGAAGGGCAGGGGCTGGAATAGACACATCTCAGTCTGCGGGAGAGTCCAGGACTTGGAATGCAGTTGCAGGCAGAGTAAGGCTGCAGAAGTCAGGGAGCTGTGACTTATAGGGGAGCAGGAGCAAAGACATTGCTGGGTGTCAGGAAGGGGAAGAATGCTAAGGTCATCCCTGGAAGGGATGGTGTTGTTGGGGAAGAGAGAAAGAGAGTGGATTAATAAAAAGGGAGAGGCTTGAAAGAGAAAATGTTGATATGTACTATTCGTTCTCTCCCCACCCTCTCTCGCCACTAATCAACAGCAATCTCAGGGTGCCCACAGCTCCTACGTTCCCAGGTATGGCAGTCAGTAAGTGACTGGAATACTGGAGGAAGAGTTTCTTGTTTTTTATATAAGCCTGAGGAAGAAAATGGGCTTGGTGGCGGTCTGAGGGGAATAATCTTCTATTTGACTGTACTCAAGCAGCACGAGAAGGTAGTGAACAATGACTTTTTGGATTTTATGTCTTCAGGGAATTTTCTAAACTGTTATGCTGATTTTTTTTTTTGTCTTTGCTGAATGCTTATTTTGGGACTTTAAGTTAACTATTTTTATTTAATTTGGAACAAAACACCTGGCATGGGCCCTTATTTTGTTTCTGGCAATCCCTTGGGCCTGGCAGGTGAATCCTTCTCACTCCCCATAGCAGGAATCCTTGCTTATTACTAGATTCTGCAATGAGTGATGAGTGCTCAGCAGCCTCTGAAGGCGACCGCCTTGCCAGGGGTGGTTACAATAGTTAAGCCGAACAAAAACACCATAAGAGCATAAGACGTCACGCAGGGTGGGAGCATCAAGCCCAGCATCCTGTCTCCAACCGTGGCCAATTCAGGTCACCAGGAATTACCTGGCAGAGCCCTTCCTCACTGCTCACTTCCAGGCATAAGCAATGGTTTTGCCCAAGTCTACCTGGCTAATAATTTCTCCAGGAACTTGCTCAAATCCTTTCTAAACCTAGGTATGCCAGAAGCCTTGACCACATCCTCCGACAACAAATTCCAAAGCTTTATTGCACACCGAGTGAAAAAATACTTTCTCCACTTTGTTTTGAATCTGCTAGTTTCATGAAGTGTACCTTAGTCCTAGTATTATTTAAAAGGGTAAATATCTCTTCCCTATCATATCCCCTTTCAGTCATCTTGTCTCTAAGCTAAAGAGGTCTAAACTGTTTAGCCTTTCTTGATAAGGAAGTTTTTCCATCCCCTTTATCATTTTTTTTCACCTTTCTCTGAACCTTTTCCAGTTCCACAATATATCGTTTTGAGATGGGATGAACAGAAGTGCACAACAGTATTCAAGGTGCAGTCACACCACAGATCTATACCATGGCATTATGATATTCAAGGTTTTGTTCTCCGTTCCTTTCCGAATAAGTCCCTAACATTCTGTTTGCTTTATTGGAAGCCACTGCACACTGGCTGAGAATTTCAGCATATTGCCAAGATCTTTTTCCTGGGTGCAGGGGTGTAGTTATGGGAGGGCCTTGCAGGGGCCAGTGCTCCCCTCACCTTTGCCTCAGGCCCCCATAACCTGCAGTAAGGTCATGTCATATCCGAGTCAGCCCTTAAAGGTACAGCAGTTAGAGGTTCTGGAGACACTGGAATCACTGCCAGTCCATGACCCTCTGTGCCTTTTAAGGAGACTTAACTTGAGCAAGCTGCTCCTGTAAAACCTTGAGGCTATCAAAGTTTTCTGTTTACTTTTGGCAGGTAATTATCCCCCTTCCCTCTCAGCCTCTTAAGAGTTCAGTAATGCCTGGCCTGGGTGGAAGCCTATTTACATACAGTCCCATACAGTAAACTGCGAGGGAGAGCCGGCGCTCCGAGGCGAGCGCCCGCTCTCCCAACGCGCGCCCAGGCCCCTCTCCTGGGCGCGCAATTCAGTATTTAAATTAGGACCCGCACTAATAAGGAGGTGCCAGGGATACTAGTGCGTCCCTAGCCCCTCCTTATTGGCGGAAGCGGTGGCTGTCAGAGGGTCTGACAGCTGACGCTTAATTTTACCGGCGTCGGTTGTCGAACCCGCTGACAGCCATGGTTTCGGAAAACGGACGCCGGCAAAATTGAGTGTCTGTTTTCCAACCCGCGGGCAGATTTTTTTTTTTTAATGAATATTTTAATTTTTTTTTATTTTTGGGGCCTCTGATTTAATATCGCTATGATATTAAGTCGGAGGGTGTACAGAAAAGCAGTTTTCTCTGCTTTTCTGTACACTTGTCCGGTGCCTTTTCTTTGGCAGGAGTTAATTTCTGAGAGTAAAATGTGCGGCTTGGCCGCACATTTTGCTTTCTGTATTGCGGGTGAATACCTAATAGGTTCATCAACATGCATTTGCATGTTTATTTATTTATTTATTTAACAATTTTTATATACCGGCATTCGTAGGACACATCATGTCGGTTCACATTTAACTGAGAGAGGAAATTACAATGAACGAGGATAGAGAGTCAACGATATTACAATGAACTAGGAACAAGGATAGAAAGAGTCAACGAGCAAGTATACAACTTTGTAAAACGAACTGGATGATGATTATCCATGTTAAGAGTAGGTATGCATCAGGATATAAAGGATGCATGTACCCTTAAGAACTTAACATATGAAATTATTTACAATAATAATATTAAATGTAGGGGCAGGGAGAAGGGGAAGGGGGTAGCGAGGAGGGGAAAGGAGAGGAGGGGGTAGGGGTATAGGAGAACGTTAAGGCAATGGCACTTTCAAGGAAAGGCTGTTTGTAGGAAGAGAGGGGAGGGGTAGGGGAGAGGCAGCAGGGTGCTGGGGAAGGGTGGGGGGAGGGAGGGAGCAGGGGGGGAGCTGGGAAGGTGAGGGAGCTAGAATGGTAGGGGAGAGGGGGGAGCTGGGAATTTTATTTATTTTGGGATGGCGAAGGGGAGGTTGAGGAGGGGGTGTGTAGGCTGAGCGGGAGCTGAGTAAGTTCGAGACAAGACAATGACTAGGATTGGGAGGAGTTGGGGTATGCCTGTTTAAAGAGCCATGTCTTGATTCCTTTTTTGAAATGGCTCAGGGACGGTTCTAGGCGGAGTTTAGCAGGAAGGGAGTTCCAGAGGGTAGGACCCGCAATGGAGAAGGCTCTGTCCCGGGTAGTGGTAAGGTGCCCAATTTTGAGTGAGGGGGTTTGAAGGGTGCCAGCGAGGGAGTTTCTGGTGGGGCGATTAGTTTGACGGAAATGTGGCATATCCTCAAGCCAGGGGGAGTTGTTTTTGTATAATGTGTTATGGAGGATGGTAAGTGTTTTGTATTGGGAATGGTAGGAAATGGGGAGCCAGTGGAGATCCTGTAGTATGGGAGTGATGTGGTCAGTTTTCCTGGTGTTTGTTAAGATTCTAGCCATAGCATTTTGGAGGATTTGGAGGGGTTTAATAGTGGAGGCAGGTAGACCTATGAGAAGGGAGTTGCAATAGTCGATTTTAGATAGTATGGTGGTTTGCATAACAGTGCGGAAGTCGTGGGCGTGGAGGAGGGGCTTCAGTTTTTTGAGGGTTTGAAGTTTAAAGAAGCCCCCTTTTAGCAGTGATTTAATGTGAGATTTGAAGCTTAGCTGATTGTCAAGGGAAACTCCTAAGTCTCTGACACTGGGTGGTAGTGTGTAAGCTTGTGAGGCGTTTTGATTCATTGGTGGATCGCGTCGATTGATTGATTTGTTAGGATAAGGATTTCTGTTTTAGAGGCATTGAGTGCAAGGTGGATATTGGAGAGGAGAGAATTGATGGATGTCAGGCAAGTTTCCCAATATTGCAGGGTTTCAGTAAGGGATTTCCGAATGGGAATGAGTATTTGTACGTCGTCTGCATATAAGAAAAATTTTAGTCCTAGTTTAGAGAGAAGGTGGCAGAGTGGGAGTAGATATATATTGAAGAGGGTGGACGATAAAGAGGAGCCTTGTGGTACGCCTTGTGTGAGGGGAATGTGAGCGGATTCAAAGTTATCAAGTTTGACTAGGTACTTTCTGTGGTCAAGGTATGAGGAGAACCAGGATAGGGCTGTATTTGAGATGCCTATCTCCGCTAACCGTGATAATAGGATTTGATGGTTCACGTGATAATAGGATGGTTCACGTGATAATAGGATTTGATGGTTTGATGCATGTTGCAGGCGCTATTAGTTTTGTGGGGCTTCCCCAAGGTTAACATGGGTGGGCACTGTGCTAGCCCCCTCCCTACTCCATCCCTTACTCCATTCTATCTGAGTCTTCATGGCAGCGGCTACATCTTTAATTTCTGGCAAGGTTCTGTATTTTTTGTTTTCACTCTCTCTTGCCCTAGCTGTGTCTGTTATTTCTCACTCTCCCTCTGTATTTATGGCAGATACTTTATACAAGCTGCTGAAGAGCAACTATCAGGCCAATACAGAACGGTGCGCTCGGCCAAGCATGCTATTAGCCCCCATTTGGATACGCGTTTTTGACACGCTATTATTACCCCTTATACAGTAAAGGGTAATAGCGCATGGAAAACGCGCGGCCAACCCCCCCGAAACTAATAGCGCCTGCAACATGCAAATGCATGTTGATGAACCTATTAGGTATTCACCCGCAATACAGATTGATGGTCAATCCAGGTCACAAGTACCTGGCAGGATCCCAAGGGGTAGAGAGATTCCAAGCTGCTTATCCCAGGGATAAGAAGTGGATTTCCCCAAGTCCACCTTAATAACGGTTTATGACCTTTTCCTCCAGGAACTGGTCCATACCTTTTTTAAATGCAGCTACATTAATAGCTTTCATCAATCATCTAGTAATTAATTCCAGTGCTTAATTATGCATTGAGTAAAAAAATATTTTCTCTTACTAGTTTTAAATGTATAACCTAGTAACTTCATTGTGTGTCCCCTAGTCTGATTCATGTTTACCCTTTCCACTCCACTCATTATTTTATGGACTTCCATTACCAACCAGCATCTCATAAACCGCATGATGTTCTTCCGGCTCCCTCCTACCCCCCCCTCCGGCAAGCAGGAAGGCTGGTGGGCCATGGTGGAGCTCATACTACCACAGCCCAAAGAGAACAGGAGGCCATGTGTGTGAGCTATTGAGAGTCTGTACATGTCTGTGAGAGCTCGTGTGTGTGTGTGCATGTTTATCTATGTGGGAGTACTGTGTCTTTGAATGTGCTTGTGTGAGAGCCTGTGTGCTTGTGTATGTTTGGGAGCCTGTGATAGGCTATGTGTCACATATAGGCTCTCACAGGCATGCCCAAACACACACGTAATGAGGAAGAGGGAGCCTGTTTATGTGAGAGAGAGGGAGTGTGTGAGAGAATGAATGTGTTATTGTGCATGTGTGTGAGAGAGACAATAACATTTTTGCAACCCTACCTTCCCCACTCCATGACGATCTCAGGGTGACTACAAATCAAAAGATCCCAGGTATGGAGGGCATGAGATTTTTTAATCCTTATTAGTTTTAATTATTGGGTATAATTTGATGTTTCTACTTTTTTTAAATATTTAATTTTTTAGGGGAATAGAACTTTTTTTTTAATTATTGGATTTTTATTCATCAGATGTTTTGAAATATTTTATTGGTGTTTGAGAATTTTTTAATATTTTATTCATTAAATGGTTTGAAATATTCTTTTTTTTTTTTCCATTTATAATTGTATTGATATAATGCTGAACATAAACATTATATATAAAACTCATTACAGTCATTGCAGAGAATTTAACAAACACCAACAGGCCATATCCCCCCCCCCCCCCCCCCCCCCCCCCACACACACACTATCCAGGATCACAATAAGGTAGAAGAATTAGGAGATTTACCAGGAGACTCAGTTATGGCAAGTTCAATCAGATATCATAATCATATGAACCGGTGTAAAACAGCGAACAAAAATCAATATTTATAAGGCCTTCATTACATAAAACTGCTCATTATAGTAATATAATGTTATGATACTATAATTCCTCATTCCTAAGATGTTGGGGGGTTTTGTCATAGTAGAAGTGGTTCCCAGATTGCTTGAAATAATTGTATATGATTATGGCGTAATGCCGTAAGCCTCTCCAGTCGTTGCTATTTAAATAAGCGATTAAGCACCACTTGGAAGGATGGAATCTCAGGTCTCTTCCAATGGGTTGCTAGCTCACTTCGGGCCGCTACAAAGATTTTTGGCATAAGCATCATTGATGGAGGGTAGATTGTGATATTTCCCGACCAATGAGCATAATACCTGCGTCATATATGTTTCCCACCTTTACCATCTGGGAGGTCCAGCTAGCAAAGTTTCACCAAAAATGGGTGATTTGAGGGCATTGCCACCAAATATGAAAATAGGTGCCTGTGTCACCACAATTCCGCCAACATTGTTCAGATTGTGTCGGAAAAATACGATGGAGTTTAGTTGGAGTGAGGTACTATTATACAGCATTATAAGACAATTTTCTTGAAGATCTGCTAATACTGAACCCTTACAAGCATTGACAAAAATATCTTTCCACTCATCCAAGCTCAGTGTGACCTTTAAATCAGAATTCCAGGCCTCCATATTTGCAAATGTACCATTGGGCTGTTTATTTAAAATGTTATATATTTTTTAAATAGTTCCCTTCAACCTTCCCCCTTGCATACAATAGGTCTCAAACATTCATTTTCCCTCCCGCAGTAATGCCAATTTCTGGAGAGAGAGGATATAATGCTGGATTTGTGCAAAAAATGAATATTAAAATATCTCACCTTCTTTGCACAATCTGCCTTGCTCTCATTGCTCTAAGCAGCAGCACTGTACATTCAAATAGGAACAATACCTTCACAAACAGCACTTGCCTACTTTGTAATACTCTGAGTTATAGTCTGCAGTCTACCCCTCCTGGGACAGAATGCCATGACAGCTCCAAACTAACTACAAGGAGTAACCTGGGAAGAAATGCAGAAAGAGAGCCAACTTCAGCCTTCAATGCTCCATGACTGGAAACACACAACACAGGAGAGGTACATTACAACCTAGACTATTATAATACACAACCCTTAAGAAGAAATTGCAGCCAAGCAACAAGAAGCTCTGTTTCATTTTGTTTTTATAAATAAATATTTAATATTTTCTATATTTCTTACATAAGAACATAAGATATGCCATACTGGGTCGGACCAAAGGTCCATCAAACCCAGTATTCTGTTTCCAACAGCGGTCAATCCAAGTCACAAGTACCTGGCAAGTACCCAAGCATTAAATAAATCTCAAGCTACTATTGCTAATTAGTTAACAGCAGTTTATGGATTTTTCCTCTAGGAACTTATCCAAACCTTTTTTAAACCCAGTTACACTAACTGCTGTAACCACATTCTCTGGTGATGAATTCCAGAGCTTAACTATGCACTGAGTGAAAAAGAATTTTCTTCGATTTGTTTTAAATGAGCTATTTGCTAACTTCATGGAGTGCCCCATAGTTTTTCTATTATTTGAGAGAGTAAATAACTCATTTACATTAACTTGTACCTTTCATGATTTTGTAGACTTCTATCATATCCTCCCCCAGTCGTCTCTTCTCCAAACTGAACAGCCCTAACTTCCTTAGCCTTTCCTCATAGGGCAGCTGTTCCATGCCACTTATCATTTTGGTCATCCTTCTCTGTACTTTCTCCAGTACAACTATATCTTTTTTGAGATGTGGCGACTAGAATTGCACACCGTATTCAAGATGTGGTCTCACCATGGAGTGATACAGAGACATTATGTCATCTATCATTTTATTTGCCATTTGCCTTTTAATAATTCCTAAAATTCTGTTTGCTTTTTTGATCGCCACAGCACACTGAGCCGATGATTTCAATGTATTATCCACTATGATTCCTAGATCTCTTTCCTGGGTGGTAACTCCTAAGACAGTACCTAACTTTGGGGTTGATTTTAAAAGTGCGCGTGGGTGTAGATTTATTCGTGCAACCCATGCCGCGCGCATGTTATAAAATTCATGGTCGGCGCGCACAAGGGGGTACACAATTGTGCAACTTGTGCGTGCCGAGCCGCGCAGCCTTCCTCCATTCCCTCCGAGGCTGCTCCTTTTTGCAAGCCCTGGGACATACGCGCGTCCCGGGGCTTGCGTGCACCGCCGAGCCTATGCAAGATAGGCTCGGCGCGCACAGGGGCAGGCAGGGGCAGGTTTTCGGGGGATTTTAAAATCTGCCCCCTTGTGTAACTACAGCAAGGGTTATTTTTCCCTATATACATCATTTTGCACTTGTCCACATTGGGTTTCCAAATGCCAGTTGAAATTTAATCTTCCAGTCTTGCAAGGAGCTCCTGCAATTTATCACAATACCCTTGAGATTTAACTACTCTGCATAATTTTGTGTCATCCGCAAATTTGAACACCTCACTCGTCATACCCCTTTCCAGATCATTTATAAATATATTAAAAAGCATCGGTCCAAGTACAGATCCCTGAGGCACTCCACTGTTTACCTTTTTCCATTGTGAAAACAGATCATTTAATCCTACTCTTTGTTTCCTGTCTTTTAACCAGCTTGCAATGCACAAAAGGACATTTTTAGTTTTCTTAGAAGCCTCTCATGTGGGACTTTATCAAACACCTTCTGAAAATCCAAATACACCACATCTACCGGTTCACTTTTGTCCACATGTTTATTCACCCCTTCAAAAAAATGTAGGAGTTTGTGAGGCAAGACTTCCCTTGAGTGAATCCATGCTAGCTGAGCCCCATTAAACCATGTCTATCTAAATGTTTTGTGATTTTATTCTTTATTTTTATAACAGTTTCCATGATTTTTCCCAGCCCTGAAGTCAGGCTCATTGGTCTAGTTACCCAGATTACCCCTGGAGCCCTTCTTAAATATCAAGGTTACGTTGGCCACCTTCCAATCTTCAAGAACAATGGATGATTTTAATGATAGATTACAAATTGAAATAGGTCTGAAATTTCATTTTTTTAGTTCTTTCAGAGCCCTGGGGTGTATACCATCCGGTTCAGGTGATTTACTACTCTTCAATTTGTCAATCTGGCCTATCACATCTTTCAGGTTCACCGTAATTTGGTTCAGTTCATCTGAATCATCACACTTGAAAACCTTATCTGGAACGGGTATCTCCCCAACATCCTCTTCAGTAAACACTGAAGCAAAGAAATTGTTTAATCTTTTCAGGATGGCCTTATCTTTTTTAAGTGACCCTTTAACCCCTTGATCATCCAATGGTCCAACTGCCTTCCTCGCAGGCTTTCTGCTTCGAATATATTTAAAACATTTATATTGTGAGTTTTTGCCTCTATGGCCAACTTCTTTTCAAATTCCCTCTTAGCCTGTCTTATCAATATCTTACATTTAACTTGCCAATGCTTAAGCTTTATCCTATTTTCTTTTGATGGATCCTTCCTCCAAATTTTTAATGAAGATCTTTTGGCTAAAAAAAAGTTTGACCTTCCTTCCACCTTTCTTAATGCGTGGAATACATATGGACTGTGCTTCTAGAATATTTTTTAAACAATGTCCATGCCTGTTGCACACATTTTACCTTTGTGGCTGCACCTTTCAATTTTTTAAAGCTATTTTTCTCATTTTATCAAAGTTTCCCTTTTGAAGATTTAGAGCTAGAGCCATGGATTTATTTACTGTCCCCCTTCCAGTTATTCATTCAAATTTGATCATATTATGATCACTATTGCCAAGCGGCCCCACCACCGTTACCTCTCTCACCAAATCCTGTGCTCCACTGAGAATTAGATCTAAAATTGCTCCCTCTCTTTGTTGGTTCCTGAACCAATTGCTCCATAAAACTGTCATTTATTCTATCCAAGAACTTTATCTCTCTAGCATGTTTTGACCTTTCACTTATCCAGTCAATATTGGGGTAATTGAAATCTGCAAGTAAACACGTTGTACAGAAATACTTACATTTTTTCAATGTGTGAATTTTTTTGAAATGATTTTTAATATTTTTTAATTATATTTAGGACCATCATAACACCCGTGGTCTGTATGCATGTTATGCCTGTATTTTCAGCCACTCTGGGTCATTTTTAATCATCGGTCCAACATTAGAAATATCTTTATCACTTTTTTTTCAATATTTTTTTCTCTAAGAATGCTTCAATAAGATATGTGGAATAGGTACTTCCCTTTTTTTGGCGCTGTCATGCTGCCACATAGATCCAGTCCAGGTACTTTCCTTTTAGCTGGCGCTACCGTGCTGTCGTACAGAACTGATTCACTTCCCTGTTTTTGGCGCTGCCACGCTGCCGCACAAGTATAATCCCGGTATTTCCTTTTTGTTGGCGCTGCCGCATAAGTCCAGTCAGACGTACATTTCGCAGGGCTGCTGCTTCAGGGAGCCCTGAAAAATTCACACATTGAAAAAATTTAAGTATTTCTGTACAACGTGTTTACTTGCAGTGTTAGTACAAATCGTTGTATTTTGGATAAGTTTTCGAATAATTTTGGTAATTGAAATCTCCCATTAGCACTACCAGTTTGGTTAGCTTCCCTAATTTCTCTTAGCATTTTACTTTCCATCTCACCATCTTGGCCAGGTGGATGGTAGTATACTCCTATCACTATACTCTTTCCCAGCACACAAGGGATTTCTACCCATAAAGATTTGATTGTGAATTTAGTTTCATGAAGGATCTTTATGCCATCCCAGACATAAAGTACCACCCCACCATCAAGATGCTCCTCTCTGTCACTGCAATATAATTTGTATCCCGGTATAGCAATATCCCTTTGGTTATCCTCTTTCCACCATGTCTCTGATATGCCAATGAAATCTATGTCATCATTCCCTGCTATATTCTCCCATCTTACTTCTTAGACTTCTGGCATTAGCATTCAAACAGGGATAAATTGAAATCTTTTAGCTCAGATGAGTTTTTAATTATAGGCACTTGGACTACTTTTCTAATTATTGGAACCTCACTGTCGGGATGCCCTAACTCTAATGCTTCATTAATATCCTTTGAAGATACCTCCCTCCGAATCATGCACTGCTGAGCGACTGTCGGCTTTCCCCTTTGATTTATTTGAAAAGCTGTTCTATCTCCTTTTTAAAGATTAGCACCAGCAGCCTGGTTCCACCCTGCTTAAGGTGGAGCCCACCCCTTCGGCAAAGACTCCCCCTTTTCCAAAAGGTTCCCCAGTTCCTTACAAAATTTACAAAATTGAATCCCTCTTCC
This sequence comes from Rhinatrema bivittatum, assembly GCF_901001135.1. Taxonomy (NCBI): domain Eukaryota; kingdom Metazoa; phylum Chordata; class Amphibia; order Gymnophiona; family Rhinatrematidae; genus Rhinatrema; species Rhinatrema bivittatum. The sequence continues at coordinate 235,934,001 of NC_042619.1, forward strand.
TTCTTGTGTCTCTTATAATTTTAAATATGGCAGTGTGGCACCCCCTTGGGCCGGCCACTAGATGGCTCCAGATCCCTGCTTAGAACCCTAACATCTATGAGTCTTCCATCCCTTTCTGCCCCTCCCAACCTGGAGGGTTTGGATTGGAGTCCTCATTCTATTTAGTGCAGCCATTTTAGTATTCAGTGTGGTAATTTTAAGTCAACTTCAGAGCAGCGAGGCTGCAGTTTTTTATACTCCCTGGTGAGACCTCCCAGGCTCATTCTTCAGTTCTGGAGACCGTATCTACAAAAAGACAAAGACAAGATGGAAGTGGTACTGAGAAGGGCGACCAGGAAGGTGGAGGATCTTCATCGCATGAAGTACGAGGAGAGATTGAAGAATCTAAATATGTACCCCCTGGAGGAAAGGAGGAGCAGAGGTGATATTTATTTATTTTATTTAGTAACTTTTATGATACAGACTTTCAGATACTTGAAAGGTTTTAATGATCCAAAGACAACGACAAACCTGTTCCGTAGGAAAAAAATCAGCAGAACCAGGGGTCATGATTTGAAGCTCCAGGGAGGAAGATTCAGAACCAATGTCAGGAAGTATTTCTTCACGGAGAGGGTGGTGGACGCCTGGAATGCCCTTCCGGAGGATGTGGTGAAGACCAGAACTGTGAAGGACTTCAAAGGGGCGTGGGATAAACACTGTGGATCCATAAAGTCAAGAGGCCGCCAATGAAGAGTGGGTGACTCGCCAGAATGACGGCTACTGCCTGGAGTCAATACCCTTATTCAATAAACATACACATGCTTACTGTGACTCCAACATCGCTCTAAGCTTCAACAGCAAGAGGAAATGTGGAAAAATGGATTTACACTCACAAAGAGGGGAGTAGCTGGCTTGTTACGGCGGTTACTGCCCCAAAACAAATAAGCCTGATGCTTCACCTTCAATGCATATACAGCATAGTTCTCTGCTTCAACGGCAGGGGAGAAGAAAAAAGGGTTCGCACTCACAAAGAGTGGAGTAGCTGGCTTGTTACGGCGGTTACTACCCCAAACCAAATGTGTCTGATACTTCACTTTCGATGCATATCCAGCATGGCTCTCTGCTTCAACGGCATGGGAGAAGACTGATACTACACGCATTTCCAGCATAGCTCCCTGCTTCAACAGCAGGGGAGAAGAAAAACAACCAATAAGGACTGTATAACATAGTATGGGTAAAACAAATAAGCATGGGTGTAGCTTGCTTATTGCGGCGGTTACTACCCCTACTACCCCTAACTAATCAAGCTAGATATTTCAAGGGTGGGGGTGGAAGGGAAATAGAACCAAGAGCTAAGAGAAACAGATAAGTAAGAGAGAAAAAATGTGTGAAGCTTGCTGGGCAGACTGGATGGGCCGTTTGGTCTTCTTCTGCCGTCATTTCTATGTTTCTATATTTTTGAAGAGATTCCTCTCTGTGCACGCCTTGCCAGAAGGTTGTCCTGTATTTAGTAGCAGTGAAATATATTTTTGCTGGATTGTTTTTTGGGACTCCCGTGAAGGGGCTGAAGACCTGTGAGACCCACTCTACTCCCTAGGTGAGGCTAGCACCAATGACAGTACCCAAAACGAGAGATTTTTGATGACTAAGATTTTTCCAGAAGGGAGGACTTCTTAAACCTTGTACCCTTTGGAGAAGGCTCCCCCGGACACAAAGGACAAGGGCTAATGGCCTCTGAGCCCTAATCTACTCCCTAGATGGGGCAAGTACCAGTGATAGTGAAGCAGCAGTCATCAATAGTATTTTACAGAAAGCAAGTTCAGATATTGCTGTGTGGGGAGGTTTTTGACACACCCCTCTCCACTTGAGATCCAGCGCTGGGATAGCCTGGTTCCCATGTTCTAAAGATTTTTCCTGCAAGATAAGTCGCCAGTATCAAAACAGGGAAAAAAGAGGACCAAGATTTCTGGAGTTTCCCAATCGGATCTCCACCCTATGGGAACAGGACAGGCTGGGTGACCGTGAATAAATTGGACTCAGGTAGGACTTTTTGTGTTTGAGGGGGGACCCCTCCAATGGAATTCCTGTTTGGCCACTGGAAAAGCTTTGTGCACCTTAAAATCACCATGGGAAGCTTCTACCCAGAAGAGAAAAATCACCTTTGTACATGTCAGCTATAATTTTACCTTTATGAAAAAATGGACTTTAATTTAAATGCTAAAGAATCAGTAAACATTTAATTTAACACCCAGTGCTTGGTTTGTCTCAGCATCTCACCTCTAAGAGCACAGACAGAGAGAAACACACCACGGTCTCAGCCATAAGTGAGAGCTCCTCCCCCCCCCCCCCACAAAAAGCATCCACCCTTGAGTGAAAGAGTAAAGTTATGGGAGAAGCATTAGCCGGAGTAGCCCTGAAGAGTAAATAAATGTGTGTGCCCTTGGGACCTAAACCCCCCCAAGCAAGGGTTACACCAGAGAAGATATTGTCAATTTTGGTGCAAAGTGTGAGGAATGAAGTAAGGGTTAAAGTGACCTATCTGTGCAGCAGCTTCCAATATCTGAAAAAGCTAAGAGGAACTAGGAAAGTAGGAGAGTAAAGGTGCAAATGGAAGAAAAAACTAGCTAATATGGAAAAACATAGGATAGGACTTTTTTCAGATGTTAGTGACAGAAGGAAGTATAAAAATGGTATTATAAGACTCAAGAGTGAAGAGGGATATGTAGAGGCTGATGAGGAGAAAACAGAATTGCTTAACAAATATTTCTGTTCTATGTTCACTGGGGAAGGGCTTGGAGTAGGACCACAGAAAACTGCCACAAATAGGACTTGAAATGAGGTAGACCTCACACAATTTTCAGAAGATTGTGTTTGCGAGGAGCTAGCAAAACTGAAAGCAGATAAAGCAATGAGGCCGGATGGGATACATCCAAGTGTATGAAAGGAATTTAGAGAAGGTTTGGCAACTCCGTTGTCTGAACTTTAAGACGTCTTTGGAGTCAGCTCAGCAGTGGTTCCAAAGGACTGGAAACTCACAGAGGTGATTCCTCTTCACAGCAATGGAAGTAAGGAGGAGTCTGAAAACTCCAGACTGGTGAGTCTGACCTCAGTAGTGAGCAGATTAATGAAATCACTGCTAAAACAGAGAGTAGTGCAGTTTCTGGAATCCATCAGTGGATTACAAAATCCAATGCAGCATGGTTTTACCAGACATGGGCCTCCTCAGATGAATCTAATCAATGTTTTTGACTGGGTGACCAGAGAGTTGGTTCAGGGGAGAGCACTAGATGTCGTGTACTTGGATTTCAGCAAGGCCTTTGACATGGTTATGCTTGGGTGACTTATAAACCAACGGAGTGCCCTAGCTATAGGCCCTAAAGCGACTGACTGGGTTAGAAACTGGTTGCTTGGGAGGCAAGAAAGGGCAACAACAGACGGAGTTTGTGCTGAGGAACAAGGAGTTACTAGGGATGTGCTGCAGGGAACTGGTTCTCCATTCAGTTCTGTTTAACCTTTTTTTAAATTGATACTACAGAATAGTTATTGGGAAAGGTTTACCAAAATCTGTAACAGTGTAGACACTTTGACTTTTTGGCTTGTGTTTGGGATTGATAGCTTGACATGTTAGATCTGTCTAGCCACCAGTATGGATAATTATGATTTTTCCTCTTTATTTTGTTTCTGGTTTCTGTGGATCTCCCCCTTATAAGGTGGTCTTATTAATGAAGAAATCACAGAAAATGCGATACGAGAAATGTATTCTAATTTCTCTTGTCCTTTTTCTTTGCCATGTATTATTGTGAATGCAACTTATTTTCAATTGTTTTAACATTTTCAGTATAAATATATTAAAAAAGCAAGCACCCTCCCCCATTCCCCCCCCCCCCCCCAGTCTTATGGACTGTAGCAAGTTGATTTGCAGCTACATGAAATATAACTTAAAAAGGGCAAGAAAATATTGGCATGATAAAAAATCTGAAGGATGTTTAAAAATGGCAACAATTTTAGAATTATATTAGCCAGAGAAATGCCAATTAAGGATCAGGGAGTACAACCAACTACCGGGAAAGAAGCCAAAAGTCTAAAGTCAGTGCCTTATTAGAGTTAGTGGGCACTGGTAATGGAGCGTGCTCAAAATAAAATAATCCACATTGCTAGCATTGCAAGAACTGTCAGTGCCAAACTGTCATGGTAGATTACCAATGTCTAGAAGATGTAGGTATGCCTTGTCTTTCACTAGGATGGGATTTCACAGGATCTCCACCCTCTATTCAAAGTGAATATTCTGGCCTTCTCTCAGCCTGCGCCTTTGCTTTTTCCTGCTGTGTTTTATGTGTCAACAGGCAAATCTCTGCCCTGTTCTGTTTCTCTGTACTAAAAGCTTTACTGTTAATCTTCACTAGTTCTCCACTTTTCAGCTGGGCTTTAGAAGCCTCTGTGTTTTGTTTTGTTTTTTACCAGGTTGCTTTAGGTTTGCACATCATTTTCAGCGTTTTCTTTTCAGGGAAAGAGGTGGGGAAGCAGCGAGCTATGAGTCAGGATTGCTCCTGAGACTTCAAATCTTTGCTTTCTCAATGACTTTATATGACCTTGGGTGAGGCTTTTGGGAGCATTCATGTTGTGTTGGACGAGGAGAATGATCAATGACTTTATTTAGCATGAGCCCTGCTTTTCACAATGGGTCCTGCACCCTTATGCCACTGCCCAGCTGTGCTGGAGCACAAAACGGATGCTCCTAGAAACAGCAGGGTGTTTCCTGAGTACATAAGAACATGCCATACTGGGTCAGACCAAGGGTCCATCAAGCCCAGCATCCTGTTTCCAACAGTGGCCAATCCAGGCCATAAGAACCTGGCAAGTACCCAAAAACTAAGTCTATTCCATGTAACCATTGCTAATGGCAGTGGCTATTCTCTAAGGGGCGGATTTTAAAAGCCCTGCGCGCGTAAATCCTTCCAGATTTACGCGCGCAGGGCACTCATGCGCTGGCACACCTATTTTGCATAGGCCGCCGGCACGCGTAAAGCCCCGGGCTGCGCGTAAGTCCCGGGGCATTCTAAAAGGGGTGTGTCGGGGCGTGTTGGGGCGTGGCTGGAGTGACGCGGCGTTTCGGGGGCGGTGACGCGGGCGTGGTTTTGGCTCGGAGGTGTTCGGCCTCCGGACCAGCCCCCGGGACCGGAACACGGAGCGGGGCTGCCGGCTGACGCGTGCAAAGTTACGCCTGCTTTCAGCAGGCGTAACTTTGCCAACAAAGGTGTGTGGGGGGGTTTAGATAGGGCCGGGGGGAGGTGGGTTAGGTAGAGGAAGGGAGGGGAAGGTGGGGGGAGGGCGAAGGAAAGTTCCCTCCGAGGCCGCTCCGAAATCGGAGCGGCCTCGGAGGGAACAGGCAGCGTGCGCTGGGCTCCGCGCGCGCAGGTTGCACAAATGTGCACCCCCTTGCGCGCGCCGACCCCGGATTTTATAAGATACGCGCGGCTACGCACGTATCTTATAAAATCCAGCGTACTTTTGTTCGCACCTGGTGCACGAACAAAAGTACGCGATCGCGCAAATTTTTAAAATATACCCCTAAGTGAACTTAATAGCAGGTAATGGACTTCTCCTCCAAGAACTTATCCAATCCTTTTTTAAACACAGCTACACTAACTGCACTAACCACATCCTCTGGCAACAAATTCCAGAGTTTAATTGTGCGCTGAGTGAAAAAGAACTTTCTCCGATTAGTTTTAAATGTGCCACATGCTAACTTCATGGAGTGCCCCCTAGTCTATCTATTATCCGAGTAAAAAACCGATTCACATCTACCCGTTCTAGACCTCTCGTGATTTTAAACACCTCTATCATATCCCCCCTCAGCCGTCTCTTCTCCAAGCTGAAAAGTCCTAACCTCTTTAGTCTTTCCTCATAGGGGAGCTGTTCCATTCCCCTTATCATTTTGGTCGCCCTTCTCTGTACCTTCTTGGATGACAAATTTATGATATAGGCAGCTAGGTGGACCTTCTCCTCTTTAATACAGGTCCTGCAAACAGGGCAAGGCACTGATTAGGTCTGGACTGTTCTGGGTCAACAAGGGGTCTCTGTGTGACAAAGTGAGTGGAAACCGCGAGCCCTGTGCACTTCGCCCTGAACCATTCACCTGGCTTCCCCCAGAGCGGTTGAGTTTTGAATCTGCTGTTGAGCTCAGTAATGCTGCTTAGGCATGGGGGGTGGGGTGGGACGAGTGGGTTGCTGCCTTTTTAAAAAAAGAAAATCCTTTGGCCACCCCTCTCTTCTAGCTGACAGGTCCAGCACTGTCTTTTAAATTGTTGTTTAATCTTTGCCTCGGGCCTAAAAGCCCTTCAAGAGAAAAAAAAACCGGGTGTAATATCACAAGGGCAGAGCCTACTGCACATACTCTGAAAACCTGTCCGTCTGCAGAGAAGTTCCCCGTGAAGGGGCTGGAGACAAGCAAACCCAAGAGAAGAATGTGCTACATCATCCATCCACACACACACACCGTGACACACACACACACACACACACAGACACCGTGACACACACACCGTGACACACGCACCCCCCCCCCCCCCCAGAAACATAATGCCAGTCAAAGGCAAGAGCGCAGCATTCACACCAGCCAAGCCCAAGGGCTGGAGCCCACCTTGAAGCTGAGACCTACGTGAACTCGCTACAGTTTACAGCAAAGGATTTTGCAGTATTGCCCTAAGGGCGTGCCAGGACCAGGGAAATGACGGACCCCCTGTCTGTAGAACACCTGCAAAATAATAGGGGAAGGACATGACAGACAGACGCCCAGACTGGGGAGGGCGTGTCTGGCCTACCCAGGCAGAATCCTTTCTTCCTGCTGCTCGTCCTTTCCTATGAATATTGTACCAGCTCAATACACTTGTCAGTGACTGAAAGCTCCTAGAAGGGAGTGTCTTAATCTCTCCCTGAAAAAGGAGCTTTGCAGAGCGAAATTGAAAGCTTGACAACTGAAGCCTTACCCTCTGAGCCCGATGTAATAAGGTGGGCTCTACAGAGCGCACGCTTTACCCTGCACTCGGACGCACGGGTTTTTTGTGGGCAAACTGTTTTCCATGCAGTAAGTTCTGTGCACAAAAAAAAAAATAAAAAATGTGCACCTAAATCAGTGCTTAGAGTTAGGGCCCTCACATGGGAATCCCAAGGAAATCCCTCAAGGGGTGTGCTGGTTTAACCCATGGTTTCTTAGTGCTGGAAATTGTACGCCTGGTCAGAAGTGGAGTAGAGTCAGTCTATGGGCAGAAGCAGGAGCTCCGGCCCCGGGACCTGTGTGTGTGTGTGTGTGTGTTGGGGGGGGGGGGGGAGGGGGAGAAGAACAGGAACTGGAGTTGTTTACATCCTCCAGGGCTTAACCCTGTAATCCTGTTTTCTCAGTGACCTGAAAGTTTTACAAGAGGAATCCTAATGGAAAAGGTATATAAAGGGTTAAAGTGGAAAATTATTACCCTGAAGCATGATAAAATATTCAAAAGGGTCATATGATATAAATATGATATAATATTTCCAAGTTTCACTCTCCTGCACTTTCCTGGAGAAGTCGCATAGTGGTTAGAGCAGCAGACTACGAACCAGAGAGACCAGCATCCAAATCCCACTGCCTACTCCTTGTGACCTTGGGCAAGTCACTTTACCCTCCATTGCTTCAGGTACAAACATAGGGGGTTATTTTCAAAAGGAGTTACATGCATAAATGTAACTACTATTTTCAAAATCCCACTTACTCCAGTAAAGTGCATTTATTCGAGTAAAGCTCAGTTTTCCTTGAGTAAATGCTTTTTAAAATCAGGCCCTTAGATTGTAAACCCTCTGGGAATAGGAAATACCTACAGTACCTGAATGTAATCTGCTTTGAAGTGCCAAAAAGCAGAATACAAAAATCAAATTAAAAAAAAAAACCTCCTCATTAACAATGGTTTGTCTTCTATCAGACATTGATCAACTTATTATGAAACATATTAAAAATACCTTTAATCACCTTAAAACCTGCATGTAGAAGCAGGTGATGTGAAAAGGAAAGAGCACCATTAACAAGTGTGCACAATTTTTAATTTACTAACTCTACCCCTCTTATGCATGAGAGTTTACTGAATTGCACAAAACAATAACAACCCTTTAGAAAATTCTAACAGAATTAATATTCCAGCTTGCAAAGTGTGTAATGTGGAGTTAGTGTAGAGGAGGGTGACCGAGGATGTAATGTGGAGTTAGTGTAGAGGGCGGTGACCGAGGATGTAATGTTGTTATGGTTATTGATGTTTGGGTGGATCCTTGGACACTGTGGTAGCTGACCACGCCCACGGGGGGCAGTCCCGTGAGGGACCACAGTGTCAGGCTAGACTCTGGACACACAAACACAGATTTGAATCTTTTATTTAACAGTTTTGGAAATCACCAGAGGTGGCAGTAGTGAGTAGTGGATGTTGAGCCCGCCTGGGCAGGTCTCCCACAGAACGCTGGAACAGTGAATCCTCTGCTAGGCCGTGCTGTAGTGGAAAGAGACTGAGAGTTATGAGTACACAGTAAGAGGCATTCAGAGTCCCAGGTAGAATTAGAAGTTCCGAGACAGGGAGAGCAGGCCCTTGAGGAGCGAGTACCTGATCCCTTAGAGCAGAGAGACTCAGTTGTATTGTACTCACGTAGCAGTAACAGAGATTCCACTAGAAGAGAGGTCTGGCACCGTAACAGAGGGCAGGCCCTCGAGGAGCGAGTACCTGGTTCCAGTGAAGCAGTGCAGTGGAATAGATGGTAGTTGTACTCACAGATGGAAACTGTTAGTAAAGTCTTCCAAGTAGAAAGGTTTGAAGATGCAGCGACTCAGGGATCATGGACCCTCGAGGAACGAGTACCGGTTTCCTGATAGCACCTGAAAGAAGCAGAAGAGGCCCCCAAGGAGCGGGTACTCCGTTAGCAAACCCCGAAGGGTGTAAGAGTTCCAGATAGTGCTGGAGTGGCAGAGCTGCTTCGGTACAGAGAGTGAATCCCATCCGTAGAGTTACCATTGCTAACTTGATGAGCTAGCAAATACTGTAGGCTTAAATATCTGGTTAGCGTGACGTCATATCAGGGGGGACGCCCCTGAGGTTCGCGCCAACGTGGAAATAAAGATGAGGGCAGCGTGCATGCCTGTGTCCTAAGGTACCTTGGAGGAGCATGGCGGGAGGCAGCACCAAAGCCGGTCCGGGGACGCCGGAGAGGACGGTAACAGATGCCGCGGCAGCCAGTAGTCCGAGGTGAGCGGGAGGAGCCGCAAGTAGTGAGAGGTAGGCGGGGTGAAGCCGTCGAAGACCGACGGTCGCAACAAATGTAGAGTTAATGTAGAGGGCGGTGACTGAGGATGTAGTGTGGAGTTAGTGTAGAGGGTGGTGACCGAGGATGTAATATGGAGTTAATGTAGAGGGCGGTGACCGAGGATGTATTGTGGAGTTAATGTAGAGGGTGGTGACCGAGGGTGTCTTGTGGAATTAGTGTAGAGGAAGGTGAGAGTGAATGTCCTTTGGAGTTAGTGTAGAGGACGCTGACAGTGGATGTCCTATGGAGTTATTGTAGAGGATGGTGATCGAGGATGTACTGTGGAGTTAGTGTCAGGTTGGTGACAGAGAGTAGAAATGTTCTTTGGGTTTATGATTGACTTATAGAAAAAGTAACCAGTAATATCAAGAAAACACTGTGGGGCACATTTTCAATAGGCTAGCTGCGACTTACACACTTACAAATAAAGTTGTGTTTGCTGGTTGGCTGAACGTACTTAAGTAGATTTTCAGTTGTATAAAAAGTAACCACGTTTAGTTTGTGACATACATAAAAAGAGCGGCATGGACGTCCCTGAAAATAACCAGATATTCAAGCACCATTATCACTGGTTGTTTGTGTTTGAAGATTTCCCAGGTTTAGAAGCCTTGCCCACCTCCACATAGGTGTGATAGATATCAAGTCAGGGGCTGCTTCAGAACCTGGTCTCCAGCTTCCAATGGCCTGTGGCTGTGAGGTGCCCCTGTCAGTAAGACTGAATGGCTACTCCTGAGCAGTTGTCCCCTTGAGAAAGTTAGGTCTCGCCTCCTGTAAGTACAGACATTAGAAACGTGATCTCTGTCTTTGAAGCTTCTTGTTTCTCGTATACTATCACCGTGGACGTGAAAAGAAAAGGATGACCTTGTGTGGAGAAGGTAATGACCACCAGAGGCACAGCTTCAGATATCAAAAGCTCCTCTTTGACAGTAAAGTAATGACCTGTGATGAAGTCATGTTCTTGTTCGGTGTATTGTGCTCGTGGGACTGGGAAGAGCTTGAACTCAAAGCTCCAAAATGTGTTTTTTTTTTTTTGTTTGTTTTGTTTTGCATTCTCCTTGGTCCTCAGCTTCAAGCCCAATCTCTTAAACTTTCCCCTTTTTTATGCATGAGGGTACGTACATGACATGGGCCTCTGCAGCTGTGGTCCAGAGGTTTCCAGGGTCTGCCTGGAATGTGTTTAGAATTCCAGAGTCTCCGGGTCCAGCCCAGAGAGTTCTGTGGCCTGCTTGTGTCATGAAGGGTAGGCTGAGTCCACTGCAGTTCCAATATCTCCGAGAACAGTGGGCCCATAAGACCGCAGACGCAAGGGGGGCAACCCAGGACCAACTCAGCCTGCCCCCCCCCCCCCCCCCCTCCCCATGATGTGGAGCTATCTGACCACCTTAGCTTGCCTGCTCCTGGGGGCTGTTAGTGCTACCTCTTCAGCTCTCCTGGCTCTTTCTGTAAAGAGATGCAGGAATCTGACCTGGGAGTAGCGATGTACTGCCAATTTCTTATTCTGAGGGGCATTCGGTAGCTCGGCTCCATTCTTGCTGATTACAATGCTCTCCGTTTTCATGAAATAATTGAATGCCTGGGACACTAACGTTGAACCTTCATGTGGCACTGTGCAGGGCAGTAGCTGGGCACCTCAGGCCAGATGTCCCTGAAACGGGCAGCAGTGAACCACAGGGCAGCTTACTTCCAGATAGAGGCGTAAGCATATTTTGATTTGAGCAGCTGGCTGGAAAATGATATGAATCCATTCTTAATTAAAATATCAAAGTTAAGAAAAAGGCAGTGAGGAAAAGGGAGTGGAGATTGCCATATAGTTATACAGGGAAAGTCACAGACAGTGTGCAGAATTCGGGTTTCACACAGGTCTTTTAGGCTGATTATTTTTGCCAGAAATTATTTTGGCAGAAATTATTTGCAAAAACCCCAGAAAAAAAATACAGTGGGGAAAGTGAGGAGGAAAGCCAGAGATCAAGTAGGGTCTTTGCTACTATATCAAGAAAGGGAAAACGGGTATTCTGGCTGAGCCTTGAGGTCAACGTTTGTAAACCTTGAAGAGCCCGCAAATTATTGCCATGTAATAACTGAAGTGGTCACTTGGTGGCACCAGTTAGCTTTGCACACATTTTTATAAATTTTTAAGGGAACAGAGCTGTTAGCAGATTTTTCAACAAGAACTATCTATAAAGAGAAAAGAAACCCCAAATATACAACCCTCAAAAAAAAAAAAAAAAACCAACCCACAAACATGATAAATTCTTGTTTGTTTGTTTATAACAAAGTTAGGGACTGAGGCAAAATTGTGCAACCCACGACAGGTGGAACTGGGAGAGATGGAAGATGTTGAGAGGGAGGGTGTGGCAGAACCATTCAGCTAAACTGTGCAATTGGTTGCGCCCCTACTCCTCATCATATGATTTTATTATCCAGCACCCCTGGTCTCTTCCACTGCGGGGCTCTGCCTTCTCAGGATACTGTCTTCCCGCCACCTCCCAATCTCAGAATAGATTGGGAGGTGGCGGGAAGACCCTCAAATAGGAAATGTGTGCATGCTTTATAAGATGTGCGGGAGCCAGCAGAGATAATTATTTAAGCGTCACTGTTTGCATATTTGCATTACGCTTATCCTGAGGAACTTCTTGCACACTCTTGGAAGGGTTTCCGGTCATAGCACATCTCAGCTTTAACATGCGCTGGTGAAAGTCTTTGGACATCGTTGTGCACAACTTTAAGGTTCACCCCACACCATGACAGCAGCTGATTTCCTACACAGAGTAATCAGGAAGCCTTTGTAACGAGGCCTCGTAAAGATAAGAGGCCTTCAGAAAAGAAAAAGGTGCCTAAGGGTACCCAGCAGTGCCTAAAGCCACCTAAAAAGGCTAAGAAAAAAGGGAACATCACCAAATCTGTATCCCTGGAACTTCTGGCTTCTGAAAATTGAACGTGATCCTAGTCAGGGTCTTGCTTAAGCAGGTGTAACTGTATCAGGGCCGGATTTAAGAGTTTGGTACCCAGAGGCAGAGTGGGAGATGGGAGGGAGACCCTAGAGATTGGAAAGTAGAGAACTCCCCCCCCCCCCCACACACACACTCATCACCCCCCAAAACTCCCTAAGGCCACAGCACTACCCCTTTAAAGCAGACTGATGGAGCAGACTCCTCCTTGTCCTGGGTATTTGGTGCCATAGGCAGATGTCTCTGTTGCCTGGGCCTAAATCCAGGCCTGACTGTTCCAGGTCTCTCGATTAGAAGGGCCCTGTGGTGGTTTTACACAGCTCAAGCCTAGAGACTGCCCTGATCTCAAACAGACGTAGCTAGCAAAAATGAAAGTGTGGTCTTTTGTACACCCATGTCATTATTTTATTCATGATAGGACCTGTTAACATTAGGCGATCTATGTATAACAAAATACTCCTCTATCACTATTTCCACCCCCTTCTATATCTTCCCCCATCCTTTCCAGGGTGGAAGGAAGAAAAAGAACCAAATAATAATTATCAGAATAAATGTGTGACTGAAATTAACAGAGGAGATTGTGAATTCATTCTTTCTCAGCATTCAGACAGGTTAATCCACAACTAGTGGGTTATTCACCTCTACCAGCAAATGGAGACAGAGCAAAGCTAACATCACAATATATATACCCCAGCTCTGACATCAGTCTGTCAGTATTCTCCATCTCCAGCAGATGGTGGATGTGCATCTCCCTACCGGGGATTGCTTGTTTTGAAAAAACAAAAAGAAGAGAAAGAAGGAGAAAAGAAGGAGGTTAATCATGCATCGCTTCTACCTTGGTAGCCGGTTTTCTGGTGTGGACTTAGCTGCCAGGAGAGAATCAGCTAAGAAGCTAGCGGGTTCAGGAAGCCGAGTGCAGCGGTGAAGGCATTAGCCCTCTTCTCCCGCAGCCAGAGACCAACTCTGTACTTGGCCAGGATGGGCTGAACTCAGGTAAGGGGATGTAAAAAAAAAAAAAGAAAATAATACAAAAATAAGAGAGAGGGATAATGTTAGGGATTTTTCTCCCCCTCTTCTGGTTTGGTCTCCGATCCGACATTCATTCCCGCCCCTGTGAGGGGCTTGGAGAGTCATAGCAGTTTTGGCGGGTTGAGCAGCCTTTTGGCTAGGCCCCGTGCTCAGGCTTCTCTGAGATGCCGCATGGTAGGCTGCAGCATCGTTTGTGTGTCTCTTTCTGTGCAAGTCTGTCACAAAACAGTGATTGACGTCGGTTTGCAACTGCACGTCCAGGTTGGGCATCCATCTGGACTGCGTGGATTGGGCATCCAAATTTTGGGCATCCGTAGTTCGTGCGTTCCTCGGATCCTAGCACCTAAGCTTGTCTTCATAAGAGAAGTACGCACTTATGAGACGTCCTATCTTAAATATACGCATCCCATACTTGGGCATCCTGTTCTTTTTGGGCGTCCCGTCTGGACTTGCTTTGTACAGGATGTACAGTGGGACCCACAATTGTCAGACGCTTGTTTGTAAGCATGCTGCTAGTGAACGTTTTATCCATGCTGCCAGTAGCAAGAATCCTAAGTGCCTTGTGATTTGCACTGCTTGCCATATTATCAGCACTGCCTGAAGGTTCAAGGAGAGTTGTTTCCCACGGATTTGTCTGAGCCCGGCCCTTCCTAGCAGGATGCGGGAATGGGACCGGAGGGGAATCTGTCTGAAGTTTCACCTGGTTTTGAGGTTCCCCTAACTGGAATTTCGGCTGGGGAGGACTTCTCAGTGGAAGCCTCTCCAACATCCCTTGGTTTTGGTATAAATCCTTTTGCCTTTTTTTCTTGGGTGGAATTGTTTCAAGGGCTGCAGTTCCTTCTAATGTTTGGTGAAACCGGCCAAACCTGGAAGTTCAGGAGTGCAGGCTGCAAAATCCCGCAAGTCTGGTGCCACAGATAAGCGTTGGAGTGTGCCCCGGCCTCCTGCAGGTTCCATTGATGGGGACTCTGCTGGCTCCAAGAATAAAAGCGATCCTTACTCCCTGGAGGATACAGAACTTCCTCTGGGTTTGAAGTTATATAGATGGTTCGCCCGCTCTGATCTCTCAGATGCTGGGCGTACCTGGTGTGGGTTCCATGTCTGAGCCAAAGAAGAATCCTGTTTTAGTGCCTTGATTGGCCTTGAATGGGGTGCTACGGAAACTAATGTTAAAGGGGATGAGCCTTGGTAGGGCTGTAGCCCCCTGGATCTGACAGCGAGGGAGAACAGTTGCGTTTTCCAAAAGTGGATGCGCTGGTGTGTGCAGTCTCCAAGTGGACGACCTTTCCTGTAGAAGGGGGAGCGGCATCGGAGAATGCACATGATAGGAGAGTTGAGGCTACCCTTACGCAGGCCTTGAGGCAGTGGCAATGAATTGCAGTTAGCCTCTTGGTATTCCCTGGTGGCTTGCGCTGGTTTGCTTCTATTTCAGGAAGTCGATGAGACTGGTTAGAATATAAGGACAATGATGAAACCAGCTGCTGCCTTTTTGATGGATGCGGGCTGCACCTTGGTCCATCTCTCTGCCAGAGGGGCAGCTTCAGTGTTGGCGGCCACGCGTCAGCTGCGGCTGAGATTGGTCAGCTGCTACAATTTCAAAGTCTAATCTTATGAAATTGTCCTTAAAGGATCACTCTTGTTTGGGGTGAGTCCCAAGTTCCTCGTTTACCAGAGGATTAAAAGCAGGCGCCGTGCTCTTTTGGCGCAAGGGGCCATGCTAGGGGTTTCAAACGTTTTCGACCCTACAGAGAAGCGCCTTATCTGAGGGCTGAACCTCTGAGTAGGTCTCAGTCCTTTCATCCCAGGTAGCCCAGATGAGGTGTAGACTTGGATAGCGATGCATCCTGACCCCCTCAATGAAGGTGTGCTGACCCATCTCCTAGAACTGGAGATAGGGATCTGCCTGTCTCCTCTTATAGGGGGTTAGTCAAGATCACATCAGATCAATGGGTTCCAGAGATGATAAGGAATAGCCATGCTCTGGAGTTCTCTGTTCCTCAGAACGACTCCTTGGCGTCACCCTGCGACTCTCTGGAAATGAGGCTGGCAATGGAGTTTACATTGTTGAGGTCCCTGAGCTGGAGGGCCGTGGTTCCATTGCTTAAGTCACAAGAAAGTATGGGGCATTATTCCAATTCCATTTATTTCATTGTACCCAAGAAGGAGGTTTCCTTTCACCATCCTGGTCCTAAAGAAAGTCAATAGTCATTGGTAGTGGCTTGTTTACGCATGGAATTCTTATGTTCAGTGATAATGGCATTACAATCAGGGGAGTTTCTTACGTTTCTAAATTGTCAGCGGTGTATCTACATATTCCCATTCAGCTGGAGCATCATTGCTTTTGTGGTTCGATGTTTTGTGGTGACATTACCAGTTTTCAAGCACTACCTTTTGGTTGGCCACAATGCCAGGACCTTCTCCAAGGTCCTGGTGGTGGTAGCGACAGTGTTGAGATAAGATGGTATTCTGGTACACCTGAACCTAGACATTTGAATAATTTGGGCCAAGGGCATGGAGAGAGTCTTCAGGCCTCATGCAAGATGGTTCCTTGCTGCAATTTCTAAGTTGAATGGTGAACTTGACCAAGAGCAAGTTACAGCTGTCTCAGATGCTGGAATGTCTTGGTGTTCATTTCAACATGAAGCAAGGCAGGGTGACCCTGCTGGAGGCCGCAGTCCGAAATGGATAGCACAGGTGCGGCTATTGACAGAAGCTATTCGCCCAGCGGTATGGTCTTACCTGCAGGTGTTCAGTTGATGGTAGCCACCCTAGAAGTGGTTCTGTGGACAAGAGCGCAAATGCATCCTCTTCAGTGCACACTGTGGGCATGATGGACTCCACAGTCAGGACTTGTCGAAATGCAGTAGTAGTTGAAAGTGGATCATCTAAAGAAGGACATTTCCCACAAACATTGGATTGACTGGTACTCACAACAGAGGCGAGCCTCCAGGGTTTGGAGGTTCATTGTCAGGAGTTTATGGCACAGGGGCACTGGACAGCAGAGGAGTCTTTTAGAGCATCAGTCATCTGGAGGAATGTGCCATACAGTTGGCATGCTTGCAGTTTACTGATTGCTAGCAGGGCCAAGTGCTCCGAGTAATGTCAGACACTGCAACTATAGTGCCATGCATCAATCGCCAGGAAGGCACCAAGAGCCAGCAGGAAATATGCAGGAAATAGTCCAGCTCTTGGAATGGGCAGAAGTACATTTTCAGGAAATCTCTGCCTCCCACATTGCAGGAAAAGACAATGTAAGAGCCTAGTTTTTTCAGTAGACAAAGTCTAGATCCAGGAGAATGGGAATTGTTGGATGTAGAGTTCCAGCTCATAGTGGGCCACTAGGGCCTACTATTTATAGACTTGCTGGCGACATTGCTCAATGCAAAGGTTCCTTCTCTTTTTCTGTCGCAGGGGATATCTGAAATCCTTGGGCATTGATGCTCTTGAGCAGAAGTGGCCAGAAAACAAGCTTCAGTATGCCTTTTCCCCTGCCCAACATGGATAGAGTGATTGAAAGATCGAAGGACACATGGGACTGAATCTTCTGGTGGTTCCAGATTTGCACAGATTCCTGGTGAACTCTGTTTTCAGTTACCAGTCCTCAGGGACCTGCTACGATAGGGACCTATTCTTCATGTAGGTCCATCTTGATTTTGTTTTTCAGTGTGGTTCTCGAAAGGGCTCAGTTGCTGAAGCATGGAATCTCCACTGCTGTGATTCCACCTTGCTTCAAGCACAAAGGTTCTCCCCTCTTTAGATTAAGTTCAGGTTTGGAGAAAATTTGAGGCTTGGTATGAGGAACGAGGTATGCTTCCTCATTCGGTTAAGATCATTCTCACAGGATGGGTCACTTAAGGGCATGGCCCTTAAATTCTTGAAGGGGCAGGTGATGGCTCTTAACTGTTTTCAAGGGTCAGGTGAATGGTCGACCTTTGTCGTTCCATCCATTGATGGCCCAGTTTTGTAGGGGGTGAGACTTCTTCCCTTGCATAACATCACTTGTTATGCAAGTGATGTTATGCAAGGGAAGAAGTCTCCCTTGCAGTTGCCGGTGTCCTCTTGGAACCTTTATCTGGTTCTAGAATTTTGGCAAATTCCAGTTTTCGGCCTCTCCTTGGAGTTAAAGTCTTAAAGACCTTGTTTCTTGTAGTGAATTGTTCTGCACATCAGGTCCAAGCTGCGGACTCTTTCTTGCTGGGAACCGTTCCTGAGGGTGACTTCGAGGGAGGACCAGCTTCCAACTGTAGTGTCCTTTTTTTTTTGCTGAAAGTGTTCTCGGATTTTCATTTAAACCAATCAATTTCCCTGCCAGTGCTGGACAGGAAGAAAGATTTGGATGAATATCATCTGTTGTGGACCTTGGAAGTCTGGAGGCATCTGATGTGGTATTGGAGGTTATCAAAGCCTCTCAGGAAGATTGACCGCCTGTTTGTTCTCCATGGTGGACATAAACAGGGTGAGTTGGCATAGCGGGCTATGTTAGTCCACTGGGTTAAGGAGGTTATTACGGCCACGTATGTAGATGCTGAGTAGCCATTACCTAACAGATTAGGGTTCATTCCACTAGAGCTCAGTCAGCGTCAAGGGTGGAGCTTCAATTGTTGTCTCCCGTTGAGATTTACCGAGCGGCAACATGCTCCTCCTTACACATTCTTTTCAGGTTTTACTGCACGTATGTGCAGGCCCGAGAGGACGCAGCCTCTATACATGCAATGTTGCTTGGACTGTGGGCAGCCTCCCGCCCTGTTCGGGAGTAACTTTGGTACATCCCATTGGTTGTGGATTAACTTGTCTGAATGATGAGAAATGAGAAATTACTGCTTAACTGATAATTTCTTTTTCTCTTATGAAGACAGGTTAATCCACCTTCCTGCCCTTGGCTGCCGTTTTATGGTTCTATTGTCTTCCTGTGTGGCTGCGTTTTGGGGATAACTGGTAAGTATCAGTTTTAGTCCCTAGATTAGTGATGTTATACTCTTTGGCTAAGCTCAGTGTTTCCTGTTGCTAGGTGCTTGAGTGGTTGTCTGTTAATATTTATAATCAAGTATTGTTGGTTTGTTCACAGTTGGCTTTTGCAGAGAATACTGGCAGTCTGAGTCAGAACAGGGGTATATATACCGTGACATCAGCTTTGCTCTGTCTCCATCTGCTGGTAGAGGTGCATAACCCACTGGTTGTGATTTAAACTGTCTTCATTAGAGAAAAGGATATTAACAGGTAAGTAGTAATTTCTCATTTTTGACTTTTTGCATGCTTGCTCATAGGCTGATATAAAGTGCCACACCCCTACAGTTGGTGGGCGTGTGGAACTTTATATCCAGGAGGGTATAGAGTCCAACAGGATAAAGATAAAAAAGAGACTAAATGCTCAGTAGAATCTATATGGGTAGAAATCCCATGTGTGTTGGGTAATAATATAGTGATAGGGTTATATTACCGTCCACCTGGACAAAATGGTCAGACAGATGATGAAATGCTAAGAGAAATCAAGGAAGATAACCAATTTGGCAGTGCAATAATAATGTAAGATTTCAATTACCCAATATTGACTGGGTAAATGTAACCTCAGGACTTGCTAGGGACATAAAGTTCCTGGATGTAATAAATGACTGCTTCATGGAGCAATTGGTTCAGGAACCAACAAGAGAGGGAGCTATTTTAGATTTAATTCTTAGTGGAACGCAGGATTTAGTGAGAGAGGTAATGGTGGTGGGGCCACTTGGCAATAGTGATTATAATATGATCAAATTTAAACTAAACTGGAAGGGGGATCATAAGTAAATCTGCAGCTCTAACACTAAATTTTGAAAAAATGAGGAAAATAGAAAAAAACTGAAAGGTGCAACCGCAAAGGTTAAAAATGTTCAACAGGCATGGAGATTGTTTAAAAATACAATCCTAGATGCGCAGTCTGTTGCGCTCCTCCCCTGGCTGGTGCCACGGGAGGCGCTTACCTTCGTGGCCCAGAGGCTGCAGAAGCCGGGGCCTTTCCAGTGGTGTGGAGCTGCTGACAGTTCTTCCTCCCGCGGCCTGGAGGCCGCCATCAACGCCATCCTCTTCCGCGGCCAGTGGGCTGCTCCAGCGCTCCTCTTTGTGGCTGGAGCCGCCCTCGACCTCCTCCCTCGCGGCTCGGATGCCGCTGTTCCCTCGTCGGGTCTGGTTGAGGCCTGCTCTGGCTCCTCTTCACGCTGCTCTGCAGGGCCGCTGTCCAGGGCCCTGCAAAGGTACCTTGAAGGAGAATGGCGGGAGGCAGCACCAAAGCCGGTCCGGGGACACCGGAGAGGTCGGCAAGCAGACGCTGCGGCAGCCATCAGTCCAAGGTGAGCAGGAGGAGCCACAAGTAGAGTGAGGTAGGCGGGGCGAAGCTGTCACAGACCAACAGACGCAACACATATTAGGAGCTACCACCAACAAAAAAGATTTAGGAATCATAAGTGGATAATACTTTGAAATTGTCGGCTCAGTGTGCTGCAGCAGTCAAAAAAGCAATGTTAGGAATTATTAGGAAGGGAATGGTTAATAAAACAGAAAATGTCATAATGCCTCGGTATTGCTCCATGGTGAGACCGCAACTTGAATACTGTGTACAATTCTGGTCGCCGCATCTCAAAAAAGATATAGTTGCGATGGAGAAGGTACAGAGAAGGGCAACCAAAATGATAAAGGGGATGGAACAGCTTCCCTATGAGGAAAGACTAAAGAGGTTAGGGCTGTTCAGCTTGGAGAAGAGACGGCTGAGGGGGGATATGATACAGGTCTTTAAGATCATGAGAGGTCTTGAACGAGTAGATGTGAATTGGTTATTTACTCTTTTGGATAATGGACTAGGGGACATTCCATGAAGTTAGCAAGTACCACATTTAAGACTAATCGAAGAAAATTCTTTTTCACTCAACGCACAATTAAGCTCTTGAATTTGTTGCCAGAGGATGTGGTTATTGCAGTTAGTGGAGCTGGGTTCAAAAAAGGTTTGGATAAGTTTTGGAGGAGAAGTCCATTAACTGGTATTAATCAAGTTGACTTAGGGAATAACCACTGCTATTAATTGCATCAGTAGCATGGGATCTTCTTGATGTTTGTGTACTTGTCAGGTTCTTATGGCCTGGATTGGCCACTGTTGGAGACAGGATGCTGGCCTGATGGACCCTTGATCTGACCAGGATGGCAATTTCTTATGTTCTTATGGTTTTATGGTAGGGAAAAAACCACCAAGGTTTTGTTTTTGCAAATAATTTTGTATCAAGGAAATGGTCCAGTTTCATGGTTTTGATTCTGGTCTGAATTATTTCACACATATCTCCAAGGGGTGTCACACTGCCCCACACTGGAGGATATCACCGACTGCTCTACCGCTGGCTGAATGCTCACCTCTCAGGCACTATTGCAGAAGGCAGAGATGTCACACCACCCAACCTGAGTCACTGTGAAGCCACTGACCTAGTCCAGGTTTTGCCCCATTGCATGCATGGAGCTGCACTTCTGATTGACCTAGAAACTACATCTCCATGCATGCTTTAGGGGCAAAACCCTCCTGGGAAGCCCTCTTCCAAGTAAGCTAATGCATGACCTGCTGCAATCTGATACCTACCATCCTGCCAGTCTGGTCCTGCAATCTGACTCCAAGAATTCTCCTTTAACTCTGATCAGCTAGATTTCAATATAAGTTAATGCAGCAGTTGTGGCATTTTTAACAAAATCATTGTTCTATTTTTTTTTGTTTTGCTTTTATTTCATTCCTGAGGAGATGTTACTGCTTCAAGCTTCAGCAAGCTGCGGGTGCTGCTGTGCTGATGCTCATCAGAACCCTGGGTGATAATAACCCTGACACATGTGAATGCAGCATGCACAAGCAGATTCACAGAAGTATTTCAAATGCACCCCACCTCATATAGAAATACAGCTCCATGCACGCAGTCAAGACAAACCTAAGACTGTATCAGTATCTTCAGTTTGACCTGGGGGAGGTGACAGCCCTACGCCTCCATGCCACTGAGAGCATCCATTCAGTGCCAGCCAGTGGGAGGGAGTAGACTCGGGAGCGACTTTAGAAAATATTTCTTTACAGAGAAGGTGGCAGATGCATGCGAGAGTCTCTCAGTGGAGGTAGTGGAGACAGAAACAGTAACAGAATTCAGAAAAGCTTGGGATAAGCACAGGAGATCCTTGGCAGCGAAGAGAAAGCCAGAGAATGATGTCATCGCATAATTCAGTTCATGGAGAGAGAATTGTAGTGAATCCTTTAGGGTTTTTTTTTTAAACTTTATAATTTATTTCACCAGATACTTAGTGAGATACATGTAAAGAGACCTCAGAAAATAAACTGTTAGACTCCAATATGCCAGTCCTAGTTTTTTTTTTAACTTACTTCCCCAATACATTGTGGTATTTGTAGTCCATGCTTCTACCATCTGCTGTCAGCGCTGCCAAGCATTAGAATGCAATGGACTGGGGTTGCCAAAAAATCCAGGTTTTGGATCGAAATCTCCCTCCTCGAACTGTGGCACCTCATCATTAAAACAGGAAGTAAACTGGTCAGAGACTGGATGGACCTTATCTGCTGTCATATTGCCTACTTCTATACCATCCAGAGTATGGGCCATGATTTATTTATTTAATCCTTTTTTTTATACCAACATTCATGATGGATATCATATCATATCGGTTCACATCGAACATGGGTAGTGAGAACTTTAGCTAGGATGCTACTGGAGGAGGTGAGAGAAGAGATAAGTTACATTGAACGAGGGTTACTGGAACTAGGATGATGGAAAGAGAAAAGAAGGGGGGAACAGTTGCATGATAATATATATAGGATAATGCTTAATAATATATATAAGATAATATATAAGATATATAATAATATGTATACGGTAACGGTAGTAGGGGGAACAGTTGAATAAAAATGATATATAGTATAATATAACAAATGTAACATTACAAATTATAAAGCAAATGATAAAAGGGGCACGCCCTTTGTTAGAATTCTAAAAAGCAATCAAACACATTAGGCAGAAAGAGAGAAGGCCTAGCTCTGAGGACAAAAGATAAGTTACTAGTTGACTCCATGTCAACTAGTAACTAGTAAGCCTGTTGCTAAAATTAATGTTTACTGTAAACCGAGGTGATGTATAACTATGCGTACCGCGGTATATAAAAATCTCTAAATAAATAAATAAATAAATAAATGTCTTCAGGAGCAGTCTTTACCCCACAGCATCCATGGACTTAGAACAAGTCAAAGTCAGTGAACAAAGCGTGGCTGGTTTTTTTCTGGAGGAATGTAATTAACCCTGCTGCTTTCAGTGGATTCAAAACAAAGCCCTGACCCGCTCAATATTTCTTTGTATCATCCCAAGCATTAAGACTGGAATTTGCTTTTGCTTTCCCCGGGTTTCTTATTTATCCTGCCACTTTTACCTTGGAACAACAGAAGGTGGAAAAAAAACAAACCAAAAAGAAATCTTCTATCGTAACTACTAGCACCGCACGTTACATCAAGCTGTATATATATATATAAAAAAAAATAGCCTTCAAATAAAAATGTGTTAAGTCTTCACACAGTTAACAACATGTCACTTTGCGAGAAAATTTTCATAATTAATGAAGCAGTTCAATTTGCTCTGCTGTTTGACTTTGATTAATAGGGTTTTGAGTGTTCCCGCTGGGACTCTGTCCAGTTTGTTTAGTAAGCTCTTATGTCTACATGCAGTCCATGCGTGCGGATCACCGCCTTTGGCACCAGGCACCTGGCGTGCACGTGGGCAGGGCTTGGGCATCGGCGGCAAGGCCTCCTGGGTCCGGGGGCTGCCCCGGGGAGCCTGAGGAAAGCCCACCAGGCAGAGGCTTCCTGCAGGGCGCTGGGGAGAGGAAGGCCGGCTCAGGCTATCAGACCCCTGAGGTCTGCGTTGAGGCTGCTTTTTCATAGCCACGTGGTAACGCGGAAGTGATGGTTTTCCCAAACCCAAGTGAAATACGGTAGAGAGGAAGGTTCATTTTATTTGTGGCAAGACGGAGGGAACACATTGAGCTATGGGGAGAACGGGAAGAAAATTCACTTGTTCTTTTTCTTTCACAGACCTCGTAGGGCAGGCCTGCTCTCTAACAGGCTTATTTTGGGCAATTCTGTTACCGCTTTAGAACACATATTTCTTAATATTAAGGGGTAAGTTTACCAAGAAATCCAGCCAGCTAACTACCGAGATCGTGGGCTAGATCCCTGGAGACGAAAATTGCACCAATCTAAATGGCTAAAAATACGTGCCTCCATTTATCCATAATTAAAAAGAGGTGAGGCCTGAGGCATGATTAGGTTGGGGGATAAACTCGGCATGTGAAATTGCACTTCCAAGTGTATGCGCTATTTATTTACCCAGGTAAATGTCTTTATAAAATGTCCCTTCCAAGAAGCCTACACTTCATCTCTCTATCCAGTGCAGCACCAGAACAGGGTACAGTTTATGAGACCCCCCTCAGTTCTCTGCATTTTTGCATATGGATAAATGTTAACGCAAATTAATTCGCTTTCTGTTTGGAAAGTCAGTACTAACTGTGTAGCAGTGCGCCTTGCCAGCTTATTGAAGACTGCCCCCTGCCCAGGCTCTTCTGTGAATCCATTTCTTTCTGTCCCTAGGACAAATATGTTATCGGATGTTCATCCTATTCAGGATTCCTGCTGCTTTGCAGAGGCCAGAGACCAGTGTCAATTATCACCCTAACACACCCAAATTGTGACTACAGCACAAACAGCTGAAGAGAGCACATAGGGGTGTGGCCACCAACATCCTAATAGACCCAAAGTAGGAATACAGCACGAACAGCTGAGGCAAGTCCTCAGGGGAGGAGACAGCTGCTCACAGATACACCCAACATGTAAATACAGCGCAAGCAGCTGAAGAGAGCTGGTACAGGAGTAGAGAGCAGAGTACTTGCATATTATTTATTTTGTATATTGTAGGATGAGCCTTGTAGGAACAGCATTGAAGTGAGCTGTGAGCAGCCAGGTCTCATAAACTGAAGCCCAGTACTAGTGTTCTGCCGGGTGGGGGGACAAAGCATATGCCTCTCGGGTCATTTTCAAAGTCATTTCCTTGGTCAATAAATAGCGCTTTGAATCCGTCTGCTCCGAAAACCGTCTTCCTCCGTCCAGCTGAAAGCACTTGTGGGTTTTCCTAGCGTGCGTAGGTTCAGGCGGATCGCAAAGGAGGCGTTGCCAGGGGGAGGGTATTTAAGGGCGGGGGACATGTTGCACGCACGCTGTTTATCCCTCCGCCCATGCAAAGAGCAGGCGCGAAGCTCCTGGACACCTCCAGCATGTTTACTTTCTGCAAAGCCACTGACGCGGCGAGAACTTTGTTTCATGGTTATAAATGGCTGCATTACACTAACCAGGGACTCTGTGGGGAGTAACTGTTACCCGCGTGCCACTGCGTGAAGTGCAGAGGGGCATCCCGAGGCCCAGAGCTGGAACGTTCGAGCCTATATTTTAATTTTAAAAAGCATGCATGCAAGCTCCACCCTCCAAAGAGGATGGTGTAACTTTCTGCGAGGTTATCCGCGTGCACGCTCTGCCAGATATGCATGGATTTTCAGAGCAAAGCTATACGCCTACGTTTGCTTTGAAAATTCTACTATGCGGGGAGTAATAAAATTACCCTACTTGCTGCCTAATTTGCAACTAAGCAGGCTGTCTGAAACATTTTCCCTTCTCAGTTTTTAGTCTTGTGGTCACTTTCATCCCAGGGATTACTGGATCTTTGCCAGTTCACTTTAAGTTTGGTTAATAGTCATTTGCTTGTTTAATATTTTGGCGGAAATAGAAAACCAAACTCATTTACCTCCATTAATCATCTCCTTCCAGTCCCTGTGTCCTTACACAGTCTGCTACCGTCCTTTTGGAAACGAGTTTGCTCTGAAGCATTACTCAAAGCCAGATCTACAGGGATGTAATATAAGCCCTTCTATGTAAGATGGTATTCCTTGTTACTACTACTCAGCATTTTTATAGCACTGCAAGGTATACACTACATTGAACAGAAACAGAGAAGATAAACCCTGCTCTATAGAGCTCACAGTCTAGTCAAGAGACAGATGGACAGTGAGAACAGGAGCTGCTTTAGTGGATCTAAACTCTAGACCGGTATTTCTCAAGCCAGACCGGGAGTAACCCCCTAGCCAGTCTGTTTTTCGGGATTTCCACAATGAGCATGCAGGGGATAGATCCACTTCTCCTGGGGGAATTCTGTGCACAATTTTTTTAATTCTGCACAAACAATTCAAAATTCTGCACACAGTATTTTAAAATTCTGCAGGCAGCGCTGACTTCTTGCAGCAGCCAACACTTGTAGCAATACAGCGCTGTCTGTAGTCGTAGCTACAAATATCAGAAGTTGCAAGAAGTCAGTGCTGCCTGCAGCTCCTCCTGGGCTCCACTGATGGCCAAATGAAAATCCCTGAACTCCAGAAGCCCCGAGCATAAGGCAGTGGACGACACAAAATTCTCTTCCCCTCCTCATCTCCTACAGCACTTTCTTCTCCTCCCCGAAGTCCATCCCCTCCATCCACAGCTTGTCCCTTCAAACAATCTCTCCCCCCTCCTTCCAAATTCTCCCAAGTTCCTACCCTTCCTACATCCTTCCCCCTGCTTGTCTCTTCCCCTAAACAGGTCCCTTCTCTCCCCTCTCCCCCAACTCACCCCCCACATTAACCTCATCCCTCCAGTTTTTCTCACCTACTTTTCCCAGATGTCAGAGGCCCGGCAAGCCCTCTTCCTGCGCCGCGCTGCTCTCAGAGTCTCGTGAGAATAGCGCGGGAGCTCAGGCATTGCGCTTCTCACGCCGTGAAAGTCCAAGCGGTGCAGGAAGAGACAGTGGCGGCAGTTCCTCCTACTTTTGTGAGCAACCCACTCTGACGCCTCCTTCTCTTGCCAGCTCACGGTGCAAAATCTGCACATAGAGAGGTAACTTCCAAGCCCGGGGGAAATTTTGTGTAAATTCTGCATTGTGCTGTTGTGCAGAATTCCCCCACGAGTAAATGGAGGCAACGCACAGCAGAGTTGTAGCCAGGCCATTTGCACCTATGGCCAAGTGAAAAAGTGCGCCCTCACCCTGAACACAACATAAAACACCACGCGCTGGGAGATTCTGTTAAATGTAGGGGGCTTTAATTTTCATTTTGACCCAGCAGCTTCCTCCTGCTCCTTTAGTGCTTCAGCTCAATCAGAATCAGCGCAGGGATCCTGGTGCCTTCATTCAAAAACTGAACTGGAAACCCCCAGAAGCCAGACTCCGCATGCCGTGCAGCACAAGAAAAGAGAAACAGAAATACATTTCCTCCTGCATTGTGCAAAATAAAAGATATCAAGAGCAGTCCATTCCCAAAGCTGACACCGTCCATTCACTAAACTGAATATAAAATGCTTATTTCTACCCTTGCTGCCTGGACTTTTATTTTTCTAACACTTCGGTCCTCATCTCTTTATACTGCTTTCCTCTTCTTGGTCTCCTAACTCCTTTACAGGGTCTCCTCTTCATTTTCTGTTTCAGCTCTCTCCTCTCCTACCTCTGTCTAATAGTGACCTTTCCCCTTTTCTTCTTCTTTTCCTTCATTCTCTTTATCTCTGCCTCTCTATCCACTCATCTAGATTTCATCCTCCTCTCCCTCCAGTTCTCTGTGCCAATCCTACACCTCTCCAGCTCTCCCCTTTATTGCTCCCTCACAGTCCTCCATCTTCCCCTCATTGAGTTGCTCTTTTACCTCCAGCTATCTGGTCCCCTTGTCCTTCCTCTCCACAGCTTTATCCTTTCTTGTTCTCTTGAAAATCCCTCACCCCCTCATCCTCCTTATCCCCCTTCCCTCTCTCTCATCTTCCACGGTCATTTTCCAGCCAATCATACTTTCCACCCTCCCCTAGGGCCGGTGTACGGGCATTAGGCACCCTAGGCAAACCTTGCAGACTTGCACCCCCCCCCCCCCCAGTTGCACCCACTCCACACACAATTAAAATAGATGTTACATGAAAAAGGACTTTCTGAGGTAAAAATATCAGTTACAGCATGTATATTGTACTTATTAGCACTGCTGTAGTGTTATGGTTTTGAGGAGTTGGAGTGGATTCTTGGGTACTGTGGTGATGGCCACTCTATGGGGAGGAGTCCTGTGAGGAACCACAGTACTAGGCTAGACTTGAGACACGCAAACACGGAGATTCGTCTTTTATTATACAGCTGAGATATACCACTAGAGGTGGCAGTAGTGAGGTGATCCAGAGGTAGCAGTCCAGGGACCCTCGGCAGAGGGGACCCATCACACAGAGATAGTATAGAGAGATCCGGGTACAGGTTCCCAGTGCAGCAGAGCTGTAGATGAGACAGACTGACAATGTCAGATTACTCACTAAGTTGGTAGCTGTATAGTGAAGAGTGGAGATCCCAGCAGGCAGAAGTAGTTGAAATACAGGCACCGAGCCAGGGAGAGCAGGCCCTCGAGGAGCAAGTACCTGATCCCAGATAGGCACCTGAAAGAAAGCAAAGGGCCCCCGAGGAGCGGGTACCCAGGTTAGAGAAATAACCCGAAGGGCAGAGAGAGCTTCCAGCAGCAGCAAGGAAGCAGCAGAGTAGCTCAGACCGGAGGCTTTCCATCCATTCACGATCCTTGCTAACTCGAATAGCTAGCAAACGAAGGGCAGGCTAAATACCCGGATGGCGTGATGTTACTCGAGGGGGACGCCCCCGAGGTTCCCGCATGTCGTGGATAAAGATGTGGGTGGCATGCGCGCGCGCACCCTAGGAGGACCTCAGGAGAAATATGGTGTAAAGCTTTGCCATTGCCGTTCCGGGGATGCCGGAGAGAGCGGCATGCAGGCGCGGTGGTAACCATCTTCCCAAGGCTAGCGGGGAGAGCAGAGAGAAAGGTGAGGCACAAAGGTCATAACTGTCTGAGACCGATGGACGCAACATGTAGTGCCAACCAGACAACCCTGCAAAACATTAAAAAACAAAAAAAGACATTTGGAATCCTAATGTATGAGGCCTATGGTAACGTGTGTTGTGTGTGGGCTTGGCCCTGGAAATGCCGTGAGTAAACTGAATTACAATTACAAAATAATAAACTTCCCATACCAAAACAGCACCAACTGCCAGCACTCAAATAGTAACAACCCTATCTATGAAAAGGTAACTGCAAATATTACACCAGGTCCTAACACACCAATACACATCCTATTAGGAAAATAGAACAAGCTAGGCTGCTATAGAATCCTAAACAGAAACTACACACTAGTAGAATACCTTACCTCATTCACACATGCAGGACAAATAGACCCTCACAAACATGCAGAGAAAAACTGAACTGGAAACCACAACAATCCAGACTCTGTATGCAGTGCAACAAGGGAAAAACAAGCATTAAGAGTCCTCATAAAAGATCAAATAAAATAAAAAATATAAAACATCAATCATAATAGTACAACCATACTAAAAACAAATAGTTCAAACAGCGTCATATAAAACTTTTCCAAATGGCATTAAAATATTTGAAAGCAGCAGACATGCTAAATAACTCCAATAATTGAAACTAATAAGGATTTTAAAAATCCCCCACTTTCCATACCTGGAAACGTTTGATTTCCAGATGCTCTGAGATTTATTTATTTATTTTTTTAAATACTTTATTTATAATTTTCAAATACAATTTTTATATGCATTTTATTAGGGAATACATAGTATGGATATCAAGAATATTTTTAAACATAATTCTTTTACACAAACCTAAAAAGATTCCAACCTATTCAGTGTCATTACAAAAGGGGAGATGCTTAATCTCCATCTAACAAGCGGGAGAAAAACAGGAAATTACAAATTAAATTCATGACATACGTGGTAGTAAACTATCTCTATTTTAACTATTACCCTGTTTGGTCTATAGGGGAAGATGCTGCAGGTTGTTGTTGTCTCAACTTTTGTTCAAGAAATGATTTTAACTGTTCAGGGATGAAAAAAATATAAGACTCTTCCTCTTTACTAATATAACATTTACAGGGAAACCGCAATTTATATGAAAAGCCCAGTGACAACACATCTTGGCGAAAAGACAAAAAAGTCTTTCACCTTTGTTGTGTTGCAACTGCTAAATCGGGGAAAATTTTTACTGGTTTCTCCATAAATGAGATAGGAAACTTATTAAAGTACTTTTTCATGATCTTATTCAGATCATTTACAGTGAAAAAAGTAACTAGAAGAGTACCCCAGTCAATTACTTTTACACTAGAATCTTCAAGAAATCTCGTAAGATCTCCCTGAAACATCTCTTGGGAAATATTTCTATTCCTAGTTGACTTCGGAAGGAAATAACAATTGTTCACAACTGGTACTTCCCCAGGAACAATACCAAGCGATTCTTGGAAAAAATTAGTCAGAGTGATTAGGGGAGATTCCCCTGTCACTCTGGGAAAATTTATAATACGCAGATTAAAGCGCTTGGTAGTGTTCTCTAGGGCCTCCAATCTAACTGCAATTTGTTCTCTATCCTTTGCCACAGCAATATTAAATTCCTGACATTTCACACCATTATTTTCCAATTGAGCAATTCTTTCATCAGATCTTTTGAAATGTTCTTGAGTTTGAACCAAATCCTGGGTATATCTTGAATTATACATGTCCATTTTCCCTTCTAAAACTTTAATATTGAGGGACATTGCTGCAACCATTTCCCATATAGTATCCAAAGTTACCAGTTCAGGACGTTTAGGCAACACAACTTCTTTACTGCTAGATGTCAGAGCAGCATCAGAAGTAGACCCTGAAACCTCCTGTACTACAGCAGGAGTTAAAATACTTCCAGCTGTGTCCAGGGGGTCACTGATTTCAATTGGGACTGAATCGTTGCTTAATCCAGATTTTCTTTGAACTGGAGGAAGTCCAACATTAGGACTTAGAGATGCCTCTTCTGCAGAATTGGGCAGTCCTCCCACACTTCCCAGCTCACCAGGTTCCTCGGCCTTCTGGGATTGAGAGATAGGTGAGACTAAAAAATTGGTGATTGCCTGTTGGATAGGCGACGGTAGGGGGGCGGGTAGGGCGGGAAAAACCCTAACCCTGCCCTTCCTCTTAGCCGGCATGCTGTATACTGAATTTCATAGGCAGTCACTGTGTCTCACTGTTACCACTCTTTTTAATAGGAGATAAGCAGAAGGGAGAGAGTCGAGTCCATCGAAATAATAGAATTTAGATAGTACCTGGAGCAATGGCTGTGGCTGTGTCCAGCGGAGTCCGGCAGAGTCCGATGACGCGCGCGCCCCTTTAGCGCGCGCGGCTTCAGCGACGCGCCGGCTCTGCTGCGCGCCGCTTGTTAGCTGTTCTTATAAGCAGCTGCTTCCTCCTTCCAGTCCGGGGCTCCGCCCACTGCCCTCGGTTTTCTTTCTCACTGCACCGTCGAGGTTTAAACACCCCCGGAAGCAGGGCTTACAGGCAAGCAGTTTTTTAATCTCAGAGCGCGGTCTCCTCTCACCCTTCTCTCCCGCTTCTGGTCGCTTGTTAGCTGTTCTTATAGGCAGCTGCTTCCTCTTTCCGCTCCGGGGCTCCGCCCACTGCCCTCGGTTTTCTTTCTCACTGCACCGTCGAGGTTTAAACACCCCTGGAAGCAGGGCTTACAGGCAAGCAGTTTTTAAATCTCAGAGTACGGTCTCCTCTCACCCTTCTCTCCCGCTTCTGGTCGCTTGTTAGCTGTTCTTATAGGCAGCTGCTTCCTCCTTCCGGTCCGGGGCTCCGCCCATTGCCCTCGGTTTTCTTTCTCACTGCACCGTTGAGGTTTAAACACCCCCGGAAGCAGGGCTTACAGGCAAGCACTAGCATCTGAGCTTCACTAGGACTTGGGATGTCTATGTGCTATATTTTTAGAGGGCCTCAACACTGTACCAGTGTGTGGTGGTATATTTAGATGACATCCTGATTTTTTCTCAGGACCTCCAGACCCACCAGGCC
Source organism: Rhinatrema bivittatum (assembly GCF_901001135.1). Classification (NCBI taxonomy): domain Eukaryota; kingdom Metazoa; phylum Chordata; class Amphibia; order Gymnophiona; family Rhinatrematidae; genus Rhinatrema; species Rhinatrema bivittatum. Next base: position 235,965,244 of record NC_042619.1, read on the forward strand.
AATGTGATAAAGGTACTACAAAGGCTACGTGACAATCACCTTTATGCGAAGCTCGAGAAGTGCACTTTTCACCAGGAGTCGGTGCCATTTCTGGGGTACATTGTTTCCATGAATGGCTTCCAGATGGACCCTCAAAACCTGTTCAAATTCGTATTTGATGATCTAGCGCATCAGACCATCGCAGGTTCTACTCTTCTTCACCTTCAACAAGGAAGCAAGCCTTTACCAGACTAGCGGCTCATGACTTGCCAGACACTCTGGAATCTCTCATTGATTTAGCTGGGAGAGTTGATCGCAGGATATGCGATCGGACTCAAGAAGCAAAGTGTCAGAAGAAGCACCCTATGGGAAGTAATCACCCTTGAGCCATGCACACGACTTCAGCCCAGTCTTCTGTGCCCAGTGAAGAGGGAGAAGAGCCTATGCAGTTAGGACACAGTCACCTGACTTCTAAAGAGAGACGTTTTCGCAGACACTCAGGTCTCTGTATGTACTGCGGCCAATCCGGCCATGCTGTTCAGATCTGCCCTATCTGTCTGGGAAAAGACCAGACCTAGGATCTGCTGGAGGACTCCTCCTAGGTCTAACTGCGCCCTCTCCTCCATTATCTCTCCCCGTCTCTCTCATCTCTGGAGGCCTTGAATTCTCAACACTTCCACTTGTGGAATCAGGTGCGGGAGGAAACTTTATGCTAAAAAGAATTGCAGACCATCTGCGAATTCCTACTACACCAATAGCTACCCCTCTACTGCTGTCTTCTATACATGGAGAATCACTTCCAGGGGAGGTATCGCTTACCTCGCAATCCATATGCCTTCGCACTGGGGCCTTACACACTGAAAACATCTCTTTCCTGCTCCTTGAGAAGGCCATTCACCCCGTGGTACTCGGTTTACCGTGGCTACAGGATCATACACCTCAGTTCAATTGGACCACCATGGAACTCTGAGTGGGGCCCTGGCTGCCATGATCATTGCCTAGCCAAAGTTTCACCGCTGCCCTGCATGTGAACGACTCCCTCACTACCTGGTCTTCTCTGCCAGAATATGCGTCTTTTCAGGACGTCTTCTCCAAGAAAGCAGCAGATGTATTACCTCCGCACAGAACTTTTGATTGTGCGATAAATCTTAATCCTAATTCGGAGCCTCCTAAGGGAAGGGTATACCCCCTCTCAATAACAGAGACTGAGGCCATGTCAGCCTACATCCAAGAAAACCTGCAAAAAGGGTTCATTAAGACCTTCTAAATCCCTGGCTGGCGCGGGGTTCTTTTTTTGTTGGGAAAAAAGACGGATCTCTTCGCCCTTGTATCGATTACAGAGGTCTCAATGAAATCAACATCAAGGATCGCTACCCTCTACCATTGATAACCGAACTGTTCAACAGACTCCAGGGGGCCAAGGTGTTTACTAAGCTGGACTTAAAGGGGGCCTAAACTTGGTCCGAATCCGACACGGAGATGAATGGAAGACAGCTTTTAACACCCATGATGGACACTTTGAATACTTAGTCATGCCTTTTGGATTGTGCAATGCACCAGCAGTGTTCCAGAATATGATGAATGATATTCTGCGAAACTTACTGTACCATGGTGCATGGTGGTATATTTAGATGACATCCTGATTTTTTCTCAGGACCTCCAGACCCACCAGGCCAATGTGATAAAGGTACTACAAAGGCTACGTGACAATCACCTTTATGCGAAGCTCGAGAAGTGCACTTTTCACCAGGAGTCAGTGCCATTTCTGGGGTACATTGTTTCCAAGAATGGCTTCCAGATGGACCCTCAAAAGCTGAAAAGCATTCAAGAGTGGCCTCAACCCTCTTGCTTACACACATGCTCTGTCAAACACACATACATACATACTTGTTCATGCTCTCTTTCTCTCCATGGCCGGTGCTTCTCCTGACTGCCCATGGAAGGAGGGGGATTCATGGAACCAGGATGCTTCAGAGACCTGCCCGTTTCTATGGAGACGGTAACCTGTGCCTCTCCGTGCCCGAAAGCAGCACTTCGCACTGTACAGCCAGAGCCCACTGCTGCCTCCCCCTCTCGTCACCGCTCGTGGAGTTACACGGAGCCCATGGCGAGCTCTCACCATCACTTTGCAAAAGTTTACTTTTCTCCAGCTTGCGCCTGGGACAGGCAGAAAGTCGGGAGCCCGGCCAGCGCTTCTCCTGACTGCCGATGGAGGGAGCGGGCATCATGGGAGAGCGATGTTTCTTCTTTAGGCACTCTCTGTTCCTAAATGCTGGGTGGTGAAGGAGGCCAACGCTGCTCCACGTGCCGTGCTCCTGACTTCCGGGGGTGGGAGGCGGACGCTGCTGCTTGCAGCTCCATGGCCGCGTTTCTGACTGCCGGGAGGGAGTGGGAGGCCAATGCTTCTGTTTTTAGGCCCGCGGGTCGCTCTCTCTCCTCTTGACTGCAGAATCAGATAGAGGGGGATGTTTTTGCCTGATTTGGCCCGCTGTCCCCCAAGGACAGCTCTGAGGGTAGGGGGGACAGCAGCAGTAGGCGCAGCAGCTTTTCTCCTGGCACACAGCTGAGCTTGAGGCCCCAAAGCAGTATTGGATGGTGTGGATTGAGGCGGATCTCCCAGTAATTTATGAGAGAAGTGACACCTCTGGTGGATGGCACCTGTGGCCTCGGCCTTATCGGCCATAGGCCAGCTACGGCTCTAACGCATAGTAACACTGTACCCTAGTAAATGACAGCACATAAAGCCCAAGCGGGCCATCTAATCTGCCCAGCAATCTGTTTTTTTAAATGTTATTCTTGTTTAGGTTAGTAACTGCCACGTCATGCAGAAATGTAAATTTTAGGTGTAACAGAAGTTACCCTATTCTTAATTTCCATTCTCCAGCCAGCAGGGATCCTCTGTATTTGCCCCTCGCCTTTTTGAATTCCAGCACCGTTCTCACCTTCCCCTGCCTCTTCTGGGAGGTCATTCCATGCATCCACCACCCTTTCCCAGAAGAAACATCTCCTGAGTCTTCCCCCTTGACGTTTCATATCGTGACCCCTAATTTTACGGATTCCTTTCCCTTGCAAAAGATTTGAATTTTATTCATTATTAATTCCTTTCAGGTATTTGAAAGTCTTTATCATGCCCCTGCCTCTCCTCTCCTCCAGGGTATAATTATTAAGGTCCTTCAGTTTCCTCTCATATGGCTTTCCATACAGACCCCACACCATTTTGGTTGCCTTTCTCTGGACCGCCTCCATCCTGTCTCTATCCTTTTTTGAGATATGGGCTCCAAAACTGAACACAGTACTCCAGATGAGGTCTCACCTCCTTTTTTTATCACCTTTGTTCATATCACCTCTTTTTTTCCTGCTGGTTATTCCTCTCTCTATGCAGTCCAGAATTATTCTGGCTTTAGCTATCGCCTTGCCACATTGCTTTACCACCATTTAGATCATCAGATACCATCACCCCAAAGTCTCTCTCCCAGTCCATGCACATCAGTCCCTTACTCTCCACTTCATCATGACATACAGCTCCTTCGGATTCCCGTACTCCAAATGCATAACTCTGCAATTCTTGACATTGAATCCCAGCTACCAAACCTTCAACTACTCCTTGAGCTTTTATACTGAAGGTCAATTCTTATTTTTCCCTGCTCCTTCAGGTATGTCCACTCTGTTGCAGATCTTAGTGACATCTGCAAAAAGACAAACTTTACCTTCTAATCCCTCCGCAATATCACTCACATGGAAGTCTGTCTTGTGCATATTTATTGTGGGTATCCTGAAGATCAGATTGGCTAGGGGATACTCGAGAAGCAGCTTGAGAAACATTGCTCTAAGAGGAGAGAACAATCACCAGCATGGGTGTAGGTGCAGGAAGAGGATGTAGGTGGGACCATTTGGTTTTACTGGTTGAGATAAAAACTCAAGAATAATAAAGTCCAAAGTTAAAACCTCATTTTGCTGGAGTTTTCTGAATGTAGGAGGGGATATGAGGGGTGAGGCCATGAGAAAGACTCTCTCATTCATTCCCATTTTTGCCATGTACCATGCCTTCCCCTCTCTCTCCCTACCCCCATTTTCTCCACCCCCACAGAGCAACTGCAAGACACCCACCCACCTGGAGCTCCTGTAACACACAAATGCAGTTTATGGCGTCATAGAATGCGCTCTCTGACGATGCCTTTCTAGACTTGTTACTTTGTGTTGAAAGTGGGAGGAGGGATGGGTTCCGCTCTCAACCATACATGTGAGACTTCCCTTGCTCGCTGGCAGACAGATCTATGCCAGCTGTCCAACATATACAACTTCTCTCGATAGCTGGCAGAATGGAGTGCGTCAGCCCCCCTCAAACCTGAGCCTCGCCTCTTAGCAGACAGTAGAATGGACTCCTTATTTCACAGAGGTTTCCCACGCCTGTGCAGGAGGTTGGACAACTGGATCTGAGGGTGGGTGACTCCTCAAAACCTGAAAGGTCAGCGATTGGAGCACACAGGGCTTGGCTCCAGAGTTCCACAGTCTCTCATCCAGACTCCACCTCTTGACTCGTTCATCTTGGGACTTTCTTCCTGTGCCTCCGTTCTATTCTTGGCGGTGCCACCGACTCAGTATGGATTTGGGCAACTCACTTTATCGCCCTGTGCTTCAGTTTGCACAACTTTTACAGGATAACAATAGCAATCATGCGGATTATCAATTTTATACACTCGTTAGGCCAGGTATGGATTTTGTGTCATTAACAGGCATGCACACGGTGAGACTGGAGATGTTAATCAGCAGCCTTGTAATGTCTGATCTGTCTCCTGATGCAGTGCAGATCAGTTTGAACTGGGGGGGACACATATTTTCATGAACGACTTTAAAGAAAGCTTATATCATAGACCATTCCTCTCATGGGCTTTATCCACTGGAAATCAGGACAAGCCAGGAACTGACTTCTCAGCATAAAAGGTTCTGACTTGTGCAGTGCCGATGCAAAGGTGTCCAGTCGCCCTAGACAGTGATGTCATGATGATGTCATATGCCTTCATATCCTCCCCCCAAGTCACAGTGCCCACGTCGCCAGAGCTACCTTACCTCGCTGACCGATGCATCCCAAAGCAAGTCCTACAATTTCAATCCTGCTGCCCAACTCCTTCATGTTAAAAAGAATATCACCCTCATGCCCAGCAATGGCGCCCTGACCACTTGTGGCGCCCTAGGCAACCGCCTGGTCCGCCTAATGCCTCACACTGGCCTTGTACTTGTGAGTATCTTCTGAAACTGGTGCATTTTGAGAGAGGAGGCCTTTACCCTTTGGGTTTCTGTGAGGTTTCACCTTTGATGCTTCTAATCCATCATTCTATCAGCTCCGCTAAAGCAGCGGCGAAACAGGCATTTGATCACATCTTATAGTTTATATGGCAGTAGGGATCAGTATTTGCTGCTTTGTGTGGAGGGCGGTTCATTACAATCTTTTTGTCTGTGGGAGAGAGTGTTTGTCGCTGTGACTTGTACTCTGCAGCCTGGCTCTCTTAACGTTTTGCTGTGAAGTGCTGTCAGGATTTGCCATTTAAGAAACAGGACCCATAAATATTGGTTAGATGATGCACGGCTCTTCATTCTTCAGAAATCCAGTGCTTTTTGCAGGAGTTAGTGCTTCCAAGCAGGTCACTAGAAAGCCCATTGCCTCCCCACCTCCAGGTGGGGGCCGTGAAACCTGGGAAAGATCAAAGCGTACGAGGCATTTCAGTACTAGCTGCAGGGGGAATACCTGGCGATTAAAAGGAAGTGAGGTTTGATGGGGCTGGCTCTGAACACAGAATCGCAGCCAGAAAACTGGTGAAGCTGCCAAGATGAAAGGAGCGTCCACAATGAGTTATGTGGGAATGGTATGCAAAGGTGTTTACACCCCTGGAGAAGATGAGGGAGGGAGACACCATCAGTGCCTCTTAATGGTCATTAGATTTTGAGGCTGCTCTTCCCTACAAACTGAACAATTGTTACTATGCTGTGCTGAACGAAGCTGTGCTCGTCCAGGTAGATACACAGAACTAAGGTCAACTAGCACGTTGTAGGTGGGTAGGTGAGACCTTTGTTTCCAGGTCACTGCCTCAATGACCTTAGGATCAGGATACTGAAGACATTTGAAATTAGAATTGATCAAACACTTTGAAAGAGAGACACAGGGGCTTGAACGGGACCTTGGTTTCCTCACATCGCTCATTACCAGATATAGTCCCCTTAAATATTTCAGTTCTAAAACTTGCCTCCTTCAGCTTTCTCGCCCCTCTGTGAGCATATTCGTCCGTCCCGTCCCCCCCCCCCCCCCCCCATTCCTTTTATTTTACAACTATTTACAGCTTTGAAATCAGCCACCACCGTTATAATGCATCCTGGTCTTTATTTGTACATTGGGGCAACATCAGCCCTAGCTCATTCTGCACTGATGGAGGCTAGCAGAGCTCTCAAAAGCTCCTCACAGATATGAAGCTGCTACCACTACTTAACATTTCTATAGCCCTACTTGGACGTAGGGAACACAAAAGAGACAGTCCCTGCTCAATAGTGCTCACAGTCAAGGCAAACTTACAGGTCAAGAGACAATGATTAAAATTAGTTATTGAGGCTGAAGGCGGACCATCAGGCTTAAGATTTAAAAGCATCCTAAAATTATAATCATTGGCTCTGAAAGTGCTCAGACTGGGGTGAGATAGAAATCTGCACCATGCCATGGACTGCCCCTTCGCAGATGGCATCCTGCCTGGCTGACACATGCTTTCTGTGTGTGTATGTGAGACCACACTGCTGTAAAAATGCACACTAAACTGCAGCCTGGTTTTCAGTCCGGTACCATAAACACAAAGGGGCCGATGCAATAAGATGTGCACTGAAAGGGGGCGCTCGTATTGAGCACCCGTTTTCCTAACGTGCACACAGCCACATCCCTGTGCGCCCCGATGCAATATGTAAATGAGAAGAAGCATAAAAAATGGTGCACCGTGAGAGCAGGTGCCTTTCTGGTACTCAAAAGAGGTTATTGCATCGGGCGCCCACAGTTCAACGGGCGCTCAATACGAGCGTCTGTTTTGATCGCGCTTGCTTTGGTTATTTTGCTGAGGTGCCAATTTTAATGCTGCTGTTATTATATCAGGCGCCCATTGCCACGGGTGTCTAAATTGTGTGGTCATAAGAAACGTGTGCTTCTTTTTTGAGCAAATCAATATAGATTTATTTTTTGCCACCGCAAGCAGTAAATTCAAGAGCCAGGATAATACTAAGGAGGAGTTGACTTTACTCCATCTCTGGAGCTGGAGTTAAATTCCCCGTGTTAAAAAGTGTGCATTGGGTGCATTGGGGGTATAGTTATTAATGCCCTCATTTACATGGTATTTGCATGCATTGGGCGCTATCAGGTTTGTTTTTCTTAGGGCGCGTGTTTTGCACACGCTAATCTCCTTACAGCATCGTGCACTAGTCTTGTGCACCCAACAGCACATAAACCTCAGCACTAGGCTGGGTGCCCTTTATTGCATTGGCTCCTCAGTGCCTCAGGAAGGGTGCTAGGGGCAATGCTATCTCCACAAAAAACAAGTCGAAAAATGTTTCGCCCTGCTCGGTGCAGGATCAAGTCATTGGGTGCAGTCATGAAGCAGCTCGCTGTGGGCCCTATCGAAAGAGCAGACAAAAACCAGGGATTCTGATCTCTTACTTGAACAGAAGGGCCTCTGACAGATAGCGACTGAGACTGGCCTCTCATTAGTGCTCAAGAGTTATTTATAGGGTGGATACCATTCCCAAGCAAATAGGAAAGTCCCACAGTTCTGAGTCACCCATCTGTGTGAATAGATGTTTTGTGAAGCTAGGTGTGGGCCTTCTTAATAAATAAAGCATTGATAAGCTCAACACTCAGTTTGTCTGATGTGGGAATGGTTTCTGTAAGCCAGCTCTCTCTTTGAGTCAGAATCTTGCCTGGGTTGCCCTGGTAGTTTCTATGTGGTGAGAATCCGCCTGCAGTTTGAAGACGGGGAAGGCTGTAGTGTCTTTTGCAGATGGTTTGGAAATAGACAGCAGGTCAGCTTCAGTCCTCCAGCGTAAGTGGCATAAAAGCTCAAATGGACTACTCTATGTCAGCTAATGACCCTCCATCTGTGTTGGGCTTGGGGTCTAAAGAAGAGAATGGCAAGACGACTCCTACGCAGCAGTAGCGACATATGATTCCCTAATAGAAATATAAAAATCTAGAAGCCTTGCTGGTCCCACTGAAGGTGTAAGGAAGATTCGGGGCACTGGCCAATCGAGCCATCAGAGCCTTGTGTGCTCATGCAATGGGATCCCTGCAGTCTGGGTGGACAGGAGGAAGATAAATCAAATCAATCACTGGTACAAGCGGCCCTGGTGGTAGATGAAATCCGCAGTATACTAATGTTCACAGTAATAGCATTTCAGACGTTAACAGGTCTTTGCATTACTGTGCACCCAGAAACTGGATGTTTAATGTTGCCAGCTGATTCCATTTTTATTCCCCAACAGATTGATCCGGTCCTGCTTTTATCCCTCTTCGTCTATTAACTTGCAGGTCTGGTGTGGGGTAAAACCCGAGACTGTGGAGGGGGCAGGGGGGAATGGAGCCAGCTGACAACACTATCCACAATCCAACATATCAATTAAATCCCGTCCATGAGAACCCTCTACCTCCCACCCCTGCCAAAAAAGAAATCTAATCATCAGAGTATCATGCATATACATCAGCCTTGTTTTTAGACCAAATCTATACAAATATATCTTATTCATAATTATTGTGCGTCTTGAAAACCAGACTTGTTTGTTTCGGGGGTGGAGGAGACTGAAGCTGAGAACGACTGACCCATAGAGAGCAATTGATAAATATGGAAATAATTCTTCTGTACCTACATGGCTCCTAGTTCATCCCCAAGTGAATTTCTCATTATTTTCTACAAGCCAAAAGCCTAAGTGGTGTGTAACTCAGTGTCTAATTGTTTCTTGAACAGCGCACAAAAAATGTGTAGGCAGAAACCAAGGCTCGACAGCCAGTCAGACAGAGCGTCAGCCAAGAGCCAACCCCTTGCTGGTCTTTATGTGTTGAGCAAAGGAGTATGGAACTGGCATCCTTGCAAGAACCGTAAGTGTGCACGTGTGTTAAAGAGCATTGGCCACCATCGGTGAAGAAGAGTATTTGCGCACGCTGCCGGCAGCAGTTATTAAAAAAAACAAAAAAAAACGTCAAAACCTCAGTAGAGATTTCCTTATCATAATCCTTCACTCTGTGCCTAAATGCAGGGCCTGAATGCGATCCACTTTCTCGGGAAGCAGATTTGGGACCGGGCCTGGGAAAACAAGCTGGACTACAAGTCCCACAATGCACTGGGCTGGAAGTTGCTAAAAACCAGGACCGGCTGAAAGTCTTACCTCACCCTAGTCATTGTCTGCATGGATTTGCCATTTTGCTTCGACCTATGGATATGTGGCAGGGGGTGGCCCCTTGCCAGGAGTCGTGAGGAGGCAAGTGCCTCGGCGACCCCCTGCCACGTTCACTTTTCTGGACGAAATAATCCTTACGGAAAGCAGAACTGCAAGCCGATGCAAGTAACAAGGCAAAAAGCAGAACTGCATCCACCTTTACCAGGGGTGAAGTGGCAATCTTAGCTGGGCCATCCCCCGCATAAACAGATCACCCGGAACTGTCAGCGGCACCTACAGACCTTTTGGCCTTTATTTCCCCTACAGCCAGGGAAAAACAGAAAAAAACCCCCAAAACAAATAAATTCAGTTGACTGTTCAAATGAATCTTTAAGATTCTCCTTTTTCATTTTAACTGGTAAGTTTCTAGTGAGATATTAATGTGGTTTCTGCGAACCCTGCCTACTTTTAACTGCTCCCATGATTGCAAATATTGGTAAATTCCAGGGGGCAGGGAAGAGAGAGGGTGCTGCTGCTGTACTGTTTCCATTCTGATCAGAACTGCATGCAGGTATCAGTACCGACAAAGGTGAAAAGCAAAGTGTGGATCCAGAAGGAGACCTATAAAAAGAGCGTGCACGGATATAGCATCAGGGTGTCCTTTGCTAGAGCCCTGGCACTTTCAAAACTCTTCCTCCCGGAGGCTGCTCCTGGGTAGGTTAAGACTGGGGAGGTACAGGAGATATTTCCAAGAGTCAGACTCAAGAAGCGAGGGCCAGACAGAAACTCGCCAGGGACAGTGTCCGGAGAACAGGGTCTCCGAATGACTGAAAACACAGCATGGCGGGAGTGAATCTACATAGCAGAAGACTGAGAATATATATAATTCTTAAGAGCCAGAATGTCTGAGCTCTCTAAACTTTGGTTGCTTCACTTCAGTTTCAAACCAGTTTTGGAACTTGGTGGGAGAAGCATCCATGGTTAAATATGGGCAGTGCTGTATGAGCCAACCAATCAGAAAGGAGCTGCAGTTTTCTCCACCAATCAAAAAGCTGCCTGCATAAGAGCTGCTTTTGCAGAATTGAAAGCCTGTAGGGCAGCCTGATGTCCCAAGGCCATCATTGCAATTCTGGAGGAGACCCGGGTTTGAGCCCTGCTTCTGGGGCTGGCAGAGGCTGGGATTGCTGTCTTCTAATGTAAAACCAAGAAGGGGAGCCACAGAGCCGAGAAGCAAACTAGTCCTCTCTACGACAGTGCTGCTGCTTTATCACACAAACCGCAGCCCAACAAGCAGCATGGATACTCTTAAGTGAGTCATGCTTCTGAGACAATTGTATACATTCTAACATGGGAGACAGCTATAACTCTACCCTCGAAGAGAAAAAAACATTATGCAAAATACCAGGGAGATGAAATACAGCCTAGAAAAATACATGCCGAGAAATGAGGTCTGCATTCTTTGGCATTGAAAGGTTTCCAAAGAGTACAGCCTTAAGACATTTGGCCCCCATCCTGGTGTATTTAATCTCTGAATATGCTGATGTTTCATTCCTGATGCAAGATTGCAAAATCTTAACTCTTAACATTACTGCATGCCACCATGCCAACTCCCACTGAAACCATGCCAGCTCACCTGAAGGGGCATGCTGGGAATTTCAGAGCCAGGGACTGGCGATTCTGGAGAGCATGGCTGCCAGTGTGGTGTTGTGTTACGATAACCAGACCTGGGAATCTGGAGGCCTCTCTCCACACTCAGTATGACTCTTGAGCAGGTCACTTACCCTTTTGACCCATGCACAAACGTAGCTTGGGGTCATTTTGGGTGGGGGGGGGGCGGGGGGCGGTGGCGACAACTGACATCTTGCTGTCTACACTGATGACGACTGTGGTTGAACAATAAAAGGCCCGATCAGACCTTATTCCCCAAAACCAGAGTAAAAGGCAGTTTCAAGGCATGAAGGTTATTGGGAAGGTTTTACCTTCTGTATGTCCTCCAAGTCTCTAGCAATTTTCTAACATAGTAGCATAGTAATAACAGCAGAAAAAGACCAAGTGGTCCATCCATTCTGCCCAGCAAGCTTCCCATGGTGGATCTACCTTGTTGTACAGGTTCCCCCCATGTTTCTGTTAACTATAGTAATTGTGGCTTTGTGTTGGTTACCCCCAAGCCTTATGTTAAGGGAAGTAATATTTACAATCAAAACCAAGCAAATGTTAAACCCATAAAAAATTACTGCTAACAACATTTTTACAGGGTGCACAGCCTTCTTTATAATTCAGACAATGCTGCTTGAACATGCTTTGCTTTTGGACTTGGCCGTAGAACTAGAAACAGTCATGTGCTTTTCCCCTAATGTCTGAATAATCTGTACCCCAGACTGTTAAAGCTGGGGCCCAGTGTTGGCTGTTGTCTGAATCCAATGCCCCTTTTTCCCCCACACCATTGAAGTGGAAAGTAATGTTGCAGTTGTGTCAAAAGCATCAAGGCTAATTGGTTAAGAGTAGTAATCCCCATGCCTTCTGTTACCCTCATGCATCCTTTTTTTATTTCCAACCTCTAGCCTTTAGGGATCCACAGTGTTTATCCCATGCCCTTTTGAATTTGTTTACTGTTTTCATTCTCACCAGCTCTTCTGGAAGGGTATTCCAGGCATCCACCACCCTCTCTGTGAAGAAATATTTCCTGATGTTGGTTCTGTTGTGTTAGTGCACCCTTGGACTGAGGTGGGATTGGCTCTACCTGCAGAGAGGAACCCTGCAGGTTCCCACCATTGACAGGCAGACCCAGGTGAAGCAGAGACCCATCAGGACCTTCATCTATTCTAGCCCTCGTTCCCCTCAGGTTGAGCCTTTGGGTGCGGGGGCCAGCAGGACTTAGGTGGATTCTCTGCTGGTGGCTGAAGTGAAGATCTCTGGTTAGCTTGGGTCGTAGGCAGGCAGCAATCAGGCATGTGCCAGGTCCAGGCAATGATCAGGGGCAGGCAGTGATCAGAGGTGGCTGAGATCCGAGCTGAGATCAAAACCAAATATCCGTCTGAGGGAGGAAACAAGGAATGGATAGGCAGGGCAGGAAGGCGAGGACAAGAACAGGCAGGAGCGAGGCAGGAGACAAGCTGACAAAGACAGAAGACAAGGTGAATGAGGACTAAAGACAGGCTGGACGAAGACTGAAGACAGGTTGGATGAAGACTGAAACAGGAAGCAACACACTCTACTCAGGAGTAATGGGACCTATTGCTGAGGCACTGAAGGAATGCCAGCAAGGGCCTTTTATAGGCCTCAGCATGTGATGTCATCCAAAGCCGCCACTGGCCCTTTAAATCCAGTGACATCAGGTGTACGCATACTTAAGGAGTGCAGTCAGTCGAGGTTGGTGACGTCCTGCTGTGTGGGTCCTTGGCGGCTTGTTGCCGCATCGGAGTATGACGTTCTGCCGCAAAGAAGGCATGAAGGACTTGGCCATGGGAGTCAGTGGAGGCACGTCCAGGATGGTGAGTGCTCCCTTCCTGAGGCTTTGGGTTACTTGGGGTACCGCAAATGAAAGTCTTTTAAGAGGTTATGGTCCAGGATACTGGTGGCTGGCTCCCAAGAATTTTCTGTCGGGTTGTAGTTCTTCCACAAAATTAGATATTCAATTTTCTTGCCCCTACGGTGGGAATCCCAAAGTTCTTGGACTTTGTTCAGGTGGCATTTTAGAGGGCCATGAAAGTACTACATGAAATACGCTGTGGATTTTTAACGTGGTTGGTAGCTTTAGTTGGTATGTAACAGATCCCAATTGCCAGTGCACAGCAAAAGGCCTAATATAACGTGGTGCCAGAGACATAGAGGGGAACCGTAGGTATAAATGCCAAGTGATCTTCTGTCTTAAACTGAGGAGCTGGTCTTCTGTGTGCATCTGCATTTTTTTTAGCTCTGGCAATGGCTTTCTCAGTCGACTGGTTGATCCAATCCCATAGTTCATGCAATTCCTGGGTGGAGAGTTGAGCCGCTGGTGAAGGAACTGTCACAGGCAGTAGCAGAGGAGGGAGAGGTTGTTTCCCATAGACCAGTTGGAAAGAAGAGGAGCCTGTGGCTACATTAACATGAGGGTTATGAATTCAGCCCAAGGTAAAAGAGCAGCCCAGTTATCCTGACGCTCATTGACTTACGAGCAGAGGAAAATATTGAGAGTACGAGTGGTGCACTTCGCTTGCCCGTTGCCTTGCGGGTGATAGGCCGTAGTGTAATCAAGCATGATACCGAATTTCTTTCAAAGAGAACTCCAGTCCCATGCACTAAATTGGACTCCTCTATCTAATAGTATGTGCTTAGGCAAGCCATGCAGGTGAAAAACATGGAGAGTGAAAAGACGCACCAGTTCTGGAAGGGAAGGAAGGCCCAGCAGAGGAACAAAGTGTGCCATCTTAGAGAACTGATCAATCACCACCCAAATCATGGTAGAGCCATTAGAGATGAAGCGGTCCATGATAACGTCTGTGGACAAGTAGGCCCAGGATTCCCTGGGGGCTGGAAATAGCTGTAACAGCCCCCAGGGTCAGCCATGCAGTGCTTTTTGCTGTGCACAAGTGGGGCATGAGGCAACATAGGCTTTGGTGTCTTGCTTCATTTTGGGCCACCAGTAGTGTCGGTGAAACAATTCAAGGGTTCGTGCCCACCCAGGGTGACCTGTGACACAGGAGTCATTTTAACACCTTTTCATGCCCTCTGGAAGGTACGACTATCTTCCAAGGATGGATAGGTACTGTAGTGGCCAGGAGTATCTTAGCAGGATCGATGATGTGCCTAGGAGATTCTGGGACATCTTCAGTCTGGAAGGAGCGAGAGAGGGCGTTTGCCCTTTGGTTCTTGAGTGCCAGGTGATACCGTAACTCAAAATCGAAGTGAGCAAAGAACAAGGACCGATGGGCTTGTCTTGCATTAAGCTGCTGAGTTTGGTGTAGATGCTTGAGGTCCTTGTGATCCATGTATATAGTAACACAGTGTTGGGCTCCGTCAAGTAGATGGTGCCATTCCTTGAGAGCTAGTTTAATGGTCAAGAGCTCTTGATCTCCAATGTTGTAGTTACATTCAGTTGGGAAGAACTTCTTAGAAAAGAAGGAACATGAACGAAGTACCTTTTCTGGAATGTATTGTCTGAGGACAGCCCCTACCCCCAGGGTAGAGGTATCTACTTCTAAGATGAAGGGTCATGTAGAATCCGGATGGCACAGGCACAGCTTGTTAGCAAAGGCATTCTATAATTTCTGAAACACCTCAATAGTCTCAGGTGGCCAGTCTTTGGAGTTAGTGCCCTTGTGGGTAAGGGCAGTAAGGGGGACTGCCAGAAAAGAGTAATTTGAGATAAACTGGTGGTAATAATTAGCAAATCCCAAGAATCTTTGTAAAGCCTGGAGCCCCATAAGGCAAGGCCAATCCAAGATGGCTTTGATCTTGGCAGAATCCATCCAAAACGTGTCTTGTAAGATGATGTACCCAAAGAAGGGAAGCTCTTCTTGTTCAAAGAGACATTTTTCCATTTTGGCATAGAGATTATTCTCACACAGATGCTGAAGGACAATGCAAACATCTCTTCTTTGGGAACTCAGGCTTTGGGAGAAGAGTAGTATGTCATCTACGTATACAACTACATAGGTGCATAGTAGATCGCGAAAGATCTCATTGACCATTTTCTGGAAAACTGCTGGGGCAATGCAAAGCCCAAAAGGCATGACCAAATACTCGTAATGTCTATCACAAGTGTTAAATACAGTTTTCCATTCATCACCAGGCTTGATGCGGATAAGGTTGTATACACCCCTGAGATTCAATTTTGTGAATATCTTAGCACCTTGTAGGTGGTTGAAAAACTCTGCTATTAGAGGTAAAAGATAACAGTCCTTCTTGGTGATGGCAATCAGACCATGATTGTCTATGTACAACCTTAGGGATCCATCTTTCTTCACAATGAAGAAGAACCCAGCCCTTGCCAAAGAAGAGGATGGGCTGATAAATACATGTTCCAAATTCTCTTGAATATAGTTGGACATGGCCTGAGTCTCAGGAAGCTATAGGGGATACATCCTGCCACCTGAGAGCAAGGCTTCTGGGAGGAGTTCAAAGCCACAGTCATATGTGCGATGCGGTGACACTCTTTATTGAAAAAACATCCTTGTAGTCTGTGCACGGATTAAGAAGTCCTGGAATTAGAGAGGCCATGGTCATGGAACGAGGAGGTTCTACCAGCACCAAGCAGGAATCTGTGCATCCATGGCCCCATTGAGTGAGCTGTAAAGCAGACCAGTCAAAGTGTGGTTATGCTGTAGAAGCCATGGTAGTCCGAGGATCGCCTGGGATCCATGTGGCCCCACATTGAAGTTGATTTTATCCAGATGTAGGAGACCAGTGCATAGGATCACAGGCATCGTAGTCATAGTAACCTGCCCTGGAAGTGATCCTCTGAAGACAGAAGAAAGTGCCAATAGAGAGGTCATCAGGACTGTGAGAACCTGTAGTTGGTCGATTAGTTCCTTTAAGATGAAATTTCCTTCCGAACCAGAATTCATGAAGGCCTGGGTGGATAAACGAGTGGAACCCAATTTCAGTGTGACAGGCAGTAGTAGCTAGGGAGTTGGAACAGTATGGCCTAGGGTCATCTCCCCGACAGATCCCAAGTGTTGAAGTTTCCCAGCTTCTGTGGACATTGGGCCATGAGATGGCCTTGGGTGGTGCAGTACAGACAGAGGCCCTACTATCTGCACCAGAGCTTCTCTTCTGAGGCCAAGTGGCAGCATCCTACCTGCATTGGCTCTTCTGGGGAAGAAGAGGCTGAGGATGTGCTAGCAGGAGGTGAAAGTGGATGCTGGAACTGGGGTGCCAATGAGACTTTTCATGCCGGACAGGTCTCTTGAGCCCTTTGCTGCAAATGATAATCGATTTTGCCTGTTAGGGCTATGAGAGCCTCTAAGGAAATGGGAAGATGGCAACTAAACTGTTCTCCCATCAGTTTAGCTCATACATCAAGGTCCAGAATTCCACTGCATACTCTGCCAGGGTTTGGAGCCTTGGTGGACGTGAAACAAGTCCAATGCCATTGCTGCTGCATGACCTCGCGTCTCAAAGACTGTATGGAAGTATTCTAGGAACTGTTGCAGGTCGAGCAAAAGGGGGTCTCCTTTCTCCCAGAGGGGAGAGGACTAAGCCAGTGCTGTTCCATCAAGCAGTGAGAGAATGTATGTTGTTTTAGCCTGGTCATTGGGGAATAGTGGAGCCTGTAACTGGAAGTGTATTCTGCACAGGTTCAAAAATCCCCAATACCGCTTGGGGTCCCCGGCATACCAGGGTGGAATGGGCAACTGGGGTACTGACTGACTGGGTGCTACAGGAGGTAGTGGTGCTGGTGCAAGTGGAATCAGCACTGCTAGAGTGGTGAGAGTATCCAAACGAATGGAGAGCCAATCCATTGCAGTGGCCAGGAGCCCCAGGGTGCCTTACTGATCTTGGAGCTTGCGGGCTATGCCTGGTATGACCTTCAGTGAAGTTAAATCTGCCGAGTCCATGGCCTCAGCAACCTGTTGTGTCTGTGGGCCCTTGAATGAGGTGGGATTGGCTCTACCTGCAGGGAGGAGCCCTGCAGGTTCTCACTGTTGGGAGGTGGACCCAGGCAAGGCAGAGACTTATCAGGATCTTCACCTATACCAGCCCTTGTTCCCCTTGGCTTGAGCCTTTGGGTGCCGGGGCCTGCAGGACTTAGGTGGGGTTTCTGCTGGTGGCTGAAGCGAAGGTCTGTGGTTAGCTTGGGTCATAGGGAGGCGGCAAACAGGCATGTGTTAGGTTTAGGCAATGGTTAGAGGCAGGCAGCAGTCATGGCTGTCCGAGATCCAAGCCAAGGTCAAAACAAAATATCCTTCTGAGGGAGGAGACAAGGGATGGATAGGCAGGGCAGGAAAGCAAGGAAAAGAACAAGCAATAGCAAGGCTGAAGACAAACTGACGAAGACAGAAGACAAGGTGGACGAGGACTGAAGACAGGAAGCAACACGCTCTACTCAGGAGTAGTGGGACTTGTTGCTGAGGTAGTGAAGGAACGCTAGCAAGAGCCTTTTATAGGTCTAAGTGTGTGATGTCATCCAAGGTTAGCCGTGGGGCTTTTCCCACCATGGACCCTTGAAATCTAGTGATGTCAGGCGCATTCGCGCCTAAGGAGAAGCACATTCAGTTGCGGTCGGAAGTGTACTCCTGCGAGGGCAGAAGGGGTTCGGCCATGTTGGGAGACAGTGGAGGCCCAGCCAGGAGGGTGAGTATGGCTGTTTGCAGGGGCAGCCTGCGGACCGTCAAATGTAACAGATTCTGATTCTCACCCCCTGGAGTTTCATTTCGTGAACTAGTTCTACTGTTTCCTTTCTAATAAAAAAGGTTTGAAGTTTGTGAACCATTAAAACCTTTCAGGTTTCAGAAGGTCTGTATCATATCTTGTACCTCTTCTCTTCCAGGGTGTACATATTCAGATCCTTCAGCATCTCCTTATAAGTCTTCCGATATAGACCCCACACCATTTTGGTCGCCCGTCTCTGGTCTGGGTCTATCCTTTCTGAGATAAGGGCTCCAGAACTGAACACAGTACTCCAGGTGAGGCCTCACCAAGAACCTATAGAAGGGCATCACCACCTTCTTTTTCTTACTGGTTATTCCTCTCTCTATGCAGCCCAGCATTCATCTGGCTTTATCTATTGCTTCGCTGCCTTCAGTTCACCAGACACTAGTACCCCAAGATCCCTCTCCTAGTCCATGCACATTAGTTTTTCATCCCCCATCACATAGAGCTCTTTTGGATTATTGCACCCCGGATGCATGACTCTGCACTTCTTGGCATTGAATCCCAGCTGCCAAATCTTCGACCACTCTTCAAGCTTTTTAAAATCATTTTTCATTCTCTCTACTTTTTCAGGCATGTCCCTTCCGCAATCCCACTCACAAAAATATGGAGCAGAGCCAGTCCCAAAAGCGATCCCTGTGGCACTCCATTTAACATTGTTCTTTCTTCAGAGTAGGTTCCATTTACCATTGCATCCTGTCTCCTATGGTACTGTACAACCTGAGATTTACTTGTATATTTCGGCAACATTATCCTTTGCATTAACCTGCTCATTTTGCTTTGACCTGATGAAATGGGCCGAGCTTTCAAAAGCTTGTCAAAATGTATTAAACTACTTCAATAAAAAGGTCTTACCTACCACAGCTGGTTTGTTGACCCTACTGAAACCAATTAAAATGAGAATCTCCCAAGTGGCTGACTGTCTCTCCAGTGTGGACTTAGCACTCCCCTTGAACTGATGCACCCTGATTGAACAGTCTTGTGATTCTACAGATTTGTTCCAGTTCAAAAGAGGGATTTAAGGTTAAGAAAATTTGGGGGAGGAGAGGTTTCTTGATAACCCCAAGCGCTTCAAAACAAATATAAACAGTACTACGCTAGGTTGCTGTTCCTACACACTATGGTTCTTTTGAGAATTTCATTATGTGCCTCCCCCCACTTTTTATAAGGGGGTCATTTGGTGCAGCATCTGGAAAATGCCCGGATTTATGCTATGGGTGGGACAGGATTCCCTTGTCAAACCCAGGGGATCGTATATCCGAAGAAAGACAGTGCATGCAAGGTATTGTGTTCCAAACAAAGATAGAGTTTACTGAATGGATTTACAAAAATAGTAACAATCCAGCATGCAAAATTGGAAACAGTCTTTATCCAAATCTAAAGTCAGCACAGTCATAAAGACAAAGAACAATTCCTCAAACCACTTGAGTCATAAGGCAGGACTTTGGGGATCCCACTTAGATCTCCCAAATGGTATCTTCTCTTTTTAAACCCTTTGGACTCCCAGGAAAAAATGTTCTTCTCCCACATAAGAGAAAGGTAGCACACTATTTCATAGCTGTCTCAGCTCCTTAGCAAGACCTTCCTATCTTCTGTCAACCTTGGAATCAGGAACCCTTCTTGGATCTGGAGACAACAGGATCCCCACTGAATCCTCCTTCCATCTTAGAAATGAAAAGAGAGGAAAACAACCCCCTCCCTTCCTGGAGCCCAGCAAAAGCCATAGCCCACAGCTGCCTCTCACTCCATACTCCTCAGCAAGTTCCAAAAACACCCAAAACGCTCCCTTAAAGAACTCTTCCCCAGCAACTCCTCACCAAGGAGGAGCCCGGTGCTTACAGCAGTCGGCTGTGGTCTGAGGAAGCCAGGGTTCAAATCCCGGCACCTCACCTTGTCAGCTTGGGCAAGTCACTTTGCCCTCCATTGCCTCAGGTACAAACTTAGGGCCTGATTTACGAAGGCTTTTCTCCCATTCTGTGTCTATGGGAAAACTGCTCTGTAAATAGGCTCCTTAGCTTGTGAGCTCTCTGGCAACAGGGAAATAGCTGTGGAATGAACCAGGTTGGGGGGGGGGGGGGGGGAAGGTGGATACCTAAGTGTAATCTGCTTTGAAGTGGCAGAGCATAAAGTGACCTCCTTATGTGGGATGGACAGGCCTGTCACTCCTATATGACCTCTGCTCTCTAGAGCTTCCTATTCCTAGGACATTCGTCATTTAAAAGTATCCTGCAGCCTAGTGAACCCTACACTTATAAAAATGACGTCTGCAAAACCAACCAGGCAGAACTTGGGCACAATGATAATTTCAGATGAGTGACATCCTTCTTGTACACTTTACCCGCTAACCCTATTTGACCCTGGAGCACTATTCCTGGAAAGTGCTGTGGATCCCCATAGCTTCTGCACAAGAGATTATGGGTAAGAAAGCACTTTGTGAAAAACCGTCCAATGCCATCTCAATCCCTGACGCCCCATCGTTTTGTGCCATATTGAAAAATCTATAACTTGTGGTGAGCTTTTCATACTTCCTGTGCTGTTTTCTGAAACCCCTCTCCAGCCTTTGCCCTGGTATTTCACTCTTTATCTCTGTTTGACTCATTGTTAAGGAGGGGGGTGTGTGTGTCAAAAGAACTTGGGGTGTTTATAAAGATGGGGGCCCTGCTGAGTATTTCTCAACATCTGCCTGCATCCAGAGAACATTTGCTTCTTATCTTTGCTGCAGAACATAATTTAATAATCATAACTACAGTACCTGAATGTAAACCGATGTGATATCCCGATTGAGATCGAATGTCGGTATATAAAAATAATAAATAAATAAAATAAATAATTGAAGATGATTAATTATTATCTTTTTTATCTGAGAGTAGGATTTGGTGCATTCTGGGTAGAGTTATGAGATTATGGAACCAGATAGCAGGCCAATTTTTTTTTTTTTTAACCAATGAAAGTCCATTTGTTGTGTGGCCTACAGCGCATGGCCACACAACAAAATGGCCCCGGCCTCAGGGGCTTGCAGGCACCATTTTGAAATTGGGATCCAGCAGGGCAGATGTGACTGCCCTGCTGGATCCCAATTTGACCCGTTTCGATTTCTTGCATGCAACCCCGTGGAGGGGTAAGATCAGGTCTGGGGAGGGTGGGAGGATATGGAAGAAAGAGAAGGCCTGAGGGTGGGGGAAGGGGGCTAATTCTTTTTATTTTGATGGCACATCTGTTTCTGCTGGCAGAGGAAGGGGGGAACTAGCCCCTTTCTTTCTTTTTGTTTTTTCCTTCCTCTTTCCTGTTTGTTTTGCTATCTATCACACACTCATGCTCTCTCTCTTTCACTCACACATGCTCAGTCACACTCATGCTCTCTCTCACTCACACATGCTCAGTCACACATACATACTAAGTCACTCACATACATGCTCTCTCTCACACACACATGCTCAGTCACACTCATGCTCTCTCACGCACACATGCTCAGTCACACTCATGCTCTCTCTCACGCACACATGCTCAGTCACACATACATGCTCTCTCTCACGCACACATGCTCAGTCATACACTCATGTTCTCTCACTCACTCATTCTCACACACTCTTCTCACTCTTTTCTCCCCCCCCACCCCGGAAGTCCAAGAATCAACAGTAGCTTCCTCCTTCATCCCCAGTGGCCGACGGGACTCCTTTCTTCTGGCACGCAGGGACTGACATTGCTCCTGCTGCTGCTCTTGCCCAACGTTGTTCTGCCTCTTGCTCCTTCTGCTTTCTTCAGCTACACTGGCCGACGCTGCTCTGCCTCCTCCTTTCAGCCTCACAGGCCGACTCTGCTCTGCCTCCTTCTCCTCCTTTTGGCTCTGCAGGCCGACACTGTTCCACCTTCTGAATCTTCTGGCAGCAGGGGGGCCCGATGCTGCTCTGCCTCCAGCTGCAGCCTGCTCCTTCCATCTGCAGTGACGGCATCTCCTTCTTCCAGCCCATGTGGGCCCTTGCACCACCACTTCCTCTTCTATGCCTGAATAGACGAGAAAAAGAAGATGCTACTGCCGTACTGTCTGCAAAACTGTGGCACCCTAGGAGGCCGCCTAGTATGCCTTGTGCTTTTACTGGCCCATTCTCATTAAATCACCCTTTTAAATAAACACATCATTGGACAATTCTCTCCATAACACCATTATGCCTCATCATTGCCATTCCCATTCCCATCCCTCATCCCTGTCCCCCACCGTCCCTAGCCTTACCCACCTCCCCCGCCCTCTCAAACCCAGTTATTCCCCCAACCACCCCGTCAGCATTTTTAAACCTTCGATTTCCAGACAGTAAATCGTTGCCTTATTTTCTCAGACTTGCCCAGTTGCATTCTCTTAACCGCGTACACTTTTTCCAACCTTTGAATTATTCTCTGAAAGGTCAGGGCCGAGGACTTCCTCCGAAAGTATGCAGTTTCTCCCCTAGCGGCCAGAGTCACTTGGTGAGACAGAGATACAACATTATTATCTGTTTCTATAAAATTGTATATTTAAAAGAAAAAAAACCCAAGAAATCCTTGGGAATCTGTTCCCCCACTATATCGTACATCAACTGGATAACCCCATCCCAGAATAATACAGCAATCCCACCACATGTGAATAAAAGTTCCTTTCATCCCACACTCCCGCCAGCATGGATCCCCCAAAGTTGGATATAAGATATGCAGCCTAGCAGGAGTGAGGTACCAACAAAATAGCAATTGTAATTATTTTCTACAATCAAGGCTGAAATTGAACTCCTCTTGGTGTTCATAAAACACAATCCCCATCTCTTATCTCCCAATGCATATTGCAAGTATTTTCCCACCCCACAACATGCGAGGAAGTTTGTTTGAGATCCCTATTCAATAAGCTATAAATTCTAGAAATCCCCCTTGTCACCCATCACAAAATCCTGCAGAAGGGGACCTCCCCTTACCCAGTGCCTCTGTTTAATAAAGCGACTCACCTGAAGGGAGAAATAATAATCTGCGGGCAAAAGACCGAAACTATGCCTCAGCTCCTGAAAGCCCGGTGGCCTTTTGCCATCCCAGACCGGCTCCAGGCTACAACATCCCTTCTCTTTTCCAGCACTTTGCTAAAGCCATGGCCCACCCCTGGGACAAATTCCTTAATGAAAAAAAAAAAAAAAAGGTGATCTATAAAAATATTTCCTATCACCTACCAGCATGGTCTTCCACCTACCCCAGACCTTTAAAGTGAGGGCTATGACCGGAGATTCGACTCCAGGCAACACTTTTCCCTTTTTACAGGCAGCCACACTAAGTTGTCCCGGGGGTACGCCATCCAGCAAAGACTGTTCTAATCCTCCCCCCTCCCCGATGCCAATCTAAAATAACTTTGATCTGGGATGCCACATAGTGCTACAATAGACATGCAACCCCCACACCACTCCTATCCTTAGGCAAATACTGTAGGTCACCTTACTGCTTACCCTCGGTGGTATTTTCTTTCAGATGAAATGAAAAGGTTTGTGCTGCCATAACGCCAAAGCAGGTTTCAGAGATGTACGCAGGCAACGCTCGAAACGAGTAAAAAAGCCTCGGAAGTATATTCATGTTTTTTGGTAGAAATTCTACCCAAAAGAAAAAAAGTGGAGTAAAATCCCACACTCAGGGAATTATTCGAGAAATCAGCAGGGTGTGGAGTCAATAAAGGTCCTTTGAAAGGTCCTAGTAATTTACAGCACTTTATTCAAAGGTCAACTCCTCTTGTCTAAATATTCTCAATTAATAGTCTTTAAAAATGTCCCCCGACGGGCCCCTGTGTTTCGCTCAAAGGCTGCATTGGGAGGGACAACGGCAGAGATTTCAAATGCTTTTCTTGTATCAAACTGTATAGTTTTCTTGTAAAACTGTATTTAAAATAACTATTCCTTTATTTGGTTATAGACATTATAGAGGGTAAGAACTGCCAGATAGCCGGATAAGTCAGTATTTATCCGGCTACGTAGCACGGTTCACCACCACTTAGCTGGATAAGTACTGACTTATCCAGCTATCTGGTGTGATTCACCTCTAGTTAGCTGGATAAACACTATCTGGCTGCAGCAGCTCACTGCAGCCAGACAGCTGGACAAGACAGTGCTTATCCAGGTAAGCGGCAGGGGCGGCCTGTCAGGGATGCCTCCCCTCCCACTTTCCAGAGTTAAAATGTCCATTCAGCCTGTGCCAAACACACATTTTACCACAGTACGGGCTTTTTAACTCCCAATGCATTAGTACAGCATTTGCTTACTGCATTGGGAGTTTAAAAAAAATTAATCTGGGTGTTAAATGTGTGCTGAAACCATTGCACAGTTTTGTAACACTCAGATTATTCTACTGGCCTATGGGTTTGTAGCTGAGGCAATAGAGGGTGACGTGACTTGGCCCAAGCTCACAAGGAATGGCAGTAGGATTTGAACTGTGGCTTCCCTGGTTCACAATCTACTTGTCTGACCACTAGACTACTCCTCTTTGGGCTTTGCTAGAAATAAAAGAGCAGACACCACTTATTGAGGTTTCATTCTGAGGGATGTAGGATATGTCCAGTGGAATCATTAAACAGTTGGTGACTTTAGAGCAGCCACGTGTGATGGGGGAGGCACGATCCTGCAGTATCAGTGACTGGGTGTGCACACTGCCGGCCTCTTGTTTTCTAGGGGCGGGTCTTCTTTCATTTTTTTTTTTCCATCTGTTTCATTCATTTCCATTTTAGAGTCTGTTATTGTTATCATTATTATTTTTTCAACATGCAGACCCCTGCAAATTGAGTGTGCTAAAACAGTACGGGAAAGACAAAATTGATATTTTCTTAGCTTTTTGTGTCATTTTGGTTGTGAAACGACACAGAACGATACAACAAATGTTTTTAATGTTTTCATGTCATTGTGAAAAACCAGGAGGCACATCCCTACTGTTTCCACCTGTGTATCTCCTAACATTTTGCCTATCCTAACATGACAACCAGGGCTTCAGTTAAACTCAACTGAGATGGTCTGGATTTAAAAAAAAAAAAAAAAGAGAGAGATGGGGCATTCTCTTCATAAGCAAAGGCAATACTGGTCCCTAGGGGCCCTGCCCGTCTGATGGTGGGGGTGGAGTGGAGAAGAGGCACATGAAAGAGAGAACACAGAGAGGTGCAGAGTCCCAGGGCTCAGGGAGGTGATGGTCGGAGACTGCAGAGGTAGATGCTCTTGTAGTGTAGTCCTCTAATAGCACAACATCTACTCCTCTCCCCCGCCCCCCATACCAAGCTCCCACCCCGAGCAAAAACCACAACAAAAGCTGCAGGAGGGAAGGTCAGAGACTCTGAAGTGCTATTTGTTTTCACTGAAACTTCATCTCCCCACTTACCACCAGCCTAACCAGCAGCGGAATCAATTACCACTTGTCAGGCCGAAACCCGAGCCACGGAACGAAGGGAGGACGTGACCTCCAGTGGGGGAAGAAAGCGCACACGCTGGCCAGGAATAAGCGGTTTCCTCCCGTAAGGAAGGGTTAATAGGCCTGAGTCTAGCTTCCCCCCCCCCCCCCCCCCCCCCGCTTTCTAACCCTGATCAATACCGTGGCTCTGTAATTCACACTTTCCTCAGGTGATGGTCAGTGGGAGGGTGAGATTAGGGAGATTGAGTTCCATAAATGACTGGGCTCAGACTAAAAAGTGCCAAGGGGAGGGAGGGGGGGGGGGAGCTAAAACCGATTCTCTACATTAATAGCCTTTAGGATAACTTTCAGACTGGTGGGGAGAATGCTGCAAGCCTTGATAGGTGCTTAACCACCAGCGGGATGCCAGCTTGTTAGTCAGAGGCCGTGACCCAGCCTTTTCCCTGCTGGAGATGGGCACAGGCCTCTTCCTCATCCAGGGGAGAAGGAGATCCTAAAACAGCAGTGCCACCAAGGAGGGATTGGGGTTTTTGTCACCCCCTAGGCACTGTTAGTGCTGTCACTCCGTCTCCAGCCCCACGAAACAACAAGGAACAGAAGGTCTAAGGCAAGGCCTCCCAGTTTCCTGGACGGCTCAGGAGCCGATTCTGCAGCAAGAACTGGGAAATTCTGAAGCACCCTGACAAATGTTTCCATCTTTTCTATTACATTAGAAAAATAGTTTTGCAGCTTTCCTTTACAATTTCATTTGCTTTTACTGGGTGAGGAAAAGGGATCTCAACTACCAGTACAGGGAGGAGACCTCAGGGGATGGGGTGAGGAGACGGAGACAGGACCAGGGGATGGGGAGGATGGGTAATAAGATCCAGGAAAGAGGAGAGGATCAGTAATCTGGGATGGAAAAGAGCGGTGGATTGAGAGGGAGGTCCTGAGAAGTGGAAGGGGAGTAGGAGGAGGATCAGAAGAGGCAAGATCTGGGATCACAGGTTGGAGGAAGATTCCAAGATTTGGGGAAAAGGGTGATGTAGGATGGGAGGTTCCAGGTTCTGGGGGATACAAATTGCGGTGGGAGAGGAGGTGACCCTACTCCAGCTCCAGTCCTGCTCCCCTCCCCCCCCTTCATCCCCAATCCCTCTCTAACCATCCACCCAATCTCATACACGCACACACACACATGCTCACACGATGTTGATCTCTTCTCGCTCATGCACCCAAATATTGGCTCTCCTTACTATTACCCTTTCTCTCATCCCCTAGCCCTTCCTTCCCCCACACAAATAATCCCCCACTTCTTTCTTCTTCTCCATCCCACCACCCCATGATCCCTTTTACATCCCGAGCTCATAACTCTGCCATGGCCTCTGATCCAGGCCAGTAATAGTGTTGTCCCGCATACTTAGAAGTAGCAGCTGGGCTCCAGCCAGCAGGGGAGGGGGATGTGGCCCAAGGCACCACCGCAGCTCTCCTTCTCCTGCCGGCCTCGATCAGCAGTGGTAATCCAGGCCATTAAGCATGGATGATTGTACCGAGGTCTTCAGCCTCCAAGGGCCACATATAAGGAAGGAGGGAGTTGGAGGCAGTGCAGGCTTCGGCCCTGCTGTAGGCCACATCGGGATTGAGAGGGGATGGCATCAGCAGTCAGCGGCATTGCTAGGTACTTAAAAGACTCATGGCTCAGGCTCATAGGGGCCCGCCCCAGAAATGTTGATAATTAATTAATTATATATATTTCTTACCCAGGCTCTCCAAAGTTCAGGGTGGGTTACATGACAACATGTACAATAGCTTTAAAAACAATACATCATAATCTAAAAAAAAAAATTCAAGGACAAAAAAAAATTAAACTCAATAATCATGATAAGCTCCTTCACCAAGAACAATCCTGTAAAAATACAAAGCATGAGTGTAACTGAGATCTTCCTGTGCTTTCAGTGCATGCCAGCCATGCAGGCAAACACACTGCAGTAGAACAGGGGTGGCCAAGTCTGGTCCTCAAAATCCACAAACAGGTCTGGTTCTCAGGAGATCCACAATGAATGTGCATGAGATAGATCTGCATACAATGGCGGCACTGCATGCAAATCTATCTCATGTATGTATGTTCATTATGGATTCCTGAAAACAAGGCCTGTTTGTGGCACTTGAGACCCAGACGTGGCCACCCTTGCAGAAGAAAATCGTAGAAAAGATATTCCATACTGGTTGTTGGTTTTTTTTTTATATGAAACAAGGCTGATTCAGGGATCTGTGCCAACGTCACTTCCAATATCATCAGAGGTCCCACTGCTCACTATCCAATCTATTAACTTTTTACATTGCCAGTAAAACCATCAGTAATTATCTCTCATAACTGGCAATAATGTTCCCAGAGCATTATGCTTAAACCTGACAAATCCATGTTTCAATATTTTAACTGCCTCAGGGATAATAATGGAAGTGTGGTCACAGCTGAATTGTTAGCGTCATCTGAAAGTCAAACACAGGCGTCATTTAAAGATGTTTTTCATTTCAATTCATTTTCACATTTGCAGACTATCTGATGTGAATCCACGCCCCAAAGTGATTTACAGCATTTAAAAACAGTAAAATACAAATTTGTTCTTTGCCAGGAGGACTCCATAAGCTCGCTTTGATCTTTTTTTTTTTCCCCCCCTCTTCCTGGTGCTGCAGCTGATTGGACAGCAAAGTCTCACAGGATTGTGAAATCTCATGGGATTCTCACAGGTCTCCAGACTGCAGCCATCTCTGTGAACACTTCTTTGGAGAGCATAGCAGGTATGCGCAAGGACGTACGTATCCGACTCCCAATCAGGTCACTACTTCCGTTCTAGTGAGCCAATCAGAGAAGATGTTCATAATGCCAGCAAAGGTTTAGAGAGAATACTGAACATTTCTATCCCAGTGGTCATACCACATGGTTTCACTGATTGCGTGTTGAGTCTAGCCTTGTGGTTTTCACTCCGTGGAGAGGATACCTGCTGGGTAATAGTCCAACTCTGTTCTGCAGAAAACATGGGCTTTAGTTGTACAATGTTGGTGCTTAAGGCAGCTGCAATGTTCCATGAGTCTGATTTTGACAGAAATTTTAGCCCTATCCACATACAATAAATGTACAAATGATATTTATCGCATAAGAGGATTGTGCTTAGTGGGGACGGGGAGGGGGGACATCATGATTGTTGAGCTTAATTATCACAATCTCAGGGCAGGCCCCTAGGTGCCTAAGCCCTTTCAAGTATCCAGCCATGCCTCTGGCTGCTGATTTACCCACTCTTCATCCTACCGTGGCTTGCGGGAAGGCCGAATCTTGCACCACCCTCCATTTCCTCCCTCTGGATATGGCACTTGGGAACTGAAGACCTCAGGAAGCAGGGGGCTGTTCTCTGCTGAGGGAGATTCAGCACAGCAAGGATGCAGCGTATTCTCCACAGGTCTGCTGCTCCCAGATTTTTGCCATCCTAGGTCCAGGCCTAGCATGCCTATTGGCAAATCCAGACCTAAGTGTCTCCTGTTGTATCCTGGATCTGCTCTTGTCTAGACGGGTTTTATTTCTTAGTCTCCTTTATTTTTTTTTCACCAAAGATGCTTTATTTCTTGCTTTCTGGGATTAAGGGTAGGCAACTTTAAAAAAAAAAAAATGGTTATCCACTGCAGTAGCCTAGTGGTTAGAGCAGTGGGCTACTAACCAGGGAAACCAGCATTCAGATTCTACTGCTGCTCCTTGTGACCTTGGGCAAGCCACTTTACTCTCTGTTGTCTGAGGTGCAAACATATGGCCTGATTTGGTAAGGGGTTTCTCCCAGTCTCAGGCTGATACAATAAGGTGCATCTAGCCTAGAGCAAAGGTTTACTCATGCTTGACTATGAACACAATAATAGCATCTGATGCTGCAAGGAGATCAGCACATCTAAAACACGTGCTGGATAGTGCCCATCACATGTAAATTCCACTCTATCACTGCCCGATGCAGGAAAGCATACTCAACACACATTATATTCTTTTAAGTGGGAAAATTAAGTCCAGCTCCAGAGGTGGAGTAAAGTTTACTCACGGTCAAGGGCTCATGAGAAATCTAAAAATGTTGGTCCTCTGTGCTGTGATAAATGTTCCCCTTGTTGTTTAGAGAGATTAGTAGAAGATTTAGTTATTTGGGGTTAGAACAAAAAGTACAAAAACGTATTTAGGGATTAGTGGCGCAGAGCATGATGATTAGCTAAAGGACACCTTAAAAACGGTGGGTGATTCCTTTACTTTTGGTACATAATAGGCATTGCAGATCTCTGTAACTTCATGGAAGAGATGCATTTTTGGTAGGGAAGCATAATTTAGATGTCCGTGCGTCTGATGCAATAAACTTTTGCGTGCCAGAAATGCACACTTCTCCCTAGTGCACCCTTTTTTGTACACCGCTTTGACTTCTTTCTCATTAGAATATTGCATTGGGCGCACAGGGGATGTGGATGCACTGCGTTAGGAAAACAAGCACTCGATATGAGCGCCAGTTTGGGTTTTTTTGCATGCGTCTTATTGCAACGGCCTGGTTCTATGGGAGAAAAGCCTTAGTAGATCAGGTCCTTAGATTGTGAGCCCTCTGGGGACAGGGAAATACCTACAGTACCTGAATATAATCCCCTCTGAAGTGCTGAAAAGCAGAATATAAGTAATAATAATAAAAAAAAAAAGTACTTAAAAAAATCTCCCTTGAGGTCTCTTATCATCTGTTTGTGCTATATTCACGCTTTGGGTGTATCAGGGTGCTGCTGTCTCCTCCCCTGAAGTCTTTCTTCAGCTGTTTGTGCTGTATTCATATTCTGGATGTATCCGTGAGCTGCTGTCTCCTCCCCAAGATCCCTCTTCAGCTGTTTGTGCTGTATTCATACTTTGGCTTTATCTGTATGTGAGGAGACCCCCACAAAAGTTGAGCTTTTCTTTGGTTGCACAAGGTATTCTGGGTGGGGCAGGCCCGGGATTAATCATGTTTAATTTATTTAGGAAATGGTTGGACCGTTTGGCACTGGATAGCATTTTGTGGGAGGTGAGAAATGTATCAGGATGTGTTAATGTGGTTGGTTTGGTGTAAGGGGTGGTGTATGCCTCTTTAAGACCCCAGGGTGTGGTGATTGGTGGAAAGTAGTTTAGCGCAGGGGTGGGCAAACTTTCTTTATTACCGGTGCTTATTGGAATTGGGGGTCAGGGGGTACCCCTTTTAGAATTCCACAGGAGGGGAGGGGGAGCGGTGGGGGCGGCAGGGCAGCTGTAGGCAGATACAGTGGCAAGTACGACGCATAGTGAGAACCAAAGCAGCAATCCTACCAATAAGAAGATTAACCCAGACCAGTTAAGAAATATAATAACATCTAAATAGTTCAAAACTAATATAAAAATGTTCCGCCTTTTGTGACACTTCAAAGCGTATCACAAGCAGGTACTTCCTATGGGTTCATAATCCAAGGGCCTCATCTACTAATCATTTTTCCCATGGACAAGGAATGGGAGAAAAGCCTTAAATAAATCAGGTTCTGGCTAAGGTCCTGATTTACTAAGGCTTTTCTCTCATTCTGTGTCTGTGGGGAAAAATGCTTAGTAAATGACCCCCTACGTTTGCCCGTGAGGCAATGGAAGGTGAAGGGACTTGCAAGGAGAGTCTGTGGGATTTGAATGATGCCCCCCCCCCCCCCCCCGGCTCATAGCCCACTGCTCTAACCACTAGACTACTCCTACACTCCAGCACCAGCGGATCTGCTGCCTCGGCTGCTTGTATTGTAGCCGCTCTCCATGTAGGCCAGCCAGGGCTAGCTTTAGGAAGGTGGAATACCATGGACTGGGCCAAACTATGAGGCCTGGAAGGGTACCAGCCAGTGCCAAGAAGAGATGCAGGACACAGCACTACCTTCTGCACTAGACCGAAATGGTCAACGAATAACTATCGTAGGCCAGCAGCAATCTGTGATGGCTCACTGATACATCTCATGGACAAGCGCCAGCCAAGCACGAGGTGGAGCTTCCTTTATCATTTAATGAAAGCTTCCCACCCAGCTGCTGCTGCTGCTCAGTGAATAATGATGGTTAACAAAGTATTGATGAATTGCTTACTGCGCAGCGGAATTGCCTGAGAATGGTTTCCCGTGGACGCTCTACGCTTGCCAGGGTTTACAGCCAGGCTCTGAGAGAGCGCCAGTCTCGAGAGGGTTTAGCCAAGCTCTTTGGGGAGGCCTTAAGTATATGTTGTTGAGATATTAATGGTAAGTGCATTGTATAGATCAGCATTTAAGTTACAGGAATGTGGAGAGATGGAGCTCGCAAAGCAGCACAGTACAGACTGCCTTGGAATCACAGAAGCCTCTTTTATGTTTTTCATAAGAATTCACCCATTCCGCATGATTTTTCATACATGTTCACCATAATTCTCATGTTACCCAGAAGTTACTGTACATTAATAGGTTTTCCCCATTCACATTTTGCCAGGTTTGGATGCTTCGAGCAAAGGATTTTTTAAATTAAATCCCTAAGCAAAAACTTTTTAAAATTTGAAAATGATTCCAGTGTTTTCCCCTCTCTAGCCCAGTCCCAGATTGCAGCCCCCCCTTCAGGGCACAGTACGCCTCAGTGGTGGGCCTTGGTGCAAGTTTCCATATTGGTATCCCCAATATACATTACCCCGTCCCCGGATACACACCCCCATATTTATATATTAGAGCAATCAAAGCCCACCCTTGCACTGACAGCATAGGGCTAAGGTCTGCGAGTACTTTGCACCTGCAGACCGCAGCCTGAATTTTCAGAGAGAATGCGTATACATAAATCCGCTTCATACACATTCGTGCAGAAAATTACACCTGCTCCCGAGCAGGTGTAACTTAGATTATGTGTGTGTGTGTAAATCCTTCCCCGGAACGCCTCCTGAGCATATGCATAATCGAGATGCACTTGTACTTTTACATGCGCTAGCCCCTGGTTGATTTCCAAAAGGTGACTTATGCACACAAACTGGATTTTATGCAACGGAATCCTTTTGAAAATCAATCTTACCAAGTATATCAAAGAATGACATGTTAAATATAATTCGGCATAATTATACTCACTCATTTTTATTCAGCAGAATCGTTGATGATGTGCTGCAGGTTCTTCACTTTTCTCATTCCTCCCCCACTTCCCTCCACCAGTCTCACAATCCCCAGTTCTCATCTCTTGCCTCCCTGCTCATGCAGTTGAGTGCCCCCTACCCTGCAGTCATGAGCAGGTGTAGGCTCCGCCCTGTCTCCATGGGCGCTGCAGCAGTGCTTCCTTTCTAAACCGGAGACAGTGAGCATGTGCGCACTGTGCATTCCTATCCCCTCGGTGCCACGACTGCCCTTTAGGGAAAGGGAGAAACGGCAGGACTGCAGGCGGTTTGTGATTGTGGGCTGGCGGCGCTGCCAGAGCGGGAGAATCAGGTGTTAGTTCAGGAGGTGGAGCCTCTCAGAAGATCCAGGAGACTCAGGCTGTCTCTCACAAACCTTAACCCTACTTATTCCCCACTCAGTTATCAAATTCCCACTCCACCCTCCACCTATTCAATCCATGAGTCCCCCCACTCTCCCTCTCCCCCAACTCAATCCCCCATTTCCCACTCTGCTTCCACCCCCTGCAGCCCAGCCAGAGCTGATGCAAGATTATTTAGCATCCTAGGCGAACCTTCAGTCAATCGCCCCCCCCCCCCACCTGCCACCGCAGTTGACTATTGGCAGTAGCTCCAGTACAACACTGTCTCCTACTGGTGGCAGTGGCTGCAGCTAGCATTCCCTTTCTTGGTGGTATTGCCTGTGGCACAGCACCCTTCTGAGCCTCATGCCGCCCTCAAAATGTTAAACAATAAAACCCAAAAGTGAAAGAATACCTATAGTCAAAACCCTATATAGATCTCACTTGACAGGATGCAGATATGTATTCATGAAATTGCATATCCATGTAAATTCATCAAAAAATGACCATCATATCAAGACTTTGATAGGCCTATCATGCTATGTTGCAATTTTGCCCATATCAAGTACTTATATTTTTAATCATCAGTCATTCTTAAATAAGTGAGGGACTTCCTCTCACTGTGTACCCTGAAAACTTTAATCTCCTTTTGTTTTGGTTTTTTTTTTTAGTTTTTTATGCACTTAAAAAGATCATTTATATAATGATAGACAATACTTATCTTTAAAGTTGTCTTCAAAAAGTGAATGGGATGCTGATAGAGAGATGTCCCCCAATGGATGTGAAACTCCCGACATTGCAATGTTTCGGAAGATAAAAGGATCTTCCTTCCTCAGGGGAGAGATGAATCGTTGTTGGAAATAATTTCAGCAAAATCCCATATTTGCTATAAGAGAAGACAATAAGTTCCTTTAAAAAAAAACCAAACAATGGGGAGTGAAAATGCTGTACACATCTCAAAAAGTGACACGGACATAAAATAGCATTGAGATCACTTACTTACAAATAATTTGGAAACGTAGTTTCTCTGTGCAGCACACCTGAGTCCTCAAAATTTGGCACTCTAGGCAACCACCTACTTTGCTTAATGGAAGCACCGGCCCTGAGCCCAGCCTGGGACAGCAGGAGAGCAGAACTGGTGTGTCTGCTGCTTTTCTAACTCTCTACTCGTGTTGGACAACCACATAAACAGCTGATCTGCGACTGTGAACCACGCAGAAAAGAGAGATGCTGACAACAGAAGGAACAGGTTGCAGAAGCACCAGGGCCTTCCAGCTCTGCTCTCCTGCTGGCTAGGCTAGATTAGGTCAAGTCAGGCTGGGCCACAGGGGAGTGAGAGTCTCCTGGACTGAGGAAGGGATAGGGGCATGCCATTTTTAAGGGGTTGCATTTTGCCCCTTTCCTCCTCTCCAACTTTCATGGTGATGCCTGTGCTTCAGCCGCTCAGTTGATTTGGTCTAGTGCACTTCAACTACTGTCTAGCAACCGCAATGGCTTGGTTTGGCTAAGCAGCGTAGGTGCATCTTCTTTGTAACATGTTCCTTTCACTGTGTAAGTTGCACGGATTGCACCCCCAGTACTTCTGTCACTGATTTGCATGAGCCCTTAGTATGGCCTATTGGGGGGGGGGGGGGAGGTCATTGTTGTGCGATTACAGAAACTCCCTCCTTGAGACTGATTTGGTTAAAGTTTTCATAAAAGGTGAAAAATATCATTGTCTCATTAAATCTTTTTTTTTTTCACACTTGTTAATCGTCTCAACGCCGAAGTCTCAAGACAATGTACAAAAACAAGATAAGAGATGTGCGTTCTGATACTAAGATCTGCAACAGAGTGGACACGCCTAAAGGAGTAGAGAGAATGAAAAAAGATTTAAGGAAGTTTGAAGAGTGGTTGAAGAGTTGACAGCTGGGATTCAGTGCCAACCAAGAAGTGCAGAATGGGATGCGGTAATCCAAAAGAGCTCTATGTGATGGGCCATGAAAAACTACTATGCATGGGCTAGGAGAAGGACCTTGGGACAATAGTATCTGGAGATCTGAAAATGGTGAAGCAATGTGACAAGGCGATAGCTAAAGCCAGAAAAATGCTGGGCTGCATAGAGAGAGGAATAACCAGTAATAAAAAGGAGGTAGTGATGCTCTTGTACAGGTTCTTTGCGAGGCCATGCTTAGAGTCCATATCTCAAAAAGGACAGAGACAGAATGGAGGCAGTCCACAGAACGGCGGCTATAAGGGTGTGAGGTCTGTATGGGAAGACCTATGAGGAGAGGCTGAAGGATCTAAATACATATACCCTGGAAGAGAGGATGTGCAGGGGGGGGGATATGATACAGACCTTCAGATACCTGAAAGGTTTTAATGATGCACGGACTTCGAACCTTTTCCATTGGAAAGACAACATTAGAACTAGGAGTCATGAATGAAAACTCCAGGGAGGACGACTCAGAACAAATGTCAGGAAATATCTCTTCACAGAGAGAGTGGTGGGTACCTGAAATGCCCTTCTGGAGGAGGTGGTGAAGACAAAAACAGTCAAAGAATTCAAAGGGGCATGGGATAAACACTGTGGATCTCTAAAGGCTAGAGGATGGAAATGAGAAAAGTGTGCAGAGGGGTAACCTGCTCATGCGGCGGTTACTACCCTTAACAGAAGGCATGGAGATCACTACCCTTAACTAATATGCTTTGATGATTCTAATGCAACTGCAACTTTGCTCCGCATTTCAGCAGCAGGGGAAAGGGGGAATAGGATACAGAAAACCACCAAGAGGGCCCAACTTCTACGGTCTGGGTACTGAAACCCAGACATAAGGGAAAAAGCACAGGACTGCTTCCACGGACAAGTCCATAAGCAAAGCACGGCAAGCAACACTATCTGAATTTTCAAGAAAGCTCATCACCCAATAAAAAATGTTCCTAGCTGCAATTTTTATGGGTACCATAAGGCTTGGGGATACCTTCACAGAGCGACAGTTACTACCCTTACGAAAAATATGGGAGTAACCTGCATGTCGTGGTAGTTACTGCTTTAAAAAGCTTACTGGGCAGGCTGGATGAACCATTTAGACCTTTTCTGCCATCATTTCTATGTTTCAATATTTCTATGCTCTGCCTTAGCTGACGGTGTGGATACTTGGTAATTAGAGCTCTGAGCTATAAAAGACAGTGACCCAGATCCTTATCCACCCTCCTATCTCCTCCAAACTCCCCCCTCCCATACACATTATAATGGGTAATAGGGTAACCATATACTTTCACGTCAAGAAGGCCAGGTTGAGCCAGTTCTGCATGCAGGGATATGTAGTAGTGATTTTCTAAGCCGGAAAATCACTGTCTCTACTTGCATGCAATATGGTAGATCCAAGACTGGCTCAACCTGGCCTTCTTGGCTTGAAGCTAGCTGGGTCTCCCCTCCAGCATGTGACGAGTGGGCTGAATATCTCCAGAGCACTATTGTGGCTTGGGAACCTTTCAGACAGAAGAGCAGGGCAGTGACCTCCCTATCAAACAAGGCTTGCTAACCTGCCCTGCCCCTCTCCCACATTGTATTGTGGAGCTGCTGACTTCACAGGTCTTCTTCCTTCATTTTCAAACTACGCCACCTTGTGCAGGCTAGAGCTAAACCATTTTCTTGGTATTATTGAGACTTCAAGACAGATGTTCGGCTGCTTTCCATCGTAGAAGGAGCAGTAAGAATTTGTTTAACCTCCTTTCCCACCCTGGTTTACACATTCTGTAATTGCACATTACCACCACGGTGCTGAGACATGCACTCCCCTCCCCTCCCTTAGCAGCATCACTCACAAGCTTTAAACAGCCCCATTATGAAGGAAAGGTGGTGACTGTTTCTAATGGTCAACAATAGCTTTTGAGGTTTGCAATGGAAACAATAACCTAGAAATCTGCAGTTAATTTTTTTTTTTTTCTAAAAGGCTTCCTTAAGAGTTAATGCCATATTTTCCCAGGCAGGAAGTGACATCAATTTTGTATGACAGAGGAGAAAGGCTTTAATTAGGTCCTGTTATTTAGTGCATTATCTTGTCAAAGGCTCTGGGCACCCCCGAGGTAAGGAGATTTTTCTTTCAGGAAATTGAGGAGGACAGAACAACTGCCTGGTTTCTATTATCAGACGCTAATGGGAGCCACGTCAATAAGGTGGTAACTGGATAGCACATATGGCGCGTTTTACTGCTGGCTACTGCACACTTTGTGCGATCCATCATTATTACACTTGGAATGGATTCTACACACACACCACCCCCCCCAAACTCTAGCTGTAAATTTTTAATTAGGTTAAAAAATATTCATGGAGGGAACTTTCCCATTTTGTCTTATTTCTTTTCCTTTTTTTTTTTTTTGTCTTTGAACTTAAGTGAGGACATAAAGAAACAGGAGTAGGTAGGCGTTTGCTGCAGCTGCCAGAGAGCCTCTGATTGATTACACTGGTTTTAGAATAAAAAATATTTCCTGGGCCCCCCCCCCAGCAATAGTGAAGGCCTGCAGACCCGTCTTGGAGGGTTTCTCAGTCTACCTACCTGCTGTTTTTTTGTCCAGGAACCGATTTCTTGTGGTTTTTGCTGGTGACAAACATTCCACTTTCATGCAGTGAATTGACTCCAGTGGATCCTCTCTAAATGAGGATCACTCACTATTTATTTGTTTCCAGGGATTTTTATACCGCACATGCAGAAAACTGATCAGAGTGGTTCACAGCATCATCATAAAACAATATAAAAATCAGCACAGTACAGTCAAATAAAAACATAAAAACCTGAACAGACTGCCAACCCTGTTATGTTCTTGGGCAGAGCCATGCTTTTACTTTCTTCCTAAATGCCAGATAATTGGTCTCCAACCTGATGTCTAAAGGCACTGAATTAATTCCACTATGTAGGTCCAAACATTGAATATGTCCTATTCTGAAAGGTTACCTTGTTCATCTCTTTTACCCCAGGGCTGACGAACAAGACGCCATTTGCAGATCGTAAATTATGGCTTGGAACACGCCTACTTACTAGCCTTCATAAATAACTAGCTCTTTCATCTCGGGCCGCCTTATACATCAGGGTTATGATCTTACATTTTACCCTTTCTCTGATGGGGAGCCAGTGTAATTCGTTTCGGAGTGGTCCAGCGCTAAGTCTCTTTGAACAAGCAAAGATCAATCTGGCCACCATATTCTGTATTACTTGGAGCCATTGAATGTTCTTTACTGTCACTCCCTTCAAAGCCCCATTACAATAATCAAACACCAGCATCAACAGTGCCTGTAGTATTATCCGAAACACTTGAGAGTTCACCAAATCCCTGATTTTCTTTAATTGACGTAACTTCAGAAACACCCTCCACACCATCAGTGAAATCTGTGGTTCAGAAGACACGTTATCATCATACTTTTCCCCCAGGTTTCGGATTGCTGGCGCACACATATAGGAGGTCTCACCCAATTCTAACTTTAAAGATCTGGGTATCTCTGTAGCTGTAAACAACATCCATTCTGTCTTTCCCTCATTTAAAACTAATGTATTTGTTGTCATCCATTTCATGACTTTTTTTTTTAGTCCCTCTTGCACCCTACCTAAGGAAACCATTAAGTCTCGTCTCAGTGGGCATCCGACAAACCTATTACATGTCATCCTGAAAAGCTTAAATTACGACTTAGCTGTCCCAGTGGTTGCATAAAAGCATTAAAAAGTAATGGGGACAATGGGGATCCCTGGGGCATTCCAAATTCTAAACTATAAGGCATGGATTTCTCTCCTCTTACCTGCACTTCCATCACACGATCTTTTAAGCAGGAGGAGACCCAATCCAAAATCCGACCCCACAGATCCAGCTCCCCACATCTTTGTATTAAAATTTGATGTTCTACCAAGTCAAACGCACGTGATAGATCTAACAGAATTAAACACACTGCCTCTACCTTGTCCAGATTCCTACAAATCATATCATTTAATGCCACCAACACTGTCTCTGTACTGCCCCTGTACTGTTCTAGGCCAACCAGGGCAGACCCAGCCCATGTTTGTTTTGCCCTATTGCATTTAGGGATTTTTTTTTTTCAAAATCATTTTTATTGAACAAGATAGGAAAAATATACTAAAAAATTAAAACAAAACCATTTCTTAACAAAACAGAGCATACAAGAACTAGCAGCAGATATATAACATCATCAATGAACTGCAGTATATTCCTGCCTTGCATTTTTAATTGTGGCCCCTTGATCCCTCTTACTCAACCACCCTCTCAAAGCCATTCCCAACCTCTGTCCAGAAGAAGAGAGAGAAAATCACACCTACACACACACTCACACCCCATTCATACACCCCCCCTCCCTTCTAGACCTTTTGTATAGGATAGTCAGTTTCTGAGTTTTCCATATTGAATTCCAACTGAGAGAATAATTCCAGCTTGTCAACCTAGTTCTCATTTACTGTGTGGGAGCAGATCAAGGAAATATTGCCAAGTGCGCATATAATGCCTAGTTTTAAATTGCCGGCGCACGTAAAAACCGGGAGATATGAGTGCGCCGCGGGGATTTGTAAAGGCCCATGGCTACGCACGTATATCCTGGTACCTGCCAAAAACTGGTAGCCTAAAAAAGGGGTGAGCCGGAACAGCACCATTAGGCACTGTCCCGACTCCCGATGAAGCGCACGCCAGCAGTCGGCTGGCCTGCGTAACATACTGCTGCTCTGGAAAGCAGGTAAGTTGCAAAATAAAACAAATTAGGTTTGTTAGAGGGGTT
The DNA here is from genome assembly GCF_901001135.1 of Rhinatrema bivittatum. NCBI lineage: Eukaryota > Metazoa > Chordata > Amphibia > Gymnophiona > Rhinatrematidae > Rhinatrema > Rhinatrema bivittatum. The sequence continues at coordinate 236,004,561 of NC_042619.1, forward strand.
TTAGGGGTCGGGCAGATAAGGGAAAAGGGAGAAAGATTAGTTAGGGGGTTTAGGAAGTTCCCTCCCAGTCTGCTCCTTTATTGGAGAGGACTTCCTAATTCCCTTGCTGCAAGGAACCACCATCTCACAGCCACCCCCATATTCTCTTTGTGGCTGACAAATGGACCCATGTGGGTCTCTCTCTTTGCGGAGCCCCTCAAAACCCTCCATCCATTCCCTCAGTACATCAACAAGACTATAAAGGAAATAGTAATGTAATAAAAAAGAGAAATGTTTAGGTAGAAAGCTGTAGACAGCCATCACTCCTGCTCCAATGCATCACTCCAAAAGAAAATCCCATGCAATTAAGCAAACTGTCACCCCCGTGAGAAGCATTTTGTCTCTATCAGAAAGCAAAGTTAATGCTGGCATCTTATTTCCGTGCAAACCTGGAATAGGACAGGAACACGATGGTTGCGATATCTTCCCACTTCCGTTGCGTAATACATAACTTTAAGGCCCTCCATATGTCAACTGAGATCGTTACATATCTGCCGTTCCCAGTGTGTAGCTTTTACATATAGTCCAACAGGAAGTGCTAAAGAAAAGGGCCCTAACAGCATAAATTTTGAGTCAAGTTTTACTCCTCAAAGCATTGACGCCAGTGATCCACTCCGATAGGCTCTCTAGACCTTCTTTTTTTTTCCTTTAATTTCCTTTGACTTGTTCCCTATAACGATGGAATCCTGTCCGTTTCACCAGAACTATTAACACAGCCATTAACATAGGACTGCACAAAACATCATGCTCGGCTATTGTGATATGAAACAGTTTTACTGCAGTAAAGCCCACAGAAAGCACTGGATCTGATCTTTCCAATCAAGAAAGTGTTTTCCCCTTGAATTGTACTCAGAGTTTGGCAGGATATAAAACTGAAAACTGTTTTCCTCTTTTCTGTAACTCCATGCAAGCAGGGGATAGCTCTTTTTGTTGCGCTGCTACTTGCACTAAGAAATTGTTAAAGAGCATGATACAGGTCCCTTCATATTCAACAACTCCTTTTGCTCGATAAGCATTCAAGAGTTTAATCTTGTCAGCCCAATTTAGTATTCGGGCCACTACTGGCCTTGCACGATTTTTTTTCAGGCCTTCTCACTGGCCCTACCGTGTGTGCCCTTTCACAGATAATAGGCCTTACTGTGGTATCCAAGCCTAGTTCTTCTGGCAGCCATTTTTCAAAAAAAGATACCAGTTCTTTATCTTTCATTATTTTGGGGAGTCCAATCACCCACAAGTTATTTATTGTAACTTTTTCTTCCATGCACTTGTTTTACTTTTTAATGTATACTTTTATGTTATTAGTTATTTACGTTATAATGTATTTCTCACCCCTTGTTTTATGTAAACCGACATGATACGAACTCCGTGAATGCCGGTATAGAAAAATACAAATAAATAAATAAATAAAAATTATGACGATTCCTGTTCTCCTGATCATTTATCTTTTCTATTAAGGCTGAATTTTCTTTTTGACGTGTTGTGATCTCAGATCTGTGCGTCCATTGGCACCACACAGTAGTCTTCATGATCAGAGACACATTGTTTGACCTTGATCAATTGCCGACTGTGTGCCTCCAAACCTTCTTTTATTTCATCAGTCATCAATTGGATTTGGGAGAGATGGTCCTCTAGAGCAGAGCTTTCCAAACTGTGTGTCGGGACACGTTAGTGTGTCGCCTGCAGTGTGCAGGTGTGTCGCGCAAGCCCGGTCAACTCTGATGCGAGTTTGGGCTTTTTTTTTTCTAGAGATTCACTTTTTTTTTTCAGTTTATGGGTTGCTTATTATTGGGTGATTTTTGCTGTCAATCGCGTTTTTTTGGGGGGCTTGGTGGGTGGAACGAGCCCAGCCATCCTTGCATTGGCTGCTGCTGCCGATGAGGCCTGGCCATGAGGAGTACTGACTGCAAGCAGCAGTGTCTGGTGATCATGGAAGGGAGTGAAGCACTTAACTGGCAACAATCAAAAAGACGAGGTACATGAGTGTGGGGGCCAGACATGTGCTGGGGGGAGAGAGATGAGTGAGTGGGGGACAAACGTGCTGGGGGGACAGACATGTGCTTGAGGGGGAGAGATATGAGTGAGTGGGGGCAAACGTGCTGGGGGGACAGACATGTGCTTGAGGGGGAGAGAGATGAGTGTATGGGGGACAGACATGTGCTTGGGGGGGAGAGAGATGAGTGTGTGGGGGACAGACAATTTGTTTTATTGTTTCTCATAAATTATAACAATAACATGAATCTTGGAATATATATTTTTAATATAAGTTTAAGGTTTTCATGAGATAGGTTGTGTCGTGAAACATTTTATTTATGTATATATTTAAGGAAACATACATAAATTGTCGAAATATGTTTCGTTCGTTTTAACCTTTAACCTCTGGTTTACTAGTAGACTGAATTACCGTGTCGTGAAATTATGTTTGTCTAAAAAGTGTGTCACCAACATGAAAAGTTTGGAAAGCTCTGCTCTAGAGGGTTTGAATCATGTCCTCAGAGACGATTGCCAGCATTTTCTCAGTTTCAGGTTTGGGTGAATTCAGTGCCATTTTACCTTCCAGAATATGATTTTTTTCCTTAACTGATTTCATCGTTCTAACACTCATTACTCATGTAATGTACAATCAGAATGCCCATTTGATTTTTCCTGTTCACCAGGGGAATTGTTCTGGTAGAAAAGATTTGCAAATTATCTGCTGTGGGCACAGCGTAGGTAAGGGGACCCACGGAGCTCACTCTTGATATGGCGCCTGAGCTGAGAAGCATCATAAGCGTGTTTGGCGCATAACACTCTCTATGCTTCTGTTTAGTGTGCTCCCATAACTGGAAGTGCATTTAGGGATTTATACTTCCAATTTCTCTAGGAAAAGAAGGTCTATTTTTTTTTTGTATAATATTTTTATTAAATTTTTCCATAAACAAGGCAACAACAAAAAGGTAATTGCTATACAACCAGTTTTTGCCAAAAGAAAGATAGGATAACAAAGCAGTAATACAAAAACATTTCATATTCCATGTTGCCACTACCCTCCCCTTTCCCACACATGATCCTTCTCAAAGTTTGGGCTTGAAGAATATGTCTGATTAACGTATTCACCTAGTAAACAGGCCATCCCGAACATAACAAGTCAATTCAGCCAAGAAGGTCTATTTAAGTCTGATACAAACTGATCCCACCATGTCTGCTCATATTTCCACCACTGTCAAAAATTCCTTCTTTCTTTCTTTCTTTATTTATTTATTTATTTATTTATTGTTTTTATATACCGATGATCCTGTATACAATACATATCGCACCGGTTTACATGGAACTGAACAGTTGCCTCTGGGGCTGACTACATTATAACTATAACTACATTATATATAAATATAAATTTAAACTTCAGATGTTGAAATGTCTCCGCCCTCTTCTTTTTGCTGATGATTTTCAAACTGTCTTACAATCTCTCATTCTCTCCAGTTTAGCCTGTTCCTTATGGCATGGAGGAAGTTGGCCAACCCACGCTCAGCCTAACAGCGGACTGGCCCAGTGTGTGTTTGAGGTCATGTATCCATGAGGCTGGAGCGGTAAATCCAGTCATGCATGCATTAAAGACTTTTTAATCTGAGAGATGTGATGGTGAAGCACATTTTATGAATGGAGTGCCAAATCAGCCAGCCCTTCATGATCTGCAGCCACCTGGTAACCCTGTTCCAGAGAGCTGTTTTCAGATCTTTCCCCTGTGGTTGTCATTTTGCTCTGCCCTGACACCAGATCCTCCCTTGAAGAGAAAGTTATCCCCATGAGTACTGAGTATTTCACAGAAATATATAACATAGTGATGCCTGTTCTGTAGTATTTTAAACAGATAGAAACAGGCCAGAGTCGGTCCAGATAAAGGCCATCAAAAAGACACGTGAGATGAGACTTCAGGACCGAAGATGTAGACCCTAGAGGAGAGGAGAGATGGAGGGATATGATACGGACATTTAAATATATGAAAGATAGTAATGCGCAATCAAACCTTTTCTAATGCTATGGAACTAGGTTGTCACAGTTTGAAACTACACGGAACTCAATTCAGGAACATCAGAAAATATTTCTTCACAGAAAGTGTGGTGCATGAATGGAATGCCTTCCCAGAGGAGGTAGTGAGGACAAAGATGGTAGCAGAATTCAAGAAAGCGTGGGATAAACACAAAGATGGAAACATAATGCTGGCACAGTTTGCACGGAGCAGCAGGTCACCCCAGTACCACACTGGGATGATTGTATTGTACATCCAGGAAAGGTATTGGGGGAGGGGGGGGGGGGGGGGGGTGTGTGACCTGTATGGGGCTGCAGTTTCAACCCTAAGCAGATGGCACAGGGGTAGTTGAAACCATAAACAGAAAGCGCAGAGGTAACCTGCACAGAGCAGCAGTTACAACCCTCAACAGAAGGCATGGGGGGTAACCTGCATAGAGCGTCAAATACAACCCTAGACACTTTGCTGGGCAGACTGGATGGGCCATATCAAGCTTTTCCTGCTGTCATACTCCATGTTACCGGGTTGCCTGGTCAGATCCCTTGCAATCCTTCAAGCAGCTTCTCCCCCGCTTGGAACCCCTGGAAGGAAGTCACTGGAGTCATAAAGTAATCCCAGGGATGTAATTGGTCCACTTTGGCATTATCACAAATTACAGATCTCAGACACGCGCTGCATGAACCAGAGGAATCCTGGGACCTGTGAGACAATCTGAGACACAGTAGGAGCAGAACGGCTCCCAGATCCTCAGAAGTATCGTGAGGAGACGACTTTTAAAGAATTTCGCAGGTGACCAAGCAGTTTGAAAGGGACAGAGGGCATTACTACTTGCTGGGTGTACTTCTGAAGACTTTCATGGTACACAAAGGGCCCCATTTATCCCACTGGTTTTGGAGAGATTTAAGTGACATTTTTTGTGAATGAGTCATAGGATCCTTTAAGCTGTTCACTGGCATGAAATCCAGGTGTTGCGAAACACTGGCACGCCGCTGGGGAGAAGGCTCATGGGAACATTCACCTTACCTGATATATATATATATTTTTATCTCTCTGGTATTGCTTTGACAGGAGTTAGTTTTGCAAAGAGAGTCTTTCCTTCCACTGCTCCTCACTTCCTACATGGGATGAAGAGCACCCCCCATCAACCTCAGAGATGCAAACAAAGGCTTCCCACCAGCTACTATTATTCTTTTCGGCACTTCAGAGCGGATTACATTCAGGTACCACATTTATTTTTCTGTCCCCAGAGAACTCACAATCGGGCCGATACCGTAAAGTCCGCGGGAGAACGGGCGAACTCCCGCTCTCCCAGTGCACGCACAGGACACTCTCCTGTGCGCGCGATACAGTATGCAAATTAGGTCCGGCCTAATTTGCATGTGTCCCTAGAGCGTGTCCCTAGAGCGCGTCCCTAGAGCCTCTTTAGGGACAGGAGCGGCGGCTGTCAGCGGGTTTGACAGCCAACGCTCAATTTTGCCGGCGTCAATTCTTGAGCCCACTGACAGCCACGGGTTCGGAAACTGGACGCCGGCAAAATTGAGCGTCCGGTTTTCAACCCGCGAGCCGCAGGCCTACTTTGAATTTTTTTTTTTTTTTACTTTTTTTTACCCTTTGGGACCTCCGACTTAATATCGCCATGATATTAAGTCGGAGGGTGCATAGAAAAGCAGTTTTTACTGCTTTTCTGTGCACTTCCCCGGCGCCGGCAGAAATTAGTGCTAACCTTTGGGTAGGCGCTAATTTCTTAAAGTAAAATGTGCGGCTTGGCTGCACATTTTACTTACTGAAAAACGCGGGAATACCTAATAGGGCCATCAGCATGCATTTGCATGTTGCGGGCGCTATTAGGTTCGGGGGGGGGAGGGGTGGATGCGCGTTTTCGACCCCTTACTGAATAAGGGGTAACGCTAGCACGTCAGAGCGCACTGTACTGAATCGGCCCAAATCTAAGTTGGTACTTGAGGCAACAGTGGGTAAAGGACTTGTGACAAGGTCACAAGGAGGAGCGGCAGTCCGCAGAAGCAGCGGTAAATCCAAGGAAAGTGATGCCACCTTGCAGAGGATAAAAAAACAGGGAAACGTAAGGGAGGGTAAATTTGTAAAGCCACTTAGGTGGGTAAAAGGCATTCTCCCCCTGCATATCAGCTAAATAAAAGCTGCCTTCCCTCGATGAAGCAGAGCCCAGGGCGAATCCACCGCAGTGAGGCCGGGTTACGCTGACATGCAAGACTCCGCCCCCCCAGCTGACAGGAAGTTACAGTGTTGGGGATGGATCTACCACAGCAGCACCGAGCTCCCCTAAAGTACAGAGCCCAGGGCAATTACGTCTATTAGGGGCCCCTCCCCACCCCAAGGACAGCCCTGCTTTGAGACATATTAACAGGAGGCGTGTCTTGGTCGGGGGGAGGCATATTTTTGGTTGGTGGAAGAAAAGAAGATGCGTGGATGCATTTTCAAATCTGCCCACTTATATTTTCATTTTAAAAGGTGCTCCCAGAAAAAGCAGGTGCAACTGCCTGAGGGCATTTGGTAACCGTGCAAATATATTCCATGCAAAATTACATGAGTACTCTGAGCAAAACCTGTGGATAAAAAGAACCCGCGAGCTTTGCCCCAATGTGAACATTGTGAACATTGCTTCCAGAATCTGATGGCAGGTAAGGGCCGAAAAGCTCATCTAATCTGCCCGATTTCATTCCTGGTGCAGTGTCTTGGACCTTTGTTGATCTCTGGCTTTTCCCCTCACTACTTCACAACTAGGGATCCTCTGTTTAGAAAATTAAAAAGCTGATTAATAGATATTAGCATTTCAAGCTTTTGCAAGCCAGCCAGTTCCATCTTAATGGATGCACAGAAATCGGGAGCATTTGCAGGCATCACGCTGACACTTGTGAAGTAGGAATACAACACAAAACAGCTGGAAGATGGAGATGGCAAATTTTAAAACCAAGGGGGTGTGGCCATAATAAAAGGTACATACCTTTTAATCTAAAAACAAAACAGAAAACATGAGAGGAACCAAAAAAGCCTGGGAAAAAAAGACAAGTTGATGTTTTGAAAAGTCCAGCGTGCTGTTGAGTAGGGGAGGTCTAACAAATTTATCGTACGACTGTTAGGCAGCTACAGATCTTCCAACTAGGAGTCACCATTTGCTTTGATGAGATGATCACAATGGGGAGATGTAAAGTCCGAGGCAAAGAAGCAAGGCAGCAGCTTGGAAAAATGATTGAGAATGTTCGGCATGGAGACTGCAGCATTAACACCATGCAAAACAGGCAGGCGACTGATTTATCATATTCCCTGCTTTTGGGAGAAGGCTCTGGTGAACATCCTCAGGACTGCACAAAGAGGACTATAGAGAGAACAGAGAAACGTATGCATAGGCAGACCGCGTTGGCCAAATGTTATCTTATCTGCCAAAGCCTACAGTGCGCTTTGATGCAAAATTACAAATATAGAAATTTTGCCCAAGAAATTACATTCCACAATCAATACAGGCTAGAACTTTTCGCCTGCTTGGGTTCAGACGGCCTCTAGGTTTGCCGTGTCGGAATGGCATGATTTCTTTTTTTTTTTTTTTAGTGGTATTGTTTGATATCAAAATCTGTATTTCCCCACAATAAATGCTTTTCATGTGTTACAGGGAAGCCTCATTTTCCATCGAGCCAGACGTTTTAAGATGTTTCCCCAGGTCTTTCTGCAGCATAGAGCGCCTCTTTTTATCGTCTGCCAGCATTGTAATGCCCTCGACAATTCATATTTGATTTTTAATACAGTTATCTATCATGAGTAATTATGTGGGCAGCTCACTACATTCCATTCTCTGTTATGTGGTTTCATGGGAAGACTGTGGTTTCTCTGTCTAACTGCTGGGAATTATTACAGCACCTCGCTGCCGACTGTCTCCCATGTCAGGGTATCCGACGCCCGTTTCAACGCACAATGCCTGTGTGCCACGAGCCACTGTAACACGCAGCCGACCCAAATGTTGTCCTGACCAGGAGCCCACATGGTGAGGTAGCGCAACCAGCTACTGCTTGCTGGCCTAACACTGTCTTCAGCTGTTTGCGATTAACTCTTTACGGAGGGACTGTAACTTTCAAACGGGCGCGTGGGAGCACATATACTCGGGTGTGTGGGCGCGCAGCCAGATACCCGGCAATTTTATATCCTGCGCGCACATATAAAATAGCCCTGGCGCGCATAAGTGCTCCTAATTTTACAAGGGGGCGCACACAGCCAGATCATGGCGAGGTTGGAGCTGCACAAGTGAGGACATTTTTTTTAACAGGCGCACGATGACCAGTTTCACCAGTTCACCCACCAGTTTGCCCAATCTAAAGCTAGGTCCTCCAAGCTCCTCCCCCCCCTGTTTATTTGGCCTGCATTCCCCCCCTCAACCCAGACCTCTCAAACACTTCATAGATGCCTGGAAATAGTTTTATTAAGACTTCCACCTCTTCCATAGCAGAAGTACATTTTCGCTCAAATATACCTGGGCATGTGCCCAGGCGCATAGCTACTTGTGCTCACAACTCTTGGCCCCACCCCAGAATGTCTATGCCCCGCCCACTCCACGCCCTCTTTTCTCAATGCGAGATATTCGCACATCAGGACTTGTGCGCGCATGTGGGTGGCTTTTAAAATCAGGCGGATGCGCCTATGTCCCACACGAGCGCCTATCTTCCCATTTTGGTGGGCACCCATCTTTTGAAATTCATCTTTAAGTGCATGACGAGCAAAGATGACTCTTTTTTTTTTTGTGTGTGTGTATACCCTTCTAAATGTGCCGGCTGACGTTTAATAAAAGTGTAATTAATCTAAATAAAAAAGGCTAAACCGGACGTAATCTTACAGGCTAACGTTTCAGAGTTCCTCATTAGACAGCTTGGAACGACTTTTGATAAATGAAAAGCCTCCATTGCCGAACTGTAAAAGTGCGAGAGATGGATCAGAAGCCGCTGAAGCTGACCCTGTCTGGCAGAATCAGAACCTCTTGAAGCGAGGGCCAGTGGGCAGACACGGCATGGGCTGTCCATGACAGCCGGTGGACAGGCCCTGGGCGTCCGCGGCAAATTGGATCTGACATCCAGAAGCTGTGCGCAGAGCGTCCTGGCATCTCTTCTTAAACGGTTTATATTAAATCACACCAGAGGGGGCTGATGTGCTTGAATCCCATCATATTACATCCCGCCAGTGGCTGTAAAAGCCTTGCTTCCACACAGCTCAATGGCAGCTGCTGGGCCCCGCTTAGCAGACGGAGGTAAGCGTGAGTACATGGATGTGCATCCAGGCTCTTTCACCCTGCCTCCTCCACTGCATGCCGCAGACGGGAGGCTCCATTCACCCACCAGTATTCAGCTCTTCCACACTTATGTCCCCAGCATTAGCCCCGTCCTCCATTATTCAGCCCCCACCTTGCCGCACCTGCTTTTAGAATTGAACTATTTCCCCCGCCCCCATCATACACAGCTTGCCTGGTAACTCCCTCCTCCTCCTCCTCTGCCAGTAGCCAGCAGGGAGTTCAGAGCAGCCCCTTCCATCCCTGTGGCAATAGACAGCACATACCAAAGTCAGGACGGGGAGGAGGAGTTGCAGAGAGGAAGCTGTTCAATCTCTGTCCCGTAGCCTCTCTGCCGTGTCAAAGTCATGGCAAGGGAAGGAGAGGAGCAGGATGCTGCCAGTTGGGTGTATATATATATATATATATATATATGTATTATTTTTTTTTTTAACAGCCAGTAAGCAGCAAGAGAAAAGCAGTTCAAAACTGTCTTTTTTTTTATATTGCCAGCTTTGAACCTGTGCCGGCAGCCAGCCTGGCCAGATGGAAAATGGCCAGGCTTAGCTGAATACCAGCCATTGGGCAACCGTAGGTGAACGCTGGCTGGAAGGAGGGGAGCAGGCCCCTTGTGAGGACGGCGAGCAGAGCAGGCTGCTAGGTCGCATGCAGGCTGGCTGGCATTTAGCTGCGGTTGCTCACCTCCCCAGAGCCTGCGTCTTGGGACTGGCCCCCAACTGGAATATAAAGTCCATGGGGCGGGGAATATTAATTGTGGCAGTGTTGGCTGGCAGAGGGAAGGAAGAGATAGGGAGGGGTTTCTTATTTTCCATTATAATGATGAGCTGGTGGCTGCCTGGATGGGGGAGGGAGAGAGGGAGGTTATTTATTTATTTTTTCTTTTCTGAAGACAATACTGTTGGCTGGCTGGGAGAGGACAGAGGGGACAGTGGGAGGGCTTCTGCATTTTAATAACAACGTTTTAAAGAAAACAATTTTCTTAAACTGGCCCGGGACCTTCTTAAAATGACACAGACCAGTTGCAGGGCTGAGAGATGGGATTAAAGATCAGGTGGGGGGAGGAATATGTCCTTCCCCACCCCACCCCTGTTCTTTAATTTTCTGGGGGACAATCTCTACCCCACCTTCCTGCTTATCAGTGCTACAACTGCTCCACGTAATTTAAGGAGAAACATTGGCATACACAAGGTTGAGAAATGCTACTTTGTACCTCACAGTCCTATTTAACAGATTGTCCTGTGTCCTGCTTAAGCAAGAACAGGATGTATCAGTGCCCTGTTTTTCAATCAGGCCAGACACAGAAAAACAATTTGACCGAATGTCCTACATGACACAGATGGACAGATTTTAAAAAGGGTGCTGATGGTGTGGTGTACTATCAATCCTTATCTCCTCCCCCTCTCATCTTTCCTTCTGCTCTTTCTCCCTATATCTCTCCCCCTTCCTTTAACACCTTCCAGATTTTCTCCATCATCCTTCCAGATTCCTCTAGAACTATTCTCTCCCATTTTGCTCTCTCCATTTTTTTCTCTCTCCCCTTTCTCTCCCTCAGGCATCTCTTCATTTCCCACCCCCCTTAAACCCGTCTCCATTTCACCCCTTAAATTCCTTTCCAACTTCTCCTCTCCTCCACAAGGTGCCTTTCCATCTCCTCTTCACTTGCCCATAGGCTGCTCTCCTTCTTCTCTTCCCCTTGTTTCCCCTCTGTTTCTTCTAAGTTCTTCTCTATTTCTCCCCTCCCCATCTCCTCAGGTTCCATTGTATCTCCCCTTTCTCCTTATATTCCTCTCTACAAGGCCACTATAAAGTTCCTCTCCATCTCCCCTTCAGATTCCTTTCAGGATGATGTAGCTTTAGGACCCAAGGATCTGATTGTGCTTGTGTCTGGGTGTGCAGTAACCGGTCAGGACTTCTTGATGGTGTTCCAGCGTAGAACTGTACTGAGTCAGTTCTCCGACAGAAATAATTTGGCACGTTGTACGTTTCTTTTTAGTTACATCCATACTATATAACCAAACTATTAAATACAATTGTGTGTTCCTTTTAATCTCTAATTTTGGGTCCCCCATATATCTTTTTGGGTGTTGGTTGGGGCCACTCCTGTGATAGCTGGCTAGGTTCCTCCTTTATACTGATTTTTTTCCCATTGTCTAAATGATAAAGGTCATGGAACAGCTCCCCTATGAGGAAAGGCTGAAGAGGTTAGGGCTGTTCAGCTTGGAGAAGAGACGGCTGAGAGGGGATATGATAGAGGTCTTTAAGATCATGAGAGGTCTTGAACGAGTAGATGTGACTCGGTTATTTACACTTTCAAATAATAGAAGGGCTACCAAAATGATAAGGGGAATGGAACAGCTCCCCTATGAGGAAAGACTAAAGAGGTTAGGACTTTTCAGCTTGGAGAAGAGACTGCTGAGTGGGGATATGATAGAGGTGTTTAAAATCATGAGAGGTCTAGAACGGGTAAATGTGAATCAGTTATTTACTCTTTCGGATAATAGAAAGACTAGGGGGCACCCCATGAAGTTAGCATGGGGCACATTTAAAACTAATCGGAGAAAGTTCTTTTTTACTCAACGCACAATTAAACTCTGGAATTTGTTGCCAGAGGATGTGGTTAGTGCACTTAGTATAGCTGTGTTTAAAAAAGGATTGGATAAGTTCTTGGAGGAGAAGTCCATTACCTGCTATTAAGTTCACCTAGAGAATAGCCACTGCCATTAGCAGTGGTAACATGGAATAGACTTAGTTTTGGGTACTTGCCAGGTTCTTATGGCCTGGATTGGCCACTGTTTGAAACAGGATGCTGGGCTTGATGGACCCTTGGTCTGACCCAGTATGGCATATTCTTATGTTCTTATGTTCTTAAGGACTAGGTGGCATTCCATGAAGTTAGCAAGTAGCACATTTAAGACTAATCGAAGAAAATTCTTTTTCACTCAACGCACAATAAAGCTCTGGAATTTGTTGCCAGAGAATGTGGTTAGTGCAGTTAGTGTAGCTGGGTTCAAAAAAGGTTTGGACAAGTTCTTGGAGGAGAAGTCCATTAATGGCTATTAATCAATTTTACTTAGGGAATACCCACTGCTATTAATTGCATCAGTGGCATGGGATCTTCTTAGTGTTTGGGTAATTGCTAGGTTCTTGTGGCCTGGTTTGGCCTCTGTTGGAAACAGGATGCTGGGCTTGATGGACCCTTGGTCTGACCCAGCATGGCAATTTCTTATCTTCTTATGTTCTATACCTGGGATCCACTGCTTGATCTTGAAATTCAACTCTACTCCTTTCATCCTTGTTGTACTTTGTGGGAACTTTCTGTTTGTCTCTGCTGGGTGAGCACTGGATGGGTAGCTCAATGGTTTTCTTCTTTTCCAAATGTGGCACCAGAATGGCACTCACTTCCTCCAGCCATTAAAAAGAAAACTGCTTGCTCACAAAAATTACTCCACAACTGTAATGGGATTGCTTGGCCTAAATCTGACAAACTGGCTTAAGATGTATTCAGAAGGTAGGCCTAATTGGACTCAATGTTCTCTTCACGGACCCCTGCTTCATGTGACTGTACAACAAATGTGGGAAAGAAAGAAGTAAATAACAGGTGCATAGATTTTGTGGTGAGGGAGTTAGTCACAAGAGAAAGCCAGTTTTCTTTCCCTGGACCATGTATTGAGAAATCGCATGTGTATTTCAAAACATGGTTTCAGATATGCAGACAAAAAATATATAATTATCAGAGGCATAGGAGGGAGAGAGGAGTGGGACAGACAGAGAGAAGACTCTTCAACTTGCATTCCTAATAATTGTAAAAGTATTTGTACTACATTAAATATAGTAATGCAACTATTTCTTTGCTTCCCTTGGCATCTACAGTTGTACTGACTCAGGGTGTGAGTATGTGAATGTGGAATGAAGAGCTTTGTGTAGCAGATTCTGCAAAGAAGGGAGCCTGCAGAATACTAGCTTCATTTGTGTTTTAGGGCACTGGGATCCTGTCAAGGAGAATGGCCTGCAGGACACTAGCCTCATTTGTGTTTTAGGGTAGTGGATATGTGTTTTACCAACACTCTCAGAGTGAACCTGCAACAGGATTTCAGTGTTGTAATTGATGCTGTGTGCCATTACAGATGTTCTTCTAAACCATCTCTCATTTTCCAGCAGATGGAGATGGATCAAACTGATGTCACAGTATAATATACTCCTACAGTGACATCAGCCTGCCAGTATTCTCCGTCTCCAGCAGATGGTGGACATGCATTTCCCTATTGGGGATTGCTTCAAATTTAGAGGAGAATTAATTGGAGATTTGAGTTGCCCTGCTGTCCTGCAATGACACCTAATGGTCCCTCCCCTAGCTGAGAATTCCTGAGGTGATTTCCGTGGTCCCTCAGATGAGTGCCTTGGCCCGGTAGCTGGTTATTAGGCCGGCATGGACTTAACTAACGTAAGCAGCTGAAGGAAAGTGGGTGCAGAAAGTCGAGCGCAGTGGTGACAGTATATGCCCTCTCCCCCAGAGCCAGAAACTATCTCTCTATCGGCCAGGAAGGCTGAGCTCCGGTAAGTTTAAAAAAAAAGTGAGAATCAGTCAGACAGAATGGAGGGGTTAGTGTAGGTCTTTCTCCAATCTTCACGCTCGGTGCACCTTTCAACATTTGTTCCCGCTCCAGTGAGGGTTAGGAGAACTGGGCAGCCTGTTGGGATGAGCAGCCCAGGTGGGCTATGCCCCACTGTTAGGCTTCTTTTTGTCCGCCATGTGATAGGATGCGGCAGCATCTTCGTGAGCTTTTTTCTGCGTGTTTGGCTGCCCTCTACAGAATCGTCGGTGCACGCAAGTGCATCTGGTTGTGCGTCCGTATTGTGCACCCAGTTTATTTTGGGCATGCAGCCTGTGCGCATATTCTAGCACATATTGGTTGTGCACTCAGGTTTGGAGCGGTGATAGCACGATTAGTTTTTTGGCATGCTTAAATTTTGTGCGCATTAATTTTGTGTCCCTAAATTTTTTCAGTGGGAACTTGGCTGGATGCACATCTTCAGTTGCCTGTTAAGCGTATTGACGGGCTAATGGCGCCAGTGGCTAAGAAACCTAAGCGCCTTTCCCTCTGTGCTGCCTGTCAGATTCAAGCATCTCAGCCTGGAGTGCCCTCTAACTTGTGCCAGCACTACTTAGAGGCTCGAGGAGAATTATCTTCCTCTGATTTTACTAAGCCTGGGTCTTCCCAGCCTGATGATAGCCTGGTTAAGGACATGTCAGAAGGGACACCTGACCTTGGAACTCCCTTGACTGGTTCCTCAGCAGGGGACGGCAGCTCAGTGGATGCCGCACAAGTGCCTCTTGGTTTTGGCATGGATCCTTCTGCCTTTTCTTGGGTAAACTTTTTTCAAGGATTGCAATCCTTTCTCAGGCGCAGTTCTCCACCCCGACCAATCCTGTCAGGTCAGATTCTCAAGCAGTAGCCCCCCTCCCTCTTCCAGTACTACTTTTAAGCACCGAACTACACCTCGACTGCAGGTGTTTCTCTAACAGGAACCTAATGATGAGGTAGATCCTGACTTTCTGGAGGATGGGGAAATTCCTCCATGACTGGGACCTTATAGGACTATGTTGCCGTTGTTTCATAGAGATGAACTGCCACCCTGATTTCCCAGACATTGAAAATGCTGGAAGTCCCTGGGGCAGATTCTTTGTCTGAGCCAAAGAAAAATATCATTTTGGTTTCTTTGTATAAAGCCTCTTGTTTTTTCTCTGTTATGGAGGCCATTCCAGAATTGATTGATCTTGAGTGGGACACTACAGAGGCAAATTTTAAAGGGGATCGGACCTTGGAAGGCCTGTACCCCCCTGGATCCAGTAATGAGAAAGTGACTGCATTTTCTGAAAGTGGATGCACTTGTCTGTGCCATCTCTAAATGGATGACTATCCCTGTGGAGGGAGGAGTGGCCTTGAAGGATGTGCATGATAGGAAATTGAGGCTAATCTTAAGCAGGAATTTGAAGCAGTGACAATGACATTTATTTATTTATTTATTTATTTATTTATTTAAGGCTTTTATATACCGATGTTCCTGTACTAGTACATATCATGTCGGTTTACATAGAACCAAAGTTGAAAATTACATCAAACAAGAGGGTACAGATAACAGGGCTAACTTTTCCATTGCTATTTATTAAATTTAAAATCACATTTCATGTTGAAAATACAAATCATTGGATATTACAACTTGCAGAAAAAATACTCTCTTGTAATGTTCATATTGAGTAGAGCTCCTCTCACCCCTCTCCTTATATTCCATAAATGCACAGTGCTGTTCTACCATGGGGCTACATCTTCTTTCTAAATCTGAAGTGCTCAGGCAGATCAATTCAATAAATAGACTCATCTGTGGGCTAATGCCTTTGGGGTCTCCAAATTTCTATAGCTCTCTGAAGGCTTCCATCTCCATCACAAAAGGTAGTGGCTTGCCAGAAAAGAGTGGGCGAGATGACACTGGGTAGCAGATTTCCAGAGGTTTGAGAGTGGATGAAATGCAAAAAAAGTTGCTAGAGGAAGCTGGTCTGATGGTCTTCTCATGCAAAGTGCGCACCTCATGCTCTGGGGATTCTTTTTCTTCTCCCGGTTCATGCTCTGGAAGAAACTCTTGCCGAATTCATAGGTGCTGATCATAATGGCACAGGCGGGAGCCACCTTGATGACACGAGACAGAAATCCTGCAAAGAGTCCGCGGGTGCCCGACTCTGCCTTGATCCGGCGCATCAGTCTCCATGTGGAGGAGTGTCTCTTACGATTACGACCTCTCATCGTCTCTGTTTCGCCCAGCTCTATCTGCCGCTGAGTCTTCACCACATCAAAGGGCAGCGTGAGGACGGCAGCAATCATTCCTGAAATGGCTCCTGAGATGAAGCTGATCGAGAATGTGGCTTCTTCAGCAGAGGAGGCCTCAGAGAGACGCTGCTTCACCAGTTCATAGTTAAACCATTGCAGATAGCTTCCTGCTGTTCCCTGGTTGCTTCTCTCTTAGGAGGTTGATGACTCTGGGGTAAATTCCAGGGCAGTTATGGAACCCACCACCACCTTTTTAGCAGATGCAGGTTGCGATTTGGTCCGCACAGCGGCCAGATAAGTGGCATCAGTAATAGCCAGAAGTCAGTTAGGGCTGAGAAATTGGTCGGCAGATGCAAGCTCTATAACTAATCTTATGAAATTGCCTTTTAAAGGCTTGCTCTTGTTTGGGAGCAAGTTGGAGAAGCTGGCCAGTAAATGGGGTGAAGCTCCAGTTCCTCGGTTGCCAGAGGATAAGCAGCAGTTGCTGTGGCCCTATGGTACAAGGGGGCATCTCAGAGGTTCCAAGCGGTTTCATCCCTACAGAGGGATGACCTTTCAGAGGACTTGACCTTGTGGCAGGGCAGGTCTCAGTCCTTTTGTCCCAGACAGCCCAAGTGAGGCATGGGCTCGGGTAGTGGAACCTCCTGAGCCTCCCAATCAAGGTTTGCCGACCCACCCCTGGGAACAGGAGATAGGGGGGCGTGCCTCTCTCTCTTTTATCAGAGGTGGGTCTAGATCATATGAAATCAGTGGGTCCTGGAGGTGATACAAGAAGGATATGCGCTGGAGTTTCGCAGTGTTCCTTGGGACGTGTTCATGGTGTCTTCCTACCACTCCTTGCAGAAAAAGCAAGAGTGGAGTGTACACTGTCAAGACTCCTCAGTCTGAGGGCTGTGGTTCCAGTACCCACATCTCAAGAAAATATGGGTCCATATTCCATTTATTTCATTGTGCCCAAGAAGGAGGGCTCCTTTCATCCCATACTGGCTCTCAAAGGGGTCGACTGTCATTTGCGGGTGACTCATTTCCGCATGGAAATATTGCCTTCAGTGATAATGCCTGTGCAGTCAGAGGAATTTCTGACTTCCTTGGATCTGCCTGAGGCATACCTCCATATCCCCATCCAATTAGAGCACCAAAGTTTTCTGCGTTTCACGGTGTTGGGGTACCATTATCAGTTTCAGGCACTGCCTTTTGGTCTGGCCACTGCTCCCAGGACCTTTTCCAAGGTTATGGTGGTGATGGCAGCAGAGTTGAGGAAGGATGTGATCCTAGTACACCCATATTTGGACGACTGATTAATTCAGGCCAAGTCTCTGGAAGAGAGCTGCTTGGTGTCCCGCAAGATTATCTCAATGTTGCAGGAGTTCGGTTGGGTGGTGAACCTAGCCAAGAGCAATCTTCAGCCATCTCAGTCATCGGAGTATCTGGGTATTCGGTTTGACACAAAGCAGGGCAAAGGTTTTCAGCCAGAAGCCCATATTCAGAAGTTGATGTCACAGGAGCATCTCTTGGTGAACACTATACGCTTGACAGTGTGGTCCTATCTACAGGTACTCGGTTTGCTGATGGCAAACCTGGAAGTGCTGCTGTGGGAAAGGGCGCATATGCATCCTCTTCAATTCTCCCTGCTGTCTCGTTGGAACCCGCAGTCTCAGGACTATTCGATTTGGCTCCACCTGCTAATGGAAGTCTGCTCTCACCTCCAGTGGTGGTTGCAAGTGCATCATCTGAGAAAGCGAATTTCCCTGACTGCGCTGGACTGGTTGATACTCATGAGAGATGCAAGTCTCCAGGGTTGGGGAGCTCACTGTCACTGTATTGCTCCATGGTGAGACCGCACCTTGATACTGTATACAATTCTGGTTGTCGCATCTCAAAAAAGATATAGTTGCGATGGAGAAGGTACAGAGAAGGGCAACCAAAGTGATAAAGGGGATGGAACAGCTCTCCTAAGAGGAAAGGCTGAAGAGGTTAGGGCTGTTCAGCTTGGAGAAGAAACGGCTGAGGGGGGATATGATGGAGGTCTTTAAGATCAAGAGAGGTCTGAATGAGTAGATGTGAATCGGTTATTTACACTTTTGGATAATAGAAGGACTAGGGAGCACTCCATGAAGTTAGCAAGTAGCACATTTAAGACTAATCAGAAAAAATTCTTCTTCACTCAACGCACAATTAAGCTCTGGAATTTGTTGCCAGAGGATGTGGTTAGTGCAGTTAGTGTAGCTGGGTTTAAAAAAGGTTTGGATAAGTTCTTGGAGGAGAAGTCCATTAACTGCTATTAATCAAGTTGACTTAGGGAATGCCCTCTGCTATTACTGGCATCAGTAGCATGGGATCTTCTTGGTGTTTGGGTACTTGCCAGGTTCTTGTGGCCTGGTTTGGCCTCTGTTGGAAACAGGATGCTGGGCTTGATGAACTCTTGGTCACCTAGAGCGCAAAAATTATAGAGACAGCAAAATCCTGCCACCACAAGGCTCAGAGGGGTGCTGTACTTGATCCAATACTGCCAAAGAAGGGAGCACTGTGCTGGATCTGCCACCAATAGCTAAGTTAGAGAAGGGAATGCATGACTGAAGGTTCACCTAGGACACCAAATACACTTGCACCAGCCCTATGGCCACCCTAGTTTAGACTCATGGCACGCATGAACTAGTAGTTCTGATTTCTCTAAGAAATCATACATGCCATGCATCAAAAATCAGGATGAGACAGCCTCACCAACAGAAATGGAGACAATCAGCAAAACTAGCTTAACTACTGCAAACTCAGAAAAGACTGCAATGTTTCATGCTGTCCAAAGAAAATGAAAGTCAATGAACCAGCATTGGCTCTTATTACCTACTAAAATAGAAAAAAATGACGATCAGTCAACGTGGAAAACTATAGTCCAACAGAAGAAATAAAGTGAGATGACATGAGCTGTTGAAGGGAAGATCCAAGCCCTAAACAAACTAGAATTAAGATCATTAAATCAACTCTCGTAAACAATGTGTGTTTTTCATGTTGCAGGGAAAGAGAAGGATATGAATTCTTCTCATGCGTCCTTAAGGGACAGCTTGGCATTGGCTTTTACTTTTTGAAATTAAAATTCTATTGATTTTCCATTTTATTAAATAAATGTTCCTTGAGTTTGCTTTGAAATAACATTTTCAGTGCAATATCACAATCCATCCACTGCCTGGACATTGAGTGTAGAGTATGGCTCTCTCTACCAAATTAAGAAGACAAAGGAGTTACCGTAAAAGGCAATTATTTCATCTCCATTTTAAATGTGATCAACCAAAATTAGGTTTTATTTTCCTTTGTGTTAAGCTGAACAAACAGAATTGCATTTGTTAATGCAAGCATTTCTCATATATAATCCTTAACTTGGTTCTTTAAAAGAAAGCCATTGCCTATGCATCCTGTGCTTCAGAAGTAGACATAGTAAAGATATTATACTAATGTATCAATTAAACATTTTATTTCAACGTTATTATTTTTCAAGTGAGATATTTGGCTATTTTTACATTTTTTATTCTTGAGAGTTGGTCTTCTCTAGTTCCCCATCTCCTCTAGAAGCTGCCATGTGTGAAGGAGTGTCACAAAGTACATCATGCACTCTGGCTCTGATTGGCCAGGATTAGCTATGCTGTCACAGATATTATCACATGCCCTAAGAGTGTGAATGGGATTCCTTGTCTGTTGTGATACCTTTTCTTGGGATGGGATAAGAATCATCCAAAGGTGATATATGCCCATGAATTTTCAAAGACCATGCACGTCACTTCTTTAGAATGAGGGACATACTGTCATTTTAAAAAGACATGGATATGTAGTCTCTCATCTGAGTCAACACCAAAAATTATTCTTTTTTTGCCATTCACATTGTTTCAGCATGTTCTATTCACAATAGTGTGTGTTGCAAAAATGACAACATACACTAAAAATGAAACAAAGAAAACTAAATGGTATACTTTCCAAAATGAAATCAATTAAATGAAGTAAATGGAAAACGAAATGAGAAATGAAACAAACATTTGTTTCCATGCATAAGAACATAAGAAATTGCCACACTGGGTCAGACCAAGAGTCCATCAAGCCCAGCATCCTGTTTCCAACAAAGGCCAAACCAGGCCACAAGAACCTGGCAAGTACCCAAACACCAAGAAGATCCCACGCTACTGATGCCAGTAATAGCAGAGGCCATTCCCTAAGTCAACTTGATTAATAGCAGTTAATGGACTTCTCCAAGAACTTATCCAAACCTTTTTTAAATTCAGCTACACTAACTGCAATAACCACATTCCCTGGCAACAAATTCCAGAGTTTAATTGTGCGTTGAGTGAAAAATAATTTTCTCTGATTAGTTTTAAATGTGCTACATGCTAACTTCATGGAGTGCCCCCTAGTCCTTCTATTGTCCGAAAAGGTAAATAACCAATTCACATTTACCCGTTCTAGACCTCTCATGATTTTAAACACCTCTATCATATCTCTCCCTCAGCCGTCTCTTCTCCAAGCTGAACAGCCCTAACCTATTTAGTCTTTCCTCATAGGGGAGCTGTTCCATCCCCTTTATCATTTTGGTCGTTCTTCTCTGTACCTTCTCCATCACAACTATATCTTTCTTGAGATGCGGCAACCAGAATTGTACACAGTATTCAAGGTGCGGTCTCACCATGGAGCGATTCAGAGGCATTATGACATCCTCTGTTTTATTCACCATTCCCTTCCTAATAATTCCTAACATTCTTTTGCTTTTTTGACTGCCACAGCACACTGAGCTGAAGCCTAGATCTCTTTACTGGGTGGTAGCTCCTAATATGGAACCTAACATCATGTAACTATAGCAAGGGTTATTTTTGCCTATATGCATCACCTTGCACTTATCCACATTAAATTTAATCTGCCATTTGGTTGTCCAATCTTCCAATCGCACAAAGTCCTCCTGCTATTTATCAAAATCAGCTTGTGATTTAACTACTCTGAATAATTTTGTATCATCTGCAAATTTGATTACCTTACTCATCATATTCCTTTCCAAATCATTTATAAATGTATTGAAAAGCACAGGTCCTAGTACAGATCCTTGAGGCACTCCACTGTATACATTTTTCCACTGAGAAAATCTTCCATTTAACCCTTCTCTGTTTCCTGTCTTTTAAACAGTTTGTAATCTATGAAAGGACATCACCATCTATCCCATGACCTTTTACTTTTCTTAGAAGCCTCTCATGAGGATCTTTGTCAAATGCCTTCGGTAAATCCAAATACACTACATCCACCAGTTCACCTGAAGCAGATTTGTGAGGCAAGACTTGCCTTGGGTAAAGCCATGCTGACCTTGTTCCATTAAACCATGTCTTTCTATATGTTCTGTGATTTTGATCTTTAGAACACGTTCCACTATTTTTCCTGGCACTGAAGTCAGGCTAACTGGTCTATAGTTTCCTGGATCACCCCTGGGGCCCTTTTTAAATATTGGGGTTACATTAGCCACCCTGCAGTCTTCAGGTACAATGGATGATTTTAATGATAGATTACACATACCCATATAAATTAGAACCTGAATCTGAAGATGGGAGCAGAATGGTATTGGTAGCTCATCTATGGCGCATCATCTATCTATTTATTTATTTATTAAAAATGTATTAAAAAGACATGGTTTAATGGAACAAGGTCAGCATGGCTTTACCCAAGGCAAGTCTTGCCTCACAAATCTGCTTCAGGTGAACTGGTGGATGTAGTGTATTTGGATTTACCGAAGGCATTTGACAAAGATCCTCATGAGAGGCTTCTAAGAAAAGTAAAAGGTCATGGGATAGATGGTGATGTCCTTTCATAGATTACAAACTGTTTAAAAGACAGGAAACAGAGAAGGGTTAAATGGAAGATTTTCTCAGTGGAAAAATGTATACAGTGGAGTGCCTCAAGGATCTGTACTAGGACCTTTGCTTTTCAATAAATTTATAAATGATCTGGAAAGGAATATGACGAGTGAGGTAATCAAATTTGCAGATGATACAAAATTATTCAGAGTAGTTAAATCACAAGCTGATTTTGATAAATAGCAGGAGGACTTTGTGCGATTGGAAGATTGGACAACCAAATGGCAGATTAAATTTAATGTGGATAAGTGCAAGGTGATGCATATAGGCAAAAATAACCCTTGCTATAGTTACATGCTCTATCAGCATTTCTAGGCGGTAAATCATTTTAGATGATTCTTATGGTGGTCCAGTATGTCACAGAAAATCCCATTCTCTCCAGGACCAACATAGCTACTGGAACTCAGCACAATATGAATGAATCAGACACTAGTGTAGGTAATGTACAGTAATTTGTCACTCTCAGCAAATGTGATCATTTTCATGAAGGGAAACTGCTGGAAAACAGAGTCAAAAACAAATTAGAAGTCAGACTTGTACTTGATTCAGACGAAATGCTCGCTCCAGTTTCCATTTAACATTAAGTCAATCTTCTAAATTCTTTTAGGCGACGAGACAATATTTATTTTACATACTGCATTAGTTTTTTCAGAAGTTAAGATTTTATTTATATCTTAAAATGACAAAAGAGAAAAAAATGATGCCTTATCTGGGATACAATGCCAGTATTTTGAAATTATAAAATATTCTAAGTACTTTGCAAAAGTGTTTTGGACTTTGAAATATAAAGAAAGAGTTCTATTTTCTAGGGCAGATTTGTAAAGAAAGCAACACAAATGATTGCATTAAATTACTCCACATTGGTAAGGGAAACAATGACCCTAAAACAGACTCCATCTATATTTCTGCATTCAGTGTCCTCTATGTGCACATCTGCTCTCAGTACCCATAGAGACTAGGAGGTAGATTTTAAAAGAAACGCATGAGCATCCATGTCCATGCGGTTCCTGGCGTGCGCACATGGACGTGCTGATTTTATAAAGTGCACATTTTCTATCGGTGCGCACATGTGTGCATGGGCCGCAAATTTTTTAAAGTCCGCGCAGCGACATGATCGGACCTTTGCCCAGTTCCCTTCCTGTTCGCTCCAATTAAGAAGCAGACTGGGAGGGAACTTCCCTATCCCTCTACCTACCCTTCCTCCCTTTTCCCCCTCCCCCTGACTCCTAAACCTTACCTATCAACCCTATTTTTTTTTTTTGTTTAACAACTTACCTGCTCTAAGGATCAGAATTAAGTTATGTGTGCTGGCTGGCTGCAGGCACGTGCTGTCTTGACCGGCTCCCTGCCCTCCCCTTTTCTTAACCCCAGCTCTTCCGCACCATTTAGAAAATGTGCTCGGCGTGTGCTTAGCCTGGCCACGCGTGTATCTGCCGGGATTCGTGAGCGAGGGGGTTTTTATAATTAGCCCGTAGGTGTGCCAAGGGCACTTACAGCCAGTCGGCGGCTGTGAAAGGAAGCACAGGCTTCTACCGGTTAGACTAGAGGTTGTCAAAAGGCATACATACAGCGGGGAGAGCTTTTCTATGGGTTCGAGACTCTGGAAGGGTGCGCAGGCAGTTGGGATTACTCTTCTATTGATTAAACACTATGGGGTAGATTTTTAAAAAGTACGACCGCGCGTACTTTTGTTCGCGCACCAAGTGCAAACAAGAGTACGCCGGATTTTAATAGATGCGCGTGTAGCCGCGCGTATCCTTTAAAATCCAGGGTCGGCGTGCGCAAGGCTGTGCAAAATCGGCAGCCTGCGTGCGCCGAGCCGCATAGCCTGCCTCCAATCCCTCCGAGACCGCTCCGAAATCGGAGTGGTCTCGGAGGGAACTTTCCTTCCACCCCCCCCCCCCCCCCCCCCCCCCCCCCCCGGGGGGACCTCGGGCTTCCAGTGCTGAAGCTCATCCCAGCCTCTGTCTCCTCCTGTGCTCCGCCCCCTGGGGGCAGGTGCTTCCTGGTCCCTACCAGGGAGCCGTTCTCCACTGCTCCAGGACAAGGGTCCACCCCCGAGCGCAACACATGATTTATATTTCTTGGTTTTATTGTTTGATGTTTTGTGAGGAATGATGTTGTTTCTGTTTTTCTGTTCTTGCATTATATGCAGAGTTTGGCTTGTTGCAGTTTCTCATTCATTTTTTGTCTATGTATTTCTGTTTATACTTTATGGTCTCTTTATTTTGTATTTGATGTGGATCTGTCTGTGTTCTGCATGTGTGACTGAGGTGAGATATTCTGCTGGCATTAGTTTCTATGCTTTATTTTCCTAATAGGAGTTGAAATGGTGTTTTAGGATCTGATGTAATATTTCCAGTGTTGTCTTTTCTTAGGCAGGGTTGATATTGTTTAAGTGCTGGCAGTCGGTGCTGTTTTTGGTATGTGAAATTTACTATATTGTAATTGTAATTCAGTTTACTCACGGCTTTCTGGCAGCCAAGCCCACTTCGAACGCCCTTTACAATAGACCTGATACCATATAGGTTCCAAGTGTCTTTTTTGGAGGGTTTTCTGGTTGGTACCACAGCAGTGCATATAAATATAATATACATGTTGTTGTGATATTTTTACCTCAGAAGACTATACTTTCAATGTCCTTTTCCATGTAAAATCGTTTACAATATCTGCCTAATTTTTAAGTATGGGTGGGTGGGAGGAGGGTTGCACAACGCTGTAAGCTTTGCCTAGGGTACCTAATATCCTTGCACCAGCTCTGGGATGGCAGTGGAGGGTAAAGGGGTGTGAGTTCAGGAAAACTTGTCTTTTTATACCTAATGGTGGGATGGCAGTTAAGTAAATGTACTTTCCTGACTCTTCCTAATGGAATGTTATTGATATTTTTACATTTGGGATCATTCGGTGCATAATTTTCTAGTAACAAGGCAAGTAATAAAAGTTGTCATGTGGAAGGGGCAGATAGGAAATACTCCACGAACCCAAGTGCTTGGAATTTTCACTGTTGAAAGCTGGCAGCCCTCTCCATGTAGGCTCCCTCTGTAGCAGGGTGCAGGCACTTTGGTAGGTCAACGTGGGAGGGAAAACCCGCTCTGCCTCCTTCAGAATTTTCAGTCTAACAACCTTTCGTTATTCCTGAATAATAAAAAAAAAAAAAGATTGTTGTTTTTTTTTTTCTAAAGAAAAAGTCTGCCTGGGTGAGTAATCCTCAAAATGAATCCGCTTGGCGAGAGAAAGTGCATCTTCTCATCCCTGACCGTTCCATAACATGCCAGCATTTATTTAAGCAGCCTGCAAGCAGCACAGGGGACTTTTATGAATGACTTTACCCAACAGGAGCGTTGATTTGAATGCACCTTGAGAAATGGCTGTGTGCTTTATGTAGCAAGCAAAATCCTTAGAAATGTTTCTCTCCCACTTTAATCCAACCTGCACATATCAAACAATCCCCCATCCAATATTGTCTTCTAATATGGTAATCTGTTACCCGTATTTGATTAGCCGAAAGGTGAAAGGTTGCTGGACAGAGCGATGTGGCACTAGGGCCCAATGGAAATGTTTAGGTCCTTTCACTGTGTTCCTTCTGTCTTTCCAGATCAATCTTTCTGCTAATGACAGCCAATACTTTCATATGTGATTACAGATCAGCTCCATCTTTTCATGAGCTGAGACTCTTTGGAATCGCAGCTATTGATCTTTTTAATAGAAGTCAGGAAAAATGAAATTACTGAGACTTCGTGTGGCAAAACTATGATAAATGAGAAGGCAGAAAGTTATGGGAGAACATGTTGAGGCTTTTTTTTTTTGCTGCTGCAGATTATTTTTAATCACTAAAAATGATTGTTTTTTTAATCACATTTGTCTTTGCATTATGCATGTTTGCAGCAAAAGCCACTTGCTGTGCATCCTGGGAGTCACGTAAAACACAAGAAAGCAGCCACAAACCAAACTATCCTCTGCCGCACCTGAATTCTGGTCTTTTCCAGGCCATCACCTCCATGCTAGGGGTTGAATTGTGACTGGATGGGAGAGTATAGGAGGAACAACTGTTACATTGCATGCACCTCCCCATCACATGCCGTGACGCCAAACGTCGTGACGTCACGTCTTCAGCGGCCGTGCAGGCGTCCATCTTCACGAGCAGCTGGAGGCAGGAGAGGTCATTCGATGCCAGAGGGGGGTGCAAAAAGTAAGTTGCTTCGCCGCTTTTCACTGCCAGTCCCTTCTTCCCTCCTCCCGGAGCAAGGCTGCTTTTCGCGCCCTGCTTCGGGAGCAGGGGAGAGGGAGACTGGCAATACCGACTTCCTGGTATCTGTCATTTCAAATGACATTTGAAATGACAGATACCAGCGTGGCCGTGAAGCGTTAGGCCCGCGCACCCAGGATACTGTATAGGCGCTCTATCCAGTAAAATGGGTTGCGCGGGCCTAATGCTTCACGGACGCTTCTTAGACGCAGCTTGCATTTGCAAGCTATTTACATACAGGATCGAGCGGTAGGTGAACTGCACTGTGCGTGCAGCAACCGCGGGTGCACCGGGCACTAACGCAGCTCTTCCTACCGCTCGTTACTGGATAGACCAGCATGTAAATAAAGTTAACTATCTCTTTAAGAAATTAGCTTTTGAACACATCCTGGATCATTTGATTTTGGTTTACATTGGTTGTTGAAAGAAGCTGCAATGCTTGCTGCTGGAACTGGCTCACCAACAAACTCACGCTCCACCCACAGATTTATGTCAATTGTGTCTTTTCTTTATTGAGCCAAGCGCACTGCCCTGTGTTTATGTTATATATGGAGCAGGGGGGTGTGGAATGTTTGGAATTTGTGCTGGACTCTATTCAGCGTCCCTTAGCCAAATAACTACTTATCTGGCTAAGTAGTTAGCTGGCTAAGTGGTGGGCGGGATGGGGGCTTATCAGGGAGGAGCTACTTATCCGGCTAACTTACAGGGTCATTAATCAAAATGCGTTATGGTGTCAACACATGCGATAATGTGTTAATGCATGCGATAATGCCATAACGCATGTGATAATGGTAGCGCTTGGCGTGAATGCAAATTTTGGGAAAGGGCGGGATTAGGGAGGAGTTTGGGCAAGATTTATGAAAATGAGGGGCAATATTGCACCGTGCGATAGCATAATGCATGCTATCACAGTTTTAACACTGGAAATAACTACACCTTTTTCCCCGGCATTAAGCCGTGCGATGTGACCGAAACAACAATAATGCAATTCGCGATAAATTTTTGGAATTGCAGTTTGGCCATTTCTGGGCTTGGGAGTGGAGTGGAGTAGAGAGAGAGCCTTTGGGGAGGCCCTCACAGTGTGCAACTATTTATATGCCGATAGGAGGGCCATCTAATAGTTTGAGGTGAGGTGTACTGTGCTGTTCGCATGCCTCACTCTGCATGTAAAACTGGCCCCTAAACCACCACCAACACCTCACCTCAAGCTATTAGATGCCCCTCCTAGAGAGATATAAATACCTGACTACTGTGAAGGCCTCATAGATAGGTTCTCTCTCTCTCATTACTGTACTACGGATGCAAAGTGCTATATTACCACATGATGTGGTAATTCTAAAATTCAGTTAGATCTGCTAACTTTAAAGTTATCAGGGGTGTGGCTGCACTGCTGAATATTCCAGCTATGCTACTAACTTGGCTCGCCTTTCAATATCAATCCCCTTGTTTCTAGTTCCTGTTTGTGCAGTTCCCTACCAAAGTGGGTACTGGTGTTAATAATAAAGGTTCATTAGAATCTGCTGGCATCACCTAATATGCTGCATCAATTTTCTGTCAGCAGGGATGAGATCCTGCTGTTGTTGATGTGCGTGGGCAGCAGGAATGTGTAGTTGCTGATTGGTGAGCCCTGCATGAGCAGCCAGCACTCAGAAGGCAGGGCTGTGCACAAAATCAAAGCAGCACATTCACCTGCAGCTATGGTCCCATTCCGAAATCTGACATGGGACAGCCCAATGCCTGGGACTCTTATACAGTCAGATTGTCAGTCTACCTGAAAGTAAATAACATTGATATTCCTGAACAGAAATGTGTATGTGTGGGAGAAAAAGAGACCATCATAAGTTCACTGGTTTTGCCAGCCTTGCCAAACACTAATAGTCCAATGCAATATCCTGCACTCAGGCTAGCGCACAGGTTAACCCGCTGCTGGATGTGCGTTTTGGAACACGTCCATAACCCCTTATTCAATAAGGGGATTAGCGCGTCCAAACCTGCACATAGCTAATAGCGCTCATCACATGTTGATGAGGCTATTAGCTAGTACCCTCTTATGTGAAAAATAAATGTGCGCCTGACGCACACATTTTTACCCTCAAAAATGGCATTAAGTCTTGAGAAGCCCCATAAGTTTACAGAAAAGCAGAAAATACTGCTTTTCGGTGGTTCCCATGACTTAATATCATGACGATAATTAAGTTGGAGGTATCACAGAAAGCAGTGTGAAAATAATAATAATAAAAAAAAAATGTCTTGCTGACGGTCAGGTTAGGAAAACGGATGCTCTATTTTTGAGCATCCATTTTCCTAACCCACGTGCAGCCACTTCTCCTGGGCACCCGATGCTGAAGAGGCTCTAGGGACACACAATTTCCCCTAGCGCCTCCTTTTTAACGCAGCGGCTCATTAGCCTACTGCATCGCGCGCCCGGGAGAGGTGGATGGGCACGCATTAGGAAAGCAGGCGCTCAATCAGGAGCGCCCGTTTTTCCTGTGCAGATATTGCATCAGCCTGTAAGATGTAGGAGGAGATCATAGCCTGCTAAAGGCTCATTTCTCACTTACTCATCCATCAAGCAGAATCAAGATTATAATGAGAGCATTACCAGCTATATGGCTGAGCTGTGCAGAATTGCAGAGCGCTGCAAATTCGGCGAATCCTTAAAACAACGTGCTTTGTGACCATCTAGTTAGCGGGGTCCATAATGAAACACTTCAGTGCTGTCTGCTTGCGGAGTCGAATCCAATCCTTACAAAAGCACAGGAAAAGGCTTTGGAGGTTGAAATGTCTCTGCAGCACACAAAAGAAATCTGGATCCCAGTAACTGATGTGGACCTTGTCAACCACAATAAGAAAGTCACTAAGCTGTCAACCTAAGGGGCTGTGCTTCCAAACCCATGTTTTAGCTGTGGAGGGCAGCATCAACGCTCTTTATGCAGATGTAAAGGGACAGAGTGTCATTTTTGCAAAAAAAAAAAAGGCCACATTGAATAGTTTGTAGATCAAAACTCCTTCAGTTTCAGCAGCGTTAACGATGTTACAATCCTCCTTGGCGGTTCGAGGTCATTGCATTGTGGACTTCTCAAGGTTCCTTCAATGCACTCATCCCGATTGTCTGAGACTCGGGAAAGTTGCCAGAGTCTTTAAGATCGATTCCGTGCAGTCAGAGGTTTAAGCACCAGCTGAAGGCACACCTTTTCTGGCTGTTTCTTGTGCTCATCCACCTTTATTAAACAGATCTCTCAGTATGATTGGCAGATGCGTGTCAGCATAAGCTGGCAATGTGTTTTATATACCCTGCTCTGAATATTCGATAGAGTAGGCAGAACCTTTTTTTGAATTAAAAAATAAAATTGGGGAAAAGCAAGGATTCTGATTCACAAACGAACATTAGGGATGTGCATTCATCTAACACGAATGTATTAAATGGAATGAATGAGGTGATTTTCAGTTTGTTCCAAATGGAAAGAAAACAATAATGGCTTCTCATGAAAATACCTGAAAATGTTCAGGGGTTTTAGTTTTCATTCAAAGTTGAAATCAAATCCGGAGCCCAGACCTACCCAGATGGGCTGAGCTAGACCCTGCCAGGGCTTCCTTGGGTCCTTCTGACCCCCCCCCCCCCTCCCACCCATTAAAAACCTAGGCTGGGCCGCCACAGGCCCCTCCCAGAAATATGGACTGGGGCTGAGGCTGGGGACCTCTCTCCCTGACTCCTACTTACTCCCTTGCCATGGGTCTGGAACTAAAGGATAAAAAAAGACAGGCGCAAGCTCAGTGCTCCTGCCCCATGGCTAGATATTTAAAAATGGCACTGGTGGCCCTCATTGCAGGGGCCTAAGTGATATCACTTCAGCTCTGGTCTCAGGTGTGGTTGGCATCATTATGTTATACCTGGGAGCTTGCTGGATTTGACCCGGAAGCTCCGGAATTCTAACAGAATTGCCGGTCTCTGGGTTAATACCTGAACTCTTCGGGTGTCCTGCTGCTGCTGCTGCTAGTGAAGCAATCTGATTGGCCTGCATGGGCCAATCAGATGCCTCCTTACTTTTTCCTGCCCCAAGGGCCAACTGGATGCCGCCTCTCTTTCTACTGCTCCCCCACCGTGGTCAATCGAATGCCTTCTCCCTTTCCCCTGCCCCCACAGGCCAATCAGAGGCCTCCTCCCTTTTTTCCTTTCCACGCTGGACAGAAAGAAAGGAGGAGGCTTCTGACTTGTCTGTGCTGGCAGGGAGAAGGTCTCTGATTAGCCCATGGAGATAGGAGGAAGGGGGAGTCTCATGGGCTTAAGCTATGAACAGAAGACGCATGGTTGGAAGAAGAAGGAATTCCATCGGCCAAAGCTGCTGCTGGTGGGTTTTAGGTGGGGAGAGATAGTGACTGTGTGTATATATGAGTGGGAATGTTGGAGATGAAACTAAATGTGAGGCATGGTGTGCATATGTGGAAGAATGAGAGGAATATGAGTGTGTATGTGTGTGAAAATGCGCATGAGAGAACATGCAAGTGTGTTAAGAATGGGTGTGTATGTGTATGAAAGAGGAGAAAGCTTGTATGCAAACCGCTCACCTTGCCCTCTCATGCCCCCAACCCCCGCTAATTGATGAAAATCTCAAGGGGACTGTAAATTGAAAGTTCCGAGGTATAGAAGTTACATCATTTTGGCGTCAAATCCATACACCATTTTTAAAGATTCGGGTGTAGGGGTTGGGGAGGAAGGCCCCTGGCCCATTTTTCCAGGGGGAAGTGAGTGAGGTCTAGGTAGGCCCTGGCAAGGCCTGACTCTGTCCAGCTGAACTGGCCTGGACTCCTGGTTTTGTATTGGGGGACGGGAGGGGTTGAAAAGCCTCAACAAAGAAGCCCTGTTTAGTTGTCTTTTTCTATTTTTTTCAGCCCCCCCACTCAAAATGAGTAAATGAATCTAACCAAAAATGTTTGGTCTGCACATCTGTAACAATCATGTTTGACACAGCAATGAGTGTTGGGACTGGGAAACTGTCATATGCAGACTGTGCAGAACACAAGAGTCACTTAACTCAAAAGTGTTAGCAATCCATATCAGTGGGCGTGCATGTAAAGAGGAGGCTGACTCTGCGTCTGGAGGGTCAGTTATTAGTGAAGACATGTGCAAGGAGTTGGTTTTTCTCACAGTCCTCCCAGGTTCTTCACCCCATAGTGCAGTCTCTGCAATTCCCAAGGACAGAAGATTGCGCTCGCAGGAAGCTATTTTAAAGTTCTTACTTTGGCACGTCTCAGGGGCTGTTGCTACTCATAGTCACACTAGCCTTTTAGGAAGGAATTGATTCACCCCTTTAGGAATCAGTGTCCAAGTGGTCCTTGTCATCACTGGTGAGCATCTAAAGAGCATCACAGACAAATTCCCTCAGCTGTTCTCTGAGGAGCCAGGCGTTTACAAAGGACCGGCTGCCTCATTCCACCTGGACTCATTCACCTGAAGGCCAGGAATTTACCTTCTGCACTACACCCTGAGATGGAGGCAGAACTTGAGCATCTCACAGGACAAAGTGAGACGTGCACCAATTATCCTGACCAAAATTTGTTTGTGTTTCCGTTTGTACTTCACCCGATCAAGCAATCAGTTTTGTTTGTTACTAGCTTTTCCAGAAGCTCGAAATGAGGTATAATCAAAACAATGAAATACAAAGATAAG
Source organism: Rhinatrema bivittatum (assembly GCF_901001135.1). Lineage (NCBI taxonomy): Eukaryota > Metazoa > Chordata > Amphibia > Gymnophiona > Rhinatrematidae > Rhinatrema > Rhinatrema bivittatum. Next base: position 236,036,513 of record NC_042619.1, read on the forward strand.
AACTCAAAACAATAATCAGTATCAGTACCAGTAACTAAAACATCAGTAAAACCAAATCAAAAATACTGAATATCCAAGAAATAAAATGACATTAATTAAAAAATAACATTATAGTAATAAAACATACCATAAGGAAATAATCAAAGCTTAAATGCTGGCAAAAAAGCCAGTTTGTAACTTTTTTTTTAAGTTATCCGATTTTCAGAACACGCACTTCCTTCGGTAAAGGGTTCTATAATATGAAATCCAATACAGGAGAAAGTTGTCTCCAGTCCCAAGGATGACAAAGAGGGTACTACCCAGGAGGGCACTTCATTTGCTGATCTCAAAGTACAAGAGCGCACATATGGGACTAGCTGGTCCTTTAGATAACTAGGGCCCAATCCTTTTAAAACCTGAAAATCTTTTCTGTCCTCGCTGCACAATTGCTGTGTCGTTAGCAGTCAAACTCAACTTTAGATATACAGTCTAAAGCCGCTTCTTAACCTCCAAACATTTATTACGGAAAAATCATCGAATAAACCTAGAATTTACTGTAAAATGAAGTAGATTAAGAATAACTGTACAAAGTCTCTGAATAATTTCAGAAATGGGTCTGTCTTAGAATACTTAAGTTGAACACGTGGTAAAAAGACAATGATTCATTAGGAGTCTCGGAGACGGATGGCAGTTGCAGGTCTTCAGAACCTCTGAAATGATCTGGAGATTTCGCTGCCAGAGAAAAAAAACACTTCCCCATGGTGCCTTGAGGTCTACGCGGGTGACTGATCAGGAAAAAAGATTATACCCCAAGCCAGGAAATAGAAAGCAGGGAGCATCCGATGGGAGAAGGAGGGAATTCCCCCACGATGCAACACTCCTACAGGCCCAAAGCCTACCTGCCCTAACAGTGCAATACGAGTCTAACAAAAAATAAAAGTTATAATAAATTCTAATTTTCAGATTTTAAAAAATGATCCAAAATCTGTTTGGCGAGCAATGTAATTGTATTTCCTAGTTTGGGGGATAGCACCAATAAAGAACTGTCGAGGGTGGGAGAGGCACAGACTCCAATCGGGTAGGCAGGAGAACTGCAGGGGTTAGTAAATGGACTCAGTTCTGTCTGCAGCCTAGGGCCTGATTTCTGAAGCGGGTCACCAGGCTTACTGTGATCTGAGCCATGGGAAGCCGGCCCATATTGGAGGATTTTATGCTTTTTCACCCTTTTTTAATCCACTTAGGTTATCTTCTCTGGACCTTTTACATTTCTCATGTACCTGCAGAAATGAGGGATATTATTTGCAAGGGCTGAGTAGAGCTTTAATGTTAAGAAAGAAAGCCCAGGTACCAGGAAACCCCTGGTTATGCCACAAAGCATCCTCGTGGTAGTGTTCTACTGCAGGCACCATAAAAAGACATTTTTTTTTTTTTTAGAGATTCACAGACAGTACCATTCAAGTCAACGCTGTCGGCCCACAGGTCTTGTTTTTTTCTTCCTCAAAAGAGAATTTGCTACATCTGCAGTTAATCACCAGCAGCTACAAAGACGTATTTAACCCAGTGAAACCTTCTGCCAAAAAAAAAAAAGGCCTTTTCCTTCCCAGATCTTAAAAACAACCTCTTATATAAACTCCTCGCTTCCTCTAATGACAAATTCGCCATTAGTCACCTTATATTAAGGGCCGTGGCCGAAGCCAAGGTGCCTAAATTAATCCGCCACTTTCCTGGGGAAGCTGGCCAAGTCCTCACTGTTTCAAGAGGGAGGGGGAGTGGCTAGGGCTCAGCTACTCGGACAAAGCTCTTCTCAAGTGCCCTTTTCTGAGAGCATTTCCTCCTCCCCCCCCCCCCCATGCAGCAGTAATGACAGCTTTAAAGGAAACAATAATAGCTTAATCTCTTGAAAAGAAAAAAAAAAGTGCGGTTCCTGCAGCCGCGGCACCCCTTTCAGGTAATGAGAGTCCAGCCGCTGCCAAGAACGGGACGATGGGCCTTTCTCAAGTCAAACTAGTTCAGCTTTTAACTCCCCTGGGAGGGCGGAATGAGAAACCCTTGGTTTCCCTGACTCCCTCTCTCTGGGCCAGAAGTACTAGGAGTGCCTTCCCATTTTGAGGAGCACTTTTCCAAGTGCTGTGAGCCCCCTACGCCTACCCTCACCGGGTTTGAACTGAGCCGGGCAGAGCAATTAAATACAGCCACTTAGTTACACAACACGGCTATGTTTAGCAGCTTTTCAAGCGGGCGTGTTTGGGGTCAGGGAGGTGAGGGAGGAGCCGAGGAAAGAAGGAGGGACAAAAGTTTATGTGCCTTTAATGGAATTTTCAATTATGGGCGTGCATTTTCTCTCCGGCAGCCATAGCCACACGAATAGTAGGGGCAAAATTCGTTGAAAATTGCCTAAAGGTACGTGGGTTCATAATTAGCTGTGCACTTTGCTGTTATATGCTTTGTAAAAATTGCCCCTCTGTGTCGGGAAGGGGGCGGAGGGAGAAGGGGAAAAACATAGTTCAGATGTCATTGACTATTGTTGTCTTGTCACCTGCCATTATTTCAATCTCTTGCTGTCTCTCGGAGGATCTGCGACCATCTTGGTCTCTGTATCTTCCTTTCTCTGTTTCCCAGTCTCTTAGTTTGTGTCTCTTTTACTTCCTTTGCTTCTTGATCAGTATCTCTCTTTTTGTTTAGCTTTCTCTCCCTCTATGCAATTCTGCCTGGGAATGTGTTTTTTCTCAATCTGGGTCACTCCAACATTGCACCAGGGCCCCACATTTCATGGCACCCAATAATCAAGGCCTTCACTTCTTTAAGCAGCGTAAGGAGAGACTGTGACAACTTGTAGTTGCTGCATAAAAGAAAATCATTTTTTGCACATTGTTAAAGTGGTCTTGACTGCCCTTGCCTGCCCAACAGTTTAAAGTCTATAGTGTACTTCTAAAAATGCAGACCTTGTGTTTGCAGAAGAAAGAATGTAGTCTGGAACTATTTTCTGTGATTTTCTTTATTTTTGATCAAATATTCATGTATATACTTTTTAAATTATGAAAATGCAAAAATGGAGAGATTCTGTGACAGCAAGCAAACTTCATAACAATTTTTATACCTGCAGACTTGCAGATAGCTAGTCATCTTCAGGCCGATACAGTAAGGACGCTTTAGAGTGCGGCAGTGCCGGGCGCACCCTCGTTTGCCGCACGCACAATTCTGATCACATACCGCTCGATACTCTATTTAAATTGCTTGCAAATGCAATCCGCATCCAATGCGCGTCCATGAAGCGCAATCCATTTTACTGTATAGGCGCTTTATACAGCGCCTATACAGTATCCTGGGTGTGCTGGTACCTGTCATTTCAAATGTCATTTCAAATTTGAAATGACAGGTACCAGGAAGTGGATCCCAACTTTAACCAAAAGAAAACCTAAAATCCCCTCCTCCCAAAACGACTCGACATGTAAAGTATTGTGAATAAGTGTAACCAAAGTCAACTTACTTTTTCTTTCTTTCAGCCCTTTCAGCCCTCTCTGCCCTCCTCCGGAGGCGCGCCGCGGCTCCCTTGCCTCCCGGGGGCAGCCGGCGGCGAAAGCGGCTTTCAGCGGTCCCCGCCGGCGAAGACGCACGCCCGTAGTGCACGGCCGCTCAAACCAGCAAAAGCACATGAACGGGCGTGCGTGACGTACGCCGTGACGTCACGCACGCCCGTTCATGTGCTTTCGCCGCCGGCTGCCCCCAGGAGGCAGGGGAGCCGCGGTGCCTCCGGAGGAGGGCAGAGGGGGCTGAAAGGGCTGAAAGAAAGAAAAAGTAAGTTGACTTTGGTTACACTTATTCACAATACTTTACATGTCGAGTCGTTTTGGGAGGAGGGGGTTTTAGGTTTTCTTTTGGTTAAAGTTGCTTCGGGAGGAGGGGAGAGAGGACTGGGGCTGCCACGGAGACCGGCACCCATGGACGCGGCCAGGGCAGGTGAGCGGGGGCTGGGGGAAAGTTTGCCGCCTACTCTTACCCCTGCCTCTAACGCAGGGGTAGGGGTAGACGGTAAATTAGCAGGTTAAACGCGCGGCAAAACTGCAGGTTAAAAAGGCGATAGTCGGGGCGCACGTTACTGAATGGGGGGGGGAATAGCTAATCCAATCGTTTACATCTCATATACATGCCGTGGGCGGAAGAGGTTACCCGTTGATTCAAAAAAGCGGTAAGGATGGGTTAAAAGGGGATAGTGAATCACGGGTTGGAGTAACGCAGCCAAATTGTGAGTAGAAAGCGGGTTAGAAGCAGGGTAACTGCGGCCGCACTTTACTGTATCAGCCTGCTTGTTAGTAACTATTAATTAGATATAGAACTATGTAAAATGTTTCAAAATCCTCCAAACAGTGCAGTTTCATAACTAATAAACCCAAAGCATTTCAACCTGTGGAATTACTGTATGTCTCCTAATATTGTGGTGCTGGTCCTGTGCTCTCTAGCTCTCTGCTTGGAGTAGGGTATACGTCAGGGACCAGCATGGCACAAACTAGCAGAAGGGATTACCGTGCTTCCTGCTGTCAGGGCTGGTGCAACTCACTGTGTAAGCTGTGCAATTGCACAGGGTGGCAGCTTGGAAGGGGGGGGGGGGCAGCTTGGCACAGCAGAACATAGGGGAGTCCTTGTTCCTACGGCAAGAAGAGCAGGTGGTGGTGGGGCGCCTATCCTACCATAACTTCTGGTGCACAGGGCCAATCTGCATTGACTTGTTTTCCCCTATGGATTTTGCCCCTCCCTCCTGAGGTGGAACTCTGTTTCTCAACCCTGCCCTTTCACCACATCTCACATCTCACATCCTCCAACCCTGCAGCCACTGGGAACAAGGTAGAGGTGAACTGTTCCTGAGGCTCTAGGGCAGGGGTGGGCAACTCGCAGTTCTCTTCATGCCCCAGTGCAGATCCTCTTTGCTGCTGGTGCTGGGAGAAAAAGAAAAAAAAAGGCAGTGTGCACCAGACATCGCCTCTATGCCTTTGTCCCACATGGGCAGTGCTGGGGAAAAAGAGACTGTGTCAGTGTCATTGGCCTTTAAGATACAGGGAGCATTGTTAGCCTATCGTTTCCTTCCCTTGCTGCAGGTGCAGGCCAGTGATGTCCTTTTCTTCCGCCCGGCTGACACTGCCTTTTTTTTCCTTTTCAGTGTTGCCCACACAGGACAGAGGCATAGAGGCAGTGTTTTTGACCCACGCTGCCTTTTTTTTCCCTTTTCAACGCCGGCTTGCCTACTGTTATGGTGAAATGCCTGGAGGAACGAGGGTGAACTGCTTGGTCCTGGGAAAAAGGCTACCTCTTCGGCCGGCCAACACAAGCGAAGTGACTGGAGGTCAGGGCTGGTGCAAGGGTGAACTAGGCAAACCTTCAATCTTATGCCCTCTTCCCCCTTCCACACCTGCCTATCAGTGGCAGCCCTGGCACTGCAAACCCCTCTCTTGCTCAGCTCAGCATCCACTTCTCACTCTCCTCTCACCCTCTGCCGAGCCCTGCGTCCCTCTCCCTTTGCACCTTTCTCCACGGTGCCCCTTCGTCTCTCCCCCCAGCATCCTTTTCTTTCTCCCCTCTACTCCCTGCACACTCTCTCTTTTCCCTCTTTTCTAGTGCCCAGCATCTTCTCTCTCTCCACTCCCTACTTGTCCAAAATCCCCCGTCTTTCTCTCCACCCCTCCCTCACCTGCCCAGCATCTTCTCTCCACAATCCCCTCCCCTCCCCCTCCATCCACTCCATCCTCTGAGCATCCATTCCTTTCTCTCTTGTGATGCCATGATTAAAAAAATGGCAAGGTGGCACCTGGCGGTTTCTTGGGGTTTTGCTACCCCCCCCCCCCCGCCCCCCAAGATTTTGGCACAATGGAAGAGCTGCCCCGGTGGAGATGGATCTTGTATGAGGAAGAAGCATGCCTGCTAATTCAGAGAGAGCATAGTTCCTGGGGATGGTAGGGAGGGGGAGAATCTGCTGGGGACAGGTGGAGGGGAGAGAAAGAGATCCCGGGGACGAGCTACAGAGACTGCTGGGGATGGGGGAAGAGAGAGAATGCTGGGTTGGAGGAATCTGAAAGTGTGACTAGCGAGAACAGGTAGGGGGAGAGACTGCCTGGGATGGACTGGGATGAGGAGAGAGTGACCCCTGGGGACGGGGGAAGGAAGGAGAATAGATTGCTGGAAACAGAGGGGCTTCTGGGGAAGGGGAAGAAAGAGACTGCCGAGGACAGGGGCGAATGAGAAAGCGTTGGGGACAGGGGAGGAAGGAGAGAGCACAATTTTTGGGGATGGGGAGGACTGAGAGGTTGCTGAGGAGGTGCTGGAGACGATTTACCAAGGGAGGTTAATATTAGGAGATATTTTATTACTTGGATGTCATATCTTGCAAAATGTTATCCTTCTGTGAAGGTACAGTGTAAAATATCCTGGGACACAGTTCAAAGTCTCTGAACAGGATGTGTCTCCCACACAGAATTTACATTGTTTTTTGATTTTTTTTTTGTTGTCACTTAGTCTTTATTGATTATAATCAATTTTTTAATTTACATGTTGATAACAGCTGGATTTTATTGGCTGATTTGAATTTCTAGGGTGCATAATTATCTTCCAGAAAAAATTCAAAGTTTGGCTGATTAGCTATGACTTTTCCTAGGCTCCACAGCAGAGACTAATCCGCTAGCACTAGCCCACCATTAGTCTTCCTGACCGCAGTTTCCACCAGGTTTTTCCACTTCTGGGCTACCTCTATCCAGGGCTGGGGCTAGCTTTTCTGCTGCCCTGAGCGAACAATTACTGCCCTGGGCCCACCAAAAAAACACCCAGCTCCCTTCAGCGATACAAACTTTAAAAACTGACACCATCCCCCCGACCTCAAGGCTATTAGGTGCCCCAGGCAAACTTTACAGCCTTACACAAACCCCCCCCCCCCCCCCCCCGTTCCATTCCACACTCACAGTTAAGAGTTATGCATTTATAGTTTACATGAAAAATATCAAAGTACAGTATTCTGAGGTAAAAATATCACATTATATTTACCTGCACTGCTGTGATGCCAACCAGAAATCTCTGCAAAAAAGACACTTGGGAACCCATTAGGCCTATTGTGATGTGTGTTGGGTGTGGCCTTGATCCTCTGAAAGCCCGAATATACTAATATACTTCCTAGTAGGAACATGCCGCACCTCAATCACACATGCAGAACATAAACAGACCCTCACCAAATACAGAATAGAGCAACCATAAAGTAGAAATACAAATGTGCAGACAAAACCTGAACTGGAAACCACAAGAGGCCAGGCCTCTTTGCACTGCAAAGAGGCCAGGCCTCTTTGCACTGCAAAGAGGCCAGGCCACTCTTTGCAGTGCAACAATGAAAAAAACAGAACCCTCACCATTCCTCAAACATCAAATAATAAAATCAAGAAATAAAAGAAATAATCATAATACTAAAAACATACTAATAATATTTCAAAAAAAGCTGATGAAAGATCAAATAATGATAAACTCATATTCAAGTATTTTTAAATGTCCAAACACCAATAAAATATTTAAAAATTGGAGATACAGCAAATAACACCTGCAAAATAAAACTAAAAAGGATTAAAAAAATTTATGCTCTCCATCCCTGGGAACTTTTGATTTCCAGTAACCCTGGGATTGTCATGGAGTAGTGGGACTGGGCTGCACAAACTTTCTCTTCTCTTTCTTATATATATATATATATATATATACACACACACACACATACACACATACGCTTCCTCTCAGACAAACCTGCAGGTGTCTTCAGCTCTTCTTTGGTTGTGATCTTCCAGCAACCCTAGGCCTTTATCTTCATTTCATCTGCTGGCAGCTTGTAATCCACCTGCAGCCCCCATTTTATCTCTCTCTCTCACATCCCCCCCTCCCCCCCGACAAGCTTCCATAAGCTTCCATTTACACACACACACCCCAGTTAGGTTCCCATCCTCACACACACATCCCCACCCCCACCCATCCCAGGCAGGCTCCCATTCACTCACACACACAAACACACGCATCCCAGGCAGCCTCCCATACACACACACACACACACAAATCCACATCCCAGGCAGCCTCCCATACACACACACACACACACACACACCAGGCAGTCAGGGTCCATGGGTCATTCTTCCTCTGCTGTTGCTGCCAGCCTGTTCCTTCTTTGTGAAGGAACAGTGCCGTTGGAGCGCACTGTTAACCCGCCACTGGATGCGTGTTTTCGATGCGCTAGCGTTACCCCTTATTTAGTAAGGGGCTGAAAACGCGCATCCAACCCCCCGAACCTAATAGCGCCCGCAACATGCAAATGCATGTTGATGGCCCTATTAGGTATTTCCGTGCGATTCAGAAAACAAAATGTGCAGCCAAGCCGCACATTTTGCTTTCAGAAATTAGTGCCTACCCAAAGGTAGTCGCTAATTTCTTCGGGCACCGGGAAAGTGTTCAGTATCGCGGGGCCAGCATCAAAGGAGTAGCTGAATGATGGGCGATATTAAGTCGGAGTTCCCGAAAGTTTCGAAAAGTAAAAAAAAAATAAATTTGAAGTCGGCCCACAGCTGTCGGGTCGAAAACCGGACGCTCCATTTTGCTGGCGTCCAGTTTCCGAGCCTGTGGCTGTCAGCGGGCTCGAGAACCAACACCGGAAAAATTGAGCGTCGGCTGTCAAACCTGCTGACAGCCGCCGCTCCAGTCCAAAAGGAGGCACTAGGGACGCGCTAGTGTCCCTAGCGCCTGCTTTTGCCTGTTTTTACCGCCGGGCCTCATTTGAATAGAGAATCGCGCGCACAGGAGACTGGCCTGTGCCCACTCTCCCGTGGACTTTACTGTATCGGCCTGAGTGTTAGCACTTCCTGTATTTTCATTTTGCGAGAATACAGGAAGTTCTAGCACTGCAAGTGTTCAGTATCGCGGGGCCAGCATCAGAGGAGTAGCTGAATGATGGGCTTCCTCTGCTGTGGCCTCCTGCTTCTGCTGCCAGTGGGATCGGGTCCACCGGCGGCACCACGGGCCTCCTTCTGCTGTAGTGGGATTGGGTCCACCGGTGGCAACACAGGCCTCTTCTTCTGCTGCTGGTGGGATCAGGTCCATTACCGGCAGCACAGGCCTCTCCCTGCTCCCGACGCCACCCCATCAGGTTTTCTGCCCTGTGCAACCAGGTCTTCCTCTAATTGGTTCTTAACATCTCTCGCATAATTAACTTATTTCTTAATTATATATATGCAATTTATACCCATTGCACCCACTTCCTTATTCCTACATAATGTACCCTACTTCTTATCTATTTGTTTGCAATCTACCTCATTTCTGTATATCACATTGGTTCATATCCATTATTTAAATGTTCAATGGCGTGTTACTTTATCTCATCCTCCTTGGGCCTACCTTTACATATATATATATATTTCCATAAAATATGTTAAACTCAGTCAGATCCAGCCTATCGTTGTTGCTTCTCAGAGATGAGATGAAATCAGTGAGGGTTCTGTAATGATCTGATTGGTCTTGACTGCCAGATGAAGTTTTATCCAAATGAATTTGCCCTCGGTGGACCTTTAGGTGATGTGCTGATCCGAATATCCTCACAGTGGCTTCAAGCTTCTTCCTGCCACGTGCCCAGCTGTTACTTGCACTTAGTGACAAAGACCCCCCCGGTTACAGACTAAACACAAGGGTGAATCCTTGTTACTGACTGCAAGAAACAGAGAGAAGTCAGCTCAACGACCCAGGCTTCTCCTCCAGGTGACATCCAAAAAGGCTCTGCAAGTGAATTACATGGAGAAATCTAATGATTTTACGTGTAAATGACATTAAGGACAGTTTCCAATGCACTCTGCCTGTGAGAGGCACCTCGCTGCCCCCACTGTAATACTGTAAATTAGTTAAACTCAGTGGACCATGATCCTGCCCTTCAGCAGGGTTTCCCCACACCTGGCCTGGTAAATCTACAGCCAGTTGGATTTTCAAGATATCCCCAGTGAATAGGCATAAAGTATATTTTTATAAACTCGGCTGACTGTAGAGGTCATTAAGACAGGTGTGGGAATCCCTGCCCTACAGATATTAGTGTAGCAGTTCTCAATAGGGATACGCATTTGTTTTCAAGCAAAATGTAAAATATGATAAAACACCCGACTTTCATTCTGGAAAGTTAACCCCTTCCCCCCCCCCCCCCCCCCAATGCAAAGCCACCAAAAGAACAAAATTAACCCCACCTCCTTAGCCTTCCTCATAAGCCTTCCCAGAGCTCTCTTAGCCCCTTCCTGGCAAATGCGAAGAAGAAAGGGGCAGGAACAAATCCCAGTCGCTCCTGCCATACCACAAAATAAATGGTTTTTGTTCATTTTAAAAAGGAAAGGAAACAAAATGAAATGAACTAGGACATTCTATTAAATATTCTCATTTCGTTTCCAATGAATACACATCCCTACCTGAAAACCTGACCTGTTGAGTCTTGAGGCCTGGATTAAGAAGCGCAGTGTCTGTCACACATGTAAATGTTGTGCCCTTATGGCACATATGGATTTCTATAGGGATTTGTCTGGCATCTCTTGCTCCCCCAAGGGATTATTTTTCATTTTTATGTCATCTGTTCATTTTCTTTTTTTACCCGCATGATCTGTTTTTGCACAGTAATTTTACACTCTTTTCGAATAAAGGGTGGATGTCGTTCATTATAGCCTTGGTTTTTTAGAAATCTCCTTCCCTGAGCCCATTGTTCTGCTGTTCCCAGTGTCTGTATGGGGATCTGAAAAACGTGTGGACACTAATCTCCCCACAGAAAAGAATTAATGGGGTCATTTTCAAACGCATCTCCACACATAAAACACTGTTTTGTGGGCAGAAATGCAGTTTTAGAAAATTGTCCACCCAACGTGCAGCTGAATTTATGCACATTTGCTATGCTGGCGTGTCAGTTTGCCTGGGACTCGGTACAGGCTTTCTCAGGGCGGGCTTTGGATAGAGTTTTCATGAATGCCTATTGCTTTTCATTTTTTATTTATTTATTTAAAATCTTTTCTATACCGTCGCTAAGTAGTCTACCATCGCAACGGTTTACATGATGGCACATAAATTAATGTAGGGAAAGTGTACTATCGTACATTCTAACAGGTGCCGTCAAAGGTTCGGTTACAATAAATCATTAAAGATTAAAAAAAAAAAAAATTGGTTTAGTGAAATAGGTCATGACCGGGTGTACCAGGAAGGTACAGTTTACGGGTAAAATTCACTAATTATAGTGTTACAAATAATTTTTAAAGTGATGTAGAGTTCATGGATCGCTCTACTGCATGTTACTAATTGTTGTGTTCTGGTACTCTTCTGCCTCTTCCTGAATGTTTTCTAATTTCCCGTCCTTTAAAAAAGGATTGTGTAAGTTTACACAATAAAGTTATATGCTCTGGAAATCAAAATAAATAACCTGGTGTAATTTATGGGGGTGCTCTCAGTAGGATAAGTTTCAAAACGAACGCACTCGTGAAAATTGGTGTCACTTATGCATGCATTTGCCGCATAAGGTACATGCGATGCTGGCAAAAGTACTCTCCCTAAGTTCAGAGAGAAAACAAAGCATCTTAATGATTTTATTAAACTTGTAGATTGCAGAAACATCAAATAGACTGTGTTTTTAGGCAATCTGCTCCTTTAGGATGTGCCATGTTGTGCTTCAGTACTTCTCAGGTACTTGGTTCACTCCCCTTTTAGACACTCCCCCCACAGTGCACTCAGAGGTGTGTTATTTTGACCAGGTAAATCTCTCCATGTCGTGACTTATTGGTGAATCATAACACAGAGCGGATTTCTAAGTGTCTGTGATTGGCCACCTGGGGATATTTGAATCCCACTTGAGCGCCAAAGCCCTGCATGGACACCATTCCCTGTTACCCACCGCCACTGCCTTTCCCTTCCCGATTACTGCCAGCACAGTGAAGACTACCACTGCCATCTCCTCCTATTGATCCTTACTCCCCTGGGCTATGTCATGGCATTATGGTACTTCAAGCGGCACGGTTCATTATTTACACCACTTGAAGAGGTGAAAAGATTAAAATAATTTTTATTTTGTTTGTTCTATTTTTTTTTCAAGTTTATGTACTGCCTCTCCCAGGCAGTTACAAAGCCCTGTACAAGGGGAAAAAAAACAAACAAACAAAAAAAACCCCACTTCATCACATTAATCCAACACAAACAAGAGACGCAGTTTTACAGTCAAGCTGTCTTTCAAAGGCCTTAGAGGTGAATTCTAAACGCCTGCCGCATGCATTAATAGGGGGATGAGCCGAAGAAGTCAGGCTTGTGTGTACCGAGTGGATTTTAAAAAAGCCACTGAGCTACGCGTGTATCTCCTGCAGCATGCACATCTGCAGAGTTTTCAAAAAGGGGCATGGGGTGTGATCTAGACGGGGCATGGACCAGAGATGTGCGCGAAAATACTGATGCGACCCAGTGCGTGCCGAGGCCCTCTGCTAAGGATACTGTATGAGAAGGTAACTTTCAAACAGGTGCGCGTGCGCACGTTTGCACACATATATCAGCCCACACCCAGCTACGCAGTCAATTTATAACATACGCGCGCATGTTATAAAATAGCCTGGCCATACGCACATTTGCATCAGATTTTAAGCGAGCGTGCGCATGTGCACACGCCAATCCCGCTTCCACCTTGTAAATCAGGGAATTTTAAAAGGGGGCGCACGCCAATGCCATTCCCAGTTTTTCCAGTCCATTCCCAGGTCACCCAGTTAAGAGAGAGGTCCCTCCAACCCCCCCTCCCCCCCCCCCCCCGGTTTGAAAGACTTCACTTCTCCCATTTAGCCCCGACCCATAAAACCCCACAGATCTGCCTAGTTTTCTGTAAATTTTAACTAACACGGCACCCCTAGCAGAAGTAAACATGCACGGCAGAGGGCCCTGCACTGCCCAGGCCACGCCCACATCCCATCCCTTCTCGAAAACTGCCGAGATGTGTGCGCTGCGGAAGACGCGGCCCATATCTCGGCGGCTTTTAAAATCTGCTCAGCGCAAGCGAGCCCGACTCCTTCGTGCGTTCGTGTTGGGCTTTTAAAATTCAGCTCTCAAGTTAAAATTTAAAGAAAACTAGGCAGATCTGCGGGGTTTTAAGGGTTGGGGCTAAATGGGAGGAGTGAAGTCTTTCAAACCGGGGGGGGGGGGGGGGGGGGAGGGAGGGTTGGAGGGACCTCTCTCTTAACTGGGTGACCTGGGAATGGACTGGAAAAACTGGGAATGGCATTGGCATTTACGCTCATAATTCTGAAAATTACCTCCATCGTCAGTATATGATTGGCCCAAGGCCACAGCAAATGGTAGAATAAGGAAATGAATTCTGGTCTCCTGGTTTCTAGCCTGTTTCATTTTGGACCTGATCTTGCTTTGGTCAGAATTAAGGACCCAACGATATGCATCATTTGCATGCGTGGGCGCGCTGTTAAATAGAGGCATCGTTGGCACCCTGCTATGTAACACACAAATGAGCTAGAGAGGTGAATTTCTACAGTGCGGCAAAGCTTGTTGTGTTTACCATGTTTGTAGCTTTTGACAAATCTTGCTGTGACCTCTCAAAATGGACATTTTATTGTGCTGTGTTATTTACTGCATGCAAGCCTGAACATGCAAAAGTATCACCTTCACGAAGAATTATGGTAATGTCATGTTAGCAGTCTGTTGTGGTAGAGATTTTGGGAACATGCCCTGGCCTGTGACATTATTGTGCTCTTTGTGTCCCTGGTATAAAATTTTTCTTGTGCTAAAGGAGGATATTGAAGCAATCAGACCTGTTCAGGATGGGAGGTTTAGCAAAGGTCATACATTTTCCCTTGTGCCTTGCTGGCACAAGGGAAAATCATCAGTTTAAGCTCATTGATGCAACTAAAATTTGCAATAGCAAAATTTCAAATGACATCACCTCATTCATTTCAAGTGTTCTAGAACATGAACGTGAATATTTTCCTGCCCTTCAAGTTTCCAGCTTCCAACCCGGTCAGCATTTAGCTTGCATCTATGATAATTCCTGGTGGAATGGCCATATATGCGAAGTAGGTCAATTTCTTGCACCCCCAAGTTCCTGCCAGGTCATTTTACTGGCTGTCCCGTACAGATACCTGTTGGATTCCAGAAGAGCACATTGTTGCTTCCCTTGATGCACCCATAACAACTTCATTCAGGCAGGCAGTATATTTATTCACAAGCTACTTTGTCATGCATTCATGGGACATTCAAAAGCATGTGCAAGGCAGGAAAAATCTCTAAGTGAATTTTTGTGAAATCTGCAATTTAAGCAATTCTAGTATATAGTGTCTTGCCTTTTCTTGTTTTGTGCTTAAATAAAAGCTTGGAAACCTGTGTCTGGTATCTTGTCTGGCTGTCTGGAGTGGCCCCTAGGGTTGTCAGTTACGCTGAACAGGCAGAGACTCAGCCACCACTGACCAATGCAAGCTAACTAATCAGCATACAAAGTTTTACACTGACCTTGAAGACTCATTTATGAAAATATGTCTAAACAAATATGTGTCAAAAGCTAAAAGTGTGATAAGCACCATAAACTGAGCTGCACTGTAAAATTTCTCATCTCTAGCTCATTTGCATGATTCACAATTGGGTGCCAGAGAGGGCTCTTTTTAACATAGTGCATTCACGCATGCAAATGATGCTTGACTTTGGGACTGTAATTCTGACCAAAGCAAGGCTGAATCCAAGACAAAACAGGGTGACGTTTGTAGCAAAAAAGGTGCTCTTTCAAATGATATTAGAAAGAAAAAAATTAAAAACTACACGTAGAGATAGTTGCACCCAAATGATGGTGAAAATTTGCATAAAAAGGTGACATCATGTCTTTCTGTAACTATATCTTTGCTTTCAGTTGGCTGCAAAGCCTCCTAGTGCAATTCCCAGATGTAAGTTATCGGCCATTTATTTATTTTGATGTTTTATATTCTGCTTTTTGCACTTTTTTTAAGCACTTCAATGCAGATTACATTCAAGTACTGTAGGTATTTCCCTATCCACAGGGGGCTCACAATCTAAGGGGGTTATTTTCCAAGCTGCGATAGCCCATTATCGCGTGTGTTAGGAGCAATGAGGAGTCAAAGTAGGCCTTAGGTTATTCTTGTAAAATTTTTCACGTAGTTTTCTGGCCCATAAAAAGAGGGGCAAGCTCATGTTAGGTTCCAGACTTTGCACAGGAACTTAGCACCAGAGGGTTTAATGGTCCACAACATTTCAGGCCCCAGCAGGGGTTGTTTGGCTGCAGTGCCCAGACAAAGTGGCCATTTTGGGTTGTGTGGAGCACAGTACTCTAAGAGTGACCTTCATTCGGCTGCCTCTAGCTCTTGAACCAATAGAGATCCAGCCGAAAAATTCTGCATAGTTTTGTTTGAGGCCCTAGCGAACATCCACACAAAATTCTATTCAATTTGAAGGAGGTCAAGCGGGGATGATTTTCTAAATCGGCCCACGACATTGGAATTTCCTGCGTGTAAGTTATTTTAGAAGGTACTTATGAGTGTATATTTGGCAACTTATTCACATAATTTTACATCTGCTAATTATCATGCGTAACTGATATCAGACTTCTTTACTGTGTACTATTGGCCGGGAGGAAGGTCTAGGTGAACTGGGTGGGGGGGCTCAGGCTGAAGAACCAAAACGGTCTTGAGGGTCTAGAGAAGGACTGGGCAAACTGGTGGAGTAATTGGTGAACTCTTTACTACCAAAATATGCCGTGTTGGGTGTGAAAATCGGTTTTATGCATTTATGCATGTAAAATATGCACACACATTTTTGTATTGAAATACTTGCTATCAGTGCATTGCATGTATTCGCATGTAAGCAAACATACACACCCATGTTATGGGGTAGAGAGATGCGTATTTTATAATACATGCAGGTTATAAAATACTATCATAGATCTACGCATGGTCATATATGTGCATATATACCACCACGCATAGTTGTTTGAAAGTTATCCTCTGAGATCGTAAGCTCTTCAGGGTAGGGGTTCAATATGTTGTATGGTGCCATTTGCTTGCTAACAATAAACTTCAGTCAATGACATGCAGCAGTCTATCACCCCACCAAGTCTGAATCTGCAAGTACCATGCTTTTTTTTTAAGCACAATGACAACTGTTTCCGCTTTCTTCCTGAAGAAAGAAAAATGGAATTTTATTTTTTTTTTAAAGAAAATCCTGTCCTGTCTAAAACAACAGGAGGGAACATAGTTTATTAAATGAAAAGCAGACAGGGGGATTGGCTTTCGCCTGCCACGAGCAGGCTGGGTCAGGAAGAATCACATGAAAAATTACCACAAAGCTGGTGTTAATTTAAAAGAGCATCAAGACAAAAGCAAACTTATAGCAAGTATCCTCTGCAATGTTTGCTTATCTTTAGAGTTCAGGAAGAGAGCAAAACATTGACTGATTCTTATTTTATTTAAATTTTTTGATCTGGCAGTTTTCCTCCTGCTCCATTGTTTTTCCCTGCTCATTCAGAACCAGGGCTGGGATTCAGTGCCATGAGCCTTCATTGTCAACTACCTGGGGATTTTTTTACCCCTGTTTTATACCCACCCTGAACATACCTACAGGCCGATACAGTAAGGGCGCGTAAGAAAAGGTGCGGCAGTGCCGGGCGCCCGCTCGTTTGCCACGCGCACAGTTCGGATCACATACCGCTCAATACAGTATTTAAATTAGACGCAAATGCAAGCCACGTCCAAAGTGCGTCCATGAAGCGCAATTCATTTTACTGTATAGAGCGCTATACAGCGCCTATACAGTATCCTGGGTGCGCTGGTACCTGTCATTTCAAATGTCATTTGAAATGACAGGTACCAGGAAGTGGATGGTTCTCCTACACTCAGGCATTGGGGATTGCCAGTCCTCTCTCCCCCCTCTCCCGAAGCAAGGCGCAGGGCGAAAATCAACTCGACATGTTATTAAAGCAAATAGAAATTGTAACAAAAGTAAACTTACTGCATGCTTCCAGCAGCCCCAGTCCTCTCTCCCCTCCTCCCGAGGGGAGAGAGGACGTCCATCCGGGCGCTCAGGTCACGGCATGCGCTCATGCGCCTTCGCTGCCTTGAGCGCCCAAATTGGACGTGCGTTCAAGCACCTTCGCCGGCGGGGCTGCTGGAAGCCGCTTTCGCCGCCGGCTGCCCCCGGGAGGCAGGGGAGCCGCGGTGGGCGCCTCGGGAGGAGGGGAGAGAGGACTGGGGCTGCTGGAAGCATGCAGTAAGTTTACTTTTGTTATAATTTCTATTTGCTTTAATAACATGTCGAGTCGATTTTCGCCCTGCGCCTTGCTTCGGGAGGTAGGGAGAGAGGACTGGCAATCCCCAATGCCCGAGTGTAGGAGAACCAGGCCACACCATGTTACTCGCTTGCTCCAACCCACCCACTTATTTGACTGGAGCCTGCCTATTGCTGTCACATCCCTCTAATGCCAGGGTCAGGGTAGGCGGCAAATTAGAGGGTTAAAGACACGGCAAAACAGTTGGTTAAAAAGGCGATAATCGGGCCGCACGTTACTGTATGGGAGGGAATAGCTAATCTGATCGTTTACATATCATATACATGCCACGGACAGAAAGGGGAACGCGTCGATTTAAAGAAGCGGTAAGGATTGGTAAAAACGGATAGTGAATCGCGGGTTAGACTTACGTGGTTACAAAGCGGGTTAGAAACAGGGTAACCGCGGCCGCGCTTTACTGTATCGGCCTGTGTGTTTGGTCACTGTAGTGATGGCCCCAAGCCCTGCAATCAAGAGTCCTGAATCTGGCCACTAGGTTTCACCCTTAGGCAATGCCCTCCAGCCCCAGGGAATGTGAATGCTGCTCCCAAAAGCATCCCTATCCCCAGCCAACCTAGGGAACGGAAGATCTGACCGGGGGATCAAACCGGAGACCTTCCGTATGGCAGTGTGGCACACAGCTCTGGGTCAGCCCTGCTGGGTCTTTAGGAAAACTAATTTCCTAAAGCAGCGCTGACTGAAAACTTTTGTGCCTGTCAGGAGAGAACATCCCAACCTTCCTGAGCATGGAATTTGCCCGAGAGCTATGTGATCGAGATTGCCCTTCGCATATCAAATCCAACAAAATCCCAGTCTATATATCCCTCACCCCCCTTAACATTTTCATGCTATGGCTGTTGTACGGCTAAGAATCCCTGGATTTTCTGATGTTAGCACTGGCAGTGGTGGTGGTGCTGCTAAGTTGTTTTGGAAGTGTAGTAGCATGTTTTGATCTCGGTTTTCCAAGCTTATATTCATCTTGCGACTTGCCTGCGGGTCTTCCCAGCATTGCAAGAGCAATGTGACAGCTTCAGAGGCTTCCTATGCTTAAGCCGCTCTTTTGACATGCAATTCAGTTTTAAAATTTAACAGGGCTGTTTCTGTGTATCATGATGTCTGTCTTACCAGGAGACCCTTCTGATGGTCGGTTCCTTCTCCAACATCTGCTGTGTTTTCTGGCTGTGGCAAAATTGAAGAGAGACGATACCAGCCCCGGCAGCCTTTTGAGACGATGGCTGAGGTCGAAATGCCCCAACTCCTCTAAATAAGCTGCTTTGAAATTTACCTTGTGGACTGAACCTTTGCCCTTTCAGGTATTTACTTTCCTTCTGAAATGCAGTTAAGCAATACCTCGACTTCGCTGATATATCATGGTAAAGGATACTTGGGGGGGGGGGAGGGGAGGGAGGTGGGTTTCACCTCTGCAGTTAACAAGTTTTGACCTTTGCTCACACGTATTGGAAAAAAAATGTTGCTTATAGCACCAATTAACATGAATTATTAACTCCGTGATTAATAATTAATTTATTAGAGGGCTAAATGCATCATCCTTTGCCAGATAACAGTATCAGGAGAAAATGAAGGAAACAGCACAACCCCAATTATAATGGGCTTCAGCGAGGGACCCCCCCCCCCCCCCCCGGAATAAGTGATGGGATTCCGGTCACTCTAGACGCTCTTTGAATCCTCTTAGTTTGAAAAAGGAAGAGATTAACACCCGTTCCCAGAGGGATTCTATCTCCCTACCCTCTGTGTGGTAGGAAGCCCGTGGGGAAAAAAAAAAACCAAGCAGAACTCATTGGTCACCAAAACCTTGGTGGTGGGAGTGAGTAGGACAGATTGGGGCACAGGGTGGGGTGGAGGAAATCATCACCACAAGATGTTAGAGGGGCAGATGTGGCCTTGCTGCTCTTTAGCAAGAATGAGCCATGGCTGTAAACCAGGAGGCTCTCAAAGAGTCATGGTGAGTGACCCAGCTGAGGAGGCACCATCTTCTTAGTAGCGAAAGCTAGATCGTCAGAGCACAAAGACCTGCTGGATCAGTTAGTAGCAAGGGCATACTGCAGAGCCTTAGCTAGTATTTTAGTGCCAGGGGCAGGCAAGTGTGCCATCTGCGCACCCCTTGCCCTCACCTTGCTCCCTGCTCCATTCTCCCATTCTGATTCCCCGATTCATTTTTTGTTTTGCTTCGTCCTCTTCTCCCAAAACAGATGGCAGCAGGGCAGTAGCATTCTTCTTGGCTTTTCGTCTACAGCAGTGCCACTGATTCACTGGAATCCTTGCAAGAAGTCTTTCTGACATTAGACATGGTACTGACAAACGGAAACTGTGTCGCTGAGGTTATGGTAGTGACGATGTGGGGGTCCAGTGATCACAATTACCATTTGGTTCAATATAAACTAAACAATGGATCAGGTACTGTAGGTATTCCCCTATCCCCAGAGGGCTTACAATCTAATTTTGTACCTGAGGCAACAAAGGGTAAAGTGACTTGCCCAAGGTCACAAGGAGCGACAGCGGGACTTGGTCCATAGCCCGCTGCTCTAACCACTAGGCTACTCCTCCACTCAATCTAGAGCAAGGTTCCTAGATTTCAGAAGGGCTGACTGTGTAGGAAAATGAATAATCATGTCAAGGAAATCCTGTCAGGAGTAGGGGATGTAAAAGATAAAGAGGGCCTACGGACAACTATAAAAAGGAGCTCTGAAATGGCATCAGGTGTGTTAGGAAGGGGAAGAGAATGCAAAGACTGCTATGGTTCATTAAAGAAGCAGGAGGAAACGAATAGCAAGAGCACAAGGAATAGCATTTGGGAAATACAAACAGGAAGAGGACAGGCAAAATTACCAGGAGAAGCGAAGGGAACGTAGGCAGAGCGAAAAGCTGCAACAGTCAGTACCTGCAAGGGATAAAAGTAAAAAGGGAAAGGCCAAAAGAGGACTAGGCAGAATTAAAGGCAGGACAGAAAAGAGAATCAGAAGAAAGCAGATATCTTAAACAAATAATGTTGCTCTACTCACAGTAGAAGGAAGGGGTGATGGGCCTAAGGGACTGTGGGATGAACACATTAACATGTATCCAGGTTGTAGCACAGAGTTCAATGTACTGAAAATGGAAAGTAAACAACCTTGTGGGACCCAAATGGGTACATCTCCGAATACTGAAGGAGACAAAGGTGGCGCTCGCTATATTCTTCCACTTGAAGTGGAAGAGGTTTCAAGATACTGGAGCAGGGCTGGTGCTTCCATTAGGCAAACTAGAGCACCAAGATTTTGGGGGCGGCAAAATCCCACAAACATGAGGTCTAAAGGGGGGTGCTGTAGCAGAATCAATACTACCAAAGAAGGGAGCACAGTCCTGGAGCCACTGCTGTGGGTAGGAGGGAGCGCGGTCCTGGAGCCACTGCCGTGGGTAGGAGGGAGCGCAGTCCTGGAGCCACTGCCGTGGGTAGGAGGGAGCGCGGTCCTGGAGCTACTGCTGTGGGTAGGAGGGAGCGCAGTCCTGGAGCCACTGGTGTGGGTAGGAGGGAGCGCGGTCCTGGAGCCACTGCCGTGGGTAGGAGGGAGCGCGGTCCTGGAGCCACTGCCGTGGGTAGGAGGGAGCGCGGTCCTGGAGCCACTGCCGTGGGTAGGAGGGAGCGCGGTCCTGGAGCCACTGCCGTGGGTAGGAGGGAGCGCGGTCCTGGAGCCACTGGTGTGGGTAGGAGGGAGCGCGGTCCTGGAGCCACTGCCGTGGGTAGGAGGGAGCGCGGTCCTGGAGCCACTGCCGTGGGTAGGAGGGAGCGCGGTCCTGGAGCCACTGCCGTGGGTAGGAGGGAGCGCGGTCCTGGAGCCACTGCTGTGGGTAGGAGGGAGCTGCTGTCAATAGATACGTTGGAGGGTGGGGGTGAATAATGAAAGATTCACTCAGGGCACCAAATAGGCTTGCACCGGCCCCGGCTGGAGGAGAGCAGATGTAGTGCCATGCCATAAGGTTGGGATCAAGGAGGAAGCAGAAAACTATCTTAGCTTAACCTCCGTGATGGGGTCAGGTAATGGGAACACTGCAGAAGGACAGAGTAGTGAAAAGCAGCATGGTTTCACCAGGGGAAAATCTAGCCAAACCAACTGGATTGATTCCTCTGCTGACGTGACCAGAGTAAGTAGATGAGATGGGGGTACAGTAGTGGTGGCCTACCTGGACTTCAGCAAAGCCTTTGACATAGTTCCAGAAAGAAGACTGGTGAGATGGAGGGACAATTAGGGAGCTGGAATGAAAATTATAAACTGGGTGAGAAAGTGGTCGAGCAACAGAACCCCGAGAGTCTCATCTGGAGAAAGGAAAGTGGCCAGCAGGATGCCACAAGGATCAGTGTCAGGTCCAGTCCTCTTCATTGCCTTTATGGGAGCAATTTTCAAAGGGATTTTCAGGAGGGAAAAATAATGTTGAGAACTGTCCTCTCTCCATTCCTCTAGGTGGGGAAAAAGAGGCGGCACTGGGGGGGGGGGGGGGGGGTGTGTAGGGAGGATCAGGGCTAGGGCAGGCCCTGTAAAGAATATTATAAGGGGATTTCATTTTAAAATTGACCCCATGCACTGTGCACCTGTGAAGTACACAAGCTAAAGAGTCCCAGTGGCTCCGGCCTGCTGTGGGGTTTTTACAAAGGGAACCTCTGTCTTGGAGATTCCCTTTAAAAAGTGGTTTTGCGGACCCTACAGGTAGAAGGTGTCCATGGACCTACAAGCACTACGAGAAGCAGAGAAAGGAGCCTTATGGCCCGTGCAAGTTCCCCATCACCACTCCCCAAATGTCAGTGAAAGTCCTTAGTGGCCTTAATGCCCCCCCATCCAGACACCCAGGCTCCCTCACAGGCCGAAAATGTAAATGTAATGCTTCTTTATGAAGCTCCACCCTTTTGGCCCTCAAAATCACACAAATCCCAATTTGTGAGTCAACTCCCCCACCCCCCAAAGTCAAAAGCTTACCCTTTCTAAGGGGTGGTCTTCCACTCACTCCTGCTCCGTCAGCGTTCAGTTCTAAAATAGCGCTGGCTGACTGCAGGAGCTCTTTTGAGTTCCCATTTTCGCAAAATGCTTCATTAATGAGCTGCTTTGCGTGATTTTGCATCACAGCAGCCCATTAGTGTGGTATTTGAATGCTATGTGTGAATATTTACCTCTGCAAAGCAGAGTTTTGCAAACATTTTTGCAAAATATGTTTTTGCAAAAAATTTCATGCAGAATACCCATTTTTGCACGTTTATTTAAATTTATTTAAAGGCTTTTTTATACCGGAGTTCATGCACTAGTGCATACCACTTCGGTTTACACAGAACAAGGAACAGAAAAATTACATCAAACAGATTGAACAATTAAACAAATATACAATTACGTTTGTGGGCAATCTGCAAAATTTTTCACGCAAAAAATCTTTTTTGTGTGAAAAACAGTTGCTGTTTCGTATGTGAAAGTTCCCACGCTCGCTGTGCCACTGACTTCTCTCATCTGGGCTTCCTTCCTCTCTCGATGTTCTTTTTACTAAGCAGATTCACAGTTCATACTACCGCAGGGCCATATCCCCTTTCAACTCAAGGTGCATGTTCCCTCTGCCAAGTTCTCTTCTTCGACAGGTGGCCTGTGGATTTTGCCATTTCAGTTCCCTCTCTGGTTGGTAGCTGAGCCACTTTCTCCTCCTCCTATTGGCTGATCCATTTCTCCTTCTTCGACTCAGTTCTCCAGGTATCTACATCCCTGCCCTGTTTCAAGGTGGAGTTGGCATTCTGGCCCTCCTACTCCTGGGATCTTCTTGTCTCTGCAGTGCGACTTCCTTTTCTTTTGTTTTCATTCACTACTTCCGAGTGCTCTTGACAGCACCAGCTGCCTGGTCTTCTTTTGCCTCTTTATGGCTGCTTCCTGTGCGGGTTGTAAACCCCGTCACCCGTACCCACAGAGGGGCTGAACCCAACCCCTTTGTGTTTAAGGGTCATGAAAAGGAAACTTCAACATGAGTGGCCGGAAAGTTTTTTTTTATTTTTTGATAGTTTATGATCATCTGTAAATGCTTCTTTTTAAATTAAAAAAAATGCTTAATTGTGTATTTTGTATTATTATTTTTTTTAATATGGATCTTTGCAACAAAACCCTGGCAAAGCCTTTAACTAAGCAGATCAGCAGTCAGACCTATTCAGAGAATGACAGAAATAAACATTAAATTAATCAACTGTCGTACATGGGAAGAACGACCACTAATTTCAGATTCTTCATCTCCTGAAAATCAATTATTATTATGTTTATTGATATCATATTTATCACTGTTTTCTGTAGTGGCATCCAGCAGAAGAAAGACACTAGAAAAGATATTATATGTCATTCAAGGAATATATCTTTTCTAAAGCCTAAAGATGGCATATACCTCTTGAGGAATTTGACTCACTCGGTTTTCTCCGGTTGTGTGTCTGTAGGAACGTTGACCAAATAGCCCTATGTCTGAACAAACAGGCTGATCCAGTCCCATGATTGCATGCAGAGAAATATGTAGTCTTGTCTTTTTAATACTAACTCTTTAGGACCTCCAGCCAATCAGGATTCACCTCTGTTGGGCAACGGGGCTATGAGTTTTCATTCCCTAATGCCTGTTTTGTTTTTACCTTTCCCATTCAGCCCAGCTATTGCAGTGATGGTCCTTAGCCGGGCACCATAAACCATGGCTCCTTCCAGGACCCAGCTAATAAGGATCTGAAATTAAGTGATGGCTATGTCTTCCTCAGCCAAGGGGCTGTGAGCGCTGCATCCCCAGCTCTGGCTTCCCCAGGGAGCAAAGGCCTGGACCAGGAATAAAAGCCAGGCCCTCTGCATGGTAGTATACTGTATTGAGCTACAGGCCAGCCCCTTTGCTTTCACTCTATTGAGTGTAATACAAGCTATTTTGGCTCCAGGCAAACCACCTCCACATATCCTCCAGCTGGCCAACAGGACGGAAGAATTTTTTTCCAAGCATCAAACCCAGATCCTCTGCATGGCAGTACACGGCACTGCCACTGGACCAGCCCAGTCCTGCCTTTCTTTAGAAATCAGAAGTTATATCAATTTCATGTACTTTTCCTAGTTCATTTGTGGGATTTGGGTTTTTTTGGACCATTCATTTCAAATAGTTGCCCACTATTTGCCCAAACGTTTGAGATATTTTTGGATGAGTGGGTATTTAGGTTGGGTTACAATGAACCAAACTGAAAACTGATTCATTAGGCATGTTTTTCACATTCATTTTATCTGAATGTACATCCCTATTTGATTCTTATATTTTATTTAGGCAACACCCACTTATAGGGGTCTTAATTTTCAGTTTTTATTTTGTTTTTCCCAGGAATTTATCAGCATATATTATAACAAGAACAAACATATTTACCCAAAAAAATAATGAATCATTTCTTTCCACTGATTTCTCCTGTTTTTGTTCTGTTGTAATAAACGCTGATAAATTCCTGAGTAAAATAAAATAAAAACTGAAAACGAAATTCCCTACCCACTTACTAAAGATGTGCCTTTGCAAACAAAATGAAAAATGCAGCAAAATACCCTTAGTTCATTTCCTGTTATTTTCAAACAAAGCAAAACAAAAATCCTGCCAAAATTTTGGATTTTTAAAAAATTCTTTTAGCAACTAGTGCAAGCTATATGCAAATAGGGTACACATTTTCATCATAGTGCACACTGTTTTTGAATAGTGTGCGTTATTTAGAAACATCATGCACTATTTGCTGAAATGAATAAAAATGAAATATACCCTTGCTCTTCCCCCCCCCAAAAAAAGCTCCCAACTAAATAAAATTTGGTCAGAAACATCTCTCCAATGATATGAAATAAAACACAATTTTTTGGTTTTACAAGCATAAATCTGAATATTGACCTTCTAATATTCTGATGTTTTCACCATATTACAGCCAATATATTGAGTAAATAAAGAGATTTCCAAAAGCTTATGAAAGGATTTGAAAAATTAAAGTATTCTGAGAGCTTGGAAGGATTAGGCATGCTGACTTCAAAAAAGTAGCAACTAATGATACTGTACAACCATTTGAAAGAAACCTACAAGGAGTTGATTTGGGGCTTCATCTATGGCTGGCTGCCAAGTGACCTTCCCATTGGTGTTGAAGCTTTACATGGTGTTGATTTTATGATGTAACGATCCATAGGGCTCCTGTTCAGAAAATTATTTTCAGCAGAAGAGCTTGGATGAAAAACATATTTACCTTCCATTAATGTCCCAGAATAATAATAAAGCTTGTCTTGCTCCCAAGTTAAGAGACCCCTGTATCCCCAGCTAACCAAATTCAAGATCTAACAGCATAGAAACATCAGAATAGTATCCATTCAACTTTTAATCACAGGGAGGTCACCTTTGAGCACTGTAGGGTTGGAAAACATGGACTACAGATCCAGATCAGGATTCTTCCAGTGTGGGGATAGTTTATACTGTAAGGCCCAGGGACATCACAAAGACAAAAGAGCCGAGCAGTTCACAACCAAGCTGAGTTCCAAAAGAAGAAAAAGTTTACTGAAAGTCCAAGAATGAAAGTCCAGAAAAAGCAAAAAAAAAAAATCATCAAACAGTCCAAAGGGCACAATACCCCCCGAAGATACAGCTTCTTAGTCAGGACGAAAATCTCAGGATGGTTACTCACTCTTATCTCATGCAGCTTGAGTCACCAAATAGAAGAATTTTCCAAAATCATCACTGGGTCCCCTTTCTTCCTAAGGTCCAATGATAGGAAAACTATTTGCCTTTATTAAAAAAAAAAAAACACTGGCTCTAGACTTCACCAGTTAGAATGGGGTCCATGTGTCACAGTTTCACCCGTTTTGCAGCCTTATCGAGCCCTGATACTGCCTGTTACAACACCTCCTCACCAGCAGAGGCCTTCAGTGAGCTACATTCAGAGCTATCCAAGCCATCTCCTCACTGGCCTTCTGACTCAGCCTGTGGTGCAGCCTCCTCTCCACAGCCTTCTCAGTGAGCTTCATCTCCAACTTTGCCAAGCTCCTCCTCACTGCTCGTCCCACACCCAAGCTCCAATCTTTGCCTCTTCATGGAGTCACTCTTGGCTCTCTGACTGGCCATGCTTACCTTGCTGCATATCATGTGTCCTCTGGTCCTGCTTGGCTCTTGCTCCTTGTCTTGTGGCCTACTCAGGCCTTCTCTTGTCCAGTGGCCTCTGGGCCTTCTTGCTTCTCACTCCTTGCTCTTTGGTCTACTCTAGGCGTTAACTTTGCCTTGACCTCCAGATCTGCTCTACTCTTGAGCCCTGCCTTGTGTGGCCTATCCAGGCTTCTCCATTTCTAGGGACCTTCAGACTTATTGCTTCATGTCCTTCCGGCCTCTAGCCTTGCTGCCTTTGGGCTTCTTTGTTCCTTGTTCCATTATCTTCACCCAGGCCTTATTCGGTCTTGCCTTAGTCTGTCTTGTTCAATCCTGTCTTTCTCTGGTCTTGTCGTACCCTGTCTAGTCCAGTCCCTAGCATCCATTCCCTGTCACAGTTCCTTCTCATTTCTTGCCCCAACCTATGTCTATATTTAGTTCTTGCTTAGTGTCCTGTCCAGTATCCTTCCTTGCTTGTATTTCTCCCTGGCAGTGCTCACTACCTTGCTTTGTCTCTGTCTATACACAGTTCCAGTCCTTATTCCGTGCCCATCTCCAGGATCCAGTCCTACCCTGTTCCAGCCTGTACCAAGCCCTGCCTGCACTCCGAGTCCACGCTTCTAGTCAGTGTCTGTGTCCCGCCTTGTTCTAGTCTACCCAGCTTGTCCAGCATTGTTCCAGCCTGCTCAGCCTCTTCAGCCGTGTTCTAATAGTATTGACTCACCATGATGTACTACTGCTGCAGACAAGCCCTACTGGCCCTCAGAACCCAAGGGCACAACCTTCAGGGGAAGGGGCTGGCTAGGCGGAAGACCAGCCTCTGTCAAATCCAGTGTTCTGCCTTGCAGTCCAGTACCGCTCCTGGGGTGGTGTACTCTGATCAGAGTAAGCATGATACCTCATGGATCAAGGGGTCCTACTCCTTCAGGAGGGCTTGCTGCCTTTGCTAAAGAGAGACCGTTCTCTCCAGTTGATTACTGGAACTCAAGACTGGGCAGCACACTGGACCTACACTCCCCTGAGCTCTTAAACCAGACATCCTGTTCTCTTCAGGTCTCCCAATAACCCCCCCCCCCCCCCCAGGAATTGTGAAAGCACCCTTTATACCAGTGGTTCTCAACATTTTTCCTGTCATGACACACCTGATGGACAATGTTCAAATGTGTGACACACTGCTATTACAATCCACAGTGGAAATAAAAAAAAGCCCAAGTATTACTTTAATTATTAAGAATGACACAAGGGAAAGATACAAGTACTCTCTCTGAACAGATATTAAGAACATAAGAAAATGCCATACTGGGTCAGACCAAGGGTCCATCAAGCCCAGCATCCTGCTTCCAACAGTGGCCAATCCAGGCCACAAGAACCTGGCAAGTACCCAAAAACTAAATCTATTCCATGTTACCATTGCTAATGGCAGTGGCTATTCTCTAGGTGAACTTAATAGCAGGTAATGGACTTCTCCATTACCTGCTATTAGGCAGAATATAAATCTGCCTAATCCATTACCTGCTATTAGGCAGAATATACATCTAATAAATAATAATAATAAATAATAGTAAACCTCCCATATCAAAACAGCACTAACTGCCATCACTCAAACAGTAACAACCATAGATTATGAAAAGGCAACACTGCAAATATTACACTAAGCCCTAAAACACAAATACACCCTGTATTAGGAAAACAGAACAAGCAAGGTTCTGAGAGATTCCTACAAAGAACCTTCATGGTAGTAGAATATTTCATGCCGGTCACATGTCAGAACACAGACAGAGCCTCACCTAACACAGAATAAAAAGATCATAAAGTATAAACAGAAACATGCAGACAAAAACTGAACTGGAAAAAGCAACAAGCTAGACTCTGTATGCAGTGCAACAATGGAAAAACAGAAACATCACTAGTCCTCATATAAAAACAAGAAACATAAAATCAATAGGAGTAAACCATACTAATAAAAAGAACAAGTTATTTCAAAACAACTGATGAATAGAACATCCAATAATTAAAAATTCATATAAAAAATCTCCAGACACCACTAAAATATTTCAAAACAGCAGACACAAAGATGGAATAATAGATATAGGGATGGTTGAGTGGCAGAACCCACAGCGTGACCGATGATCTTGGCATTAATTGATTATAGGGATGTGTGAATGGTAGAACCACAGAGTGACTGATGCTCTCAGCATTAATGGGAATAGGGACTTGTGAATGGCAGAACTCATATAATGACTGATGCTCCCAATATTAATGGCTATAAGGACGCATGAGTGGCATATCCCAAAGTAACTGACACTCTCGGCATTAATGATATTAGGGACATGTGAGTGGCAGATCCTAGAGTGACTGACGCTCTAGGCATTAATGGGAATAGGGATGTGTGAGTGGCAGAATCCACAGAGTGACCGATGATCTCGACAATAATAATATAGGGATGTGTGAGTGGCAGAACCCACAGAGTGACCGATGATCTCGACAATAATAATATAGGGATGTGTGAGTGGCAGAACCCACAGAGTGACCGATGATCTCGACAATAATAATATAGGGATGTGTGAGTGGCAGAACTCATATGACTGATGCTCCCAATATTAATGGATATAGAGATGTGTGAATGGCAGATCCCAGAGTGACTGGCACTTTCAGCATTAATGGATATTAGGAACATGTGAGTGGCAAATCCCAGAGTGACTGGCGCTCTTGGTATTAATGGGAATAGGGACGTGTGAGCGCAGAAACCACAGATTGAATGAAACATCAGTTTGTTTTTCGAATGCTTGCAGACATGAGCCACCTTGGCTCCAGTAGGCCAGCCAGAGGTGGCGGGAGGCAAAAGCAAGCTAAGCAATTGCTTAGGGCCCCGAGCAGCTGAAGTTGGTCCCCAGATTCGCTTATTTTTATATTCCCTGTGCACATTCGCTTCTTCCTCTTCCCCCCAGCCTTGCTTAGGACCACCAGTGGGCTAGCGTGGCCTTTCACTCCAGCAAATTAATGGATCGTGACTGACCATTTCCTCTGTCCATTCCCTACCTGGGAATAAAGCACAAAATGAAAATAAAATAGCTGTGATGTGCCAGAAAGGGGACGCAGAGCACTGTTTGATACTGAGAAGCTTGTTTTTAGTGCAACAGCTACGTCTTAATCGCTTGTCTCCCTTTATTCTCTTTCTTAAAAGCTTTCAAGTGTCGATTTGTCTTTGTACCATCTCTGTACACCTCCATCTTTGAGCCGACTGCCAAACAGACTTTCCCCAAAACTGATTTAGCAGTGGGGGCGTGGATCCGTAACTCTGCATCTCTAAACTGCTGTTGCGCACTTTTCTGTTTCTCTTCTTTATTGAAGTGCAATCCATCACGAGGAGCGAATCCATTCGGAGACGTGGAGGTGTCATTAGACGGAGCTATGCACAGTCAATACGTCTTAAAAGTCTTAATTTATTGCGTGTTGAACATGTCGGCTGTTCTGTCAGGGTCAGTATTGCTGATAAAGAACCTTTGGGCGCCCGTGATGGACAAGTGCAAAATTCAAGAGCGAAAAACAATTTTTCTTTTTTCCAGGATGGGCTTGGAAGGGGCCTGGGGATGGGGAACGTGGACACGCGCTGCTTATTTTCACTGAATTGTTCATTTATGCCAATAGAAAAAAAAATGAAAATATAAGTAATTCTTTGACATCCCCTAAACAGATGGAAAAAATGGTGTGGTTGAAAAGTAGGTATTGCAAAAAAGGGCAGGAGTGGGTCATTCCATATTTGAATCTGTACAGTCTGTACATAGGTTGGGCCAGCTCGATGGCTTGGGTGGCAGTGTAGTGATTTTTCATGCGGAATGAGTCGTGTTTGATTCCTGGCTCAGGTCGTCCGCTCCTGGGCTGGCCAGGGGGGTTGGGGGATGCTGCAGAGGCAGTGTTAGCAGCCCCCGTGGGGGGTGGGGAGGGGGGAAGGGAGTCGTCACCAGGCAGTGGCGACCTCTAGTGGCCAGATTTAGGGTCCGTGATTGCTGATTCCAGAAGGAGCCCTGGTGCCTGCCCCCCCAGCTGAGGATCATAACTGCAATACAGTTGGAAGGGGATATAAAACAGAGGGGAATAACCCCCCCACCACCACCACCACCAGGTATGAGAAATCATGGCACCAGGTTCCACTGGAACTGGAGGTGCAAAGGAGCAGGGAGAAACTGCAGGGTTTAAAAAAAAAAAAGAAAAATAATCTTTAGATTGAGTGCAAGCACTTGGATTGATTGAAACGTGGGGCCTTCTTTAAATGGTGGTGCCTTAAGCAGGAGGCTTTATTGTCAGATAACTGAAAAACAGTCTGAAAAACAAATGTCCACCGGTATCCAACAAAATGTATCCAATAGAAAAAGAGGATTATCAGATAACAGCATGGAATTACAATTCTTTTTTTTTTTTTTTTTTTTAATGTTATCAGCTTTGACAGACATTTCTTTTTGTGTTTCATTTTGTGGATTGTTGCTTGTAACGGCCCTGTCCTCCACTGCCTCCACCTGCATACACATCGGTGGCACGGCTCTGCAGGCGTTCTCCGACAGCTAATGCCCAACGCTGAATGTCTTGGGTCACTGAGAGAAACATTTCGTTTTCTGAGTCCTTGGGAATGTTCCCATGTCACACATTTAACGCCGCCTGCATCAGTTTCTTATTTTATTTTCAAAAGTCTAGTTTACCACCCCGTGATACAGACACTCGAGAATTGGTGACCCCCAGTGGTCTTTTTAGCTAACTGCATTGTAGAATTTCTCATCAGATATTCCAAGTCAGGGATGAGCAAACCTTTTGAGCCATGGTCCCCTTTCCATTCATGCAATTGTGCGGGTCTCTCTCTCACACACAGACACACACACACATATATATATATATATATATATATATATATACGTAAAGAGTATTCACCAGTCAGCCACACTGGCTCAAAACCCCCATTTTGTTTCTTTTCAAGTTGCTGAAAAGATTAAGCACAGAGAGGCAGACACCATGCACCCACAGAGACACAGAATACCCAGACAGACATAGATACAGAGACCCCCATGCCCAGAGAGACACAGAGAGAAA
This sequence comes from Rhinatrema bivittatum, assembly GCF_901001135.1. Lineage (NCBI taxonomy): Eukaryota > Metazoa > Chordata > Amphibia > Gymnophiona > Rhinatrematidae > Rhinatrema > Rhinatrema bivittatum. The sequence continues at coordinate 236,067,999 of NC_042619.1, forward strand.
GAAACACAACACCCAGAAATGCTCAGAGGCACAGACATACTGCACCCAGACAGACAAACAGTGACTTACACACCACCCCCAGACAGAGAGAGGCAGGAACACACCACATGACAGGCACAGAGGCAGAGACCACACACAAACCAAGGCACAACAAACACAGAAACACACACTATACCACGTCCAGACACACAGACCACACACCACAATGGTAAGGGCTGGAACATTTTTCCAAAAATTTAGGTGCCAGCCAAAATTCTTTAGGAGCTGAGTAAAACCCCATCCCATTCTGCCCATTTTAAAAAATATTTTACTTTTTTCCTATTTTTCTCTATTTTTCTTAGTTTGGTCATCTTTTTTTTTTCTCATGTTCTGATTTGCTTATGTAATTTTTTTTTTTTTTTTTATATTTTTTTGCCTTTATTTTCCTTTTCCCACCTTCTCCCTCTCTCCCCTTCACGTTCTCATTCTCTCTGGGTTCTTATCCCCTGGCGGGCAACGGCTGTGATCGCTCTCCCTGGATGGGGAGGGGGGGGGGGGCAGCCTGGCAGCAGCAGGAACTCCCCCTGGGTTGAGACCCGAGGGGGGGGGGGGGGCAGCTCTTCCTGGGTTGCGGAACATCGCAGTGGCCGTTCCAGTGCCCGATTTTGCCGCAGAGAAAGCAACTTCCCATCTGGGCCCCACCACAGAAACAGCAGCTCCTCTCCCAAACCCATGGAAAGAGACGCGTGGCTAAGCCGTGGCGTTCTTACGACGATGACACTATGTTCCAGCAGCTCCCTCCCTCCTCGGCTTGCGGTGCCCTCCATGGCACCGAGACTCCACAGCAGCCAGTGTACCCCCCCCCCCCCGAGCGGCAAGCCTCACAGTTTGCTTAACCCTGATCTACATAAATGAGCTCCAGGGTTGTAGAACAATTAGCGTTTGACTCTAAGCTTTCTTAAACGCTGCTGCTGCTACTTATCACTTGTGTAGCACTACGTCTGCAGGGCTGTACAAAATCATATGAGACAGTCCCTGCTCTGTAGAGCTTACGGTCTAATCAAGATAAAAAACGTGTAGAGGAAAAGAGACTTGGGAATTTCATTTATTAAGAAAATGATTACAATGTAATAAGGCTGTAAGCAGGATAATCAGGGGTTAAGATTTAAAAGCAGCCTCAGAAGGGTGGGGTTTTGGCTGGATTTGAGTAAAGTAAGTATCCCCATGCCCCCACCAACACTTTTCCTTAGTTTTTGTTTTCTATTTTAAGGTTTTGACTTAGCTCCTCACAGTTTAATTTCGATGTCCTGTTCTCTGGTTGTTCTTCTCATCAGATAGCAAGTTCTATAAAAATTGTTGATGCCCTTTCTTGGACCAATATCAGAATTGTCTAAAGATCTGACCAAGGAACTCACGTGGTCTTGAATGATCACATGCAGAAGCACCTCTGGATAGTTCTTATACTGGCCGAACTGAAAGTATTACAGCCTGTTAAAAAAAAAAAAAAAAAAATCCAGTTTTTGCCAGAATCTGTAATGCTCCGCACCATAAAACTACTGAGGTGATAGAAATATCCTTCCTGTCTTTTGCTAATTTTTTCTCTTATCATTTTTGGGTGTGCCGTCATTTGTTCCAAAGCCATTAATTTGGTCAGTGGGTCCTTAAACCCAAAACCCCACCCTCTGTCTGATTTTTCCAGTTTCTTAAAAAAAACTATTCTCTGTGCTTCTTGGATGGTTTGCTCTACCCATTGCCTTTCATGCGTATCAGCCCGAAGATGCCCACTCATGTGTCTGTATACTTTGAGTAACTGTATTTATTTCTTCATAGACTTAATATATATGAATCATTAAATGTCTCTTCTCTGATTTCTCTGCCCTTCCTCTGATATACCAGTTGAGGGTCAGTGAATATATTTAGAGCCTTCTCTTTGCTGGATGTTTAGAGATTCTCTGTCTAATTGCCGGTCTTCCCTTCATCTATCTTCTTCTTATTTTGGCTTTTCATAAACAAAAAAATTGATCGACTTCTTCAATGTCATAAATTTTGAGCTAACTCAACCTGCCGACTGTCAGAGGGTTGTATTTCGTAGGTCAGAGAAAAGAGCACAAATCCTTCTTCTGACATTGTCCTTCCCTGCGAGTTTTTCCCTGCAGGCCTGTCCAGCCTGGTGAGGATTTCACCGCAACTTTCACTGTTGTTTTCCCCCCCTGTGAAACTCAATGATACGATGCCAGGATTGTGTTCAGGGCATGGAACCATTCAATCCACTTTAAATATATTCAACTTTAAAAGTCAGACCAAACAATTAATGACAGAACTCCGGCTATAATCTGGAGTAGATGTCACAGATAAAAAAAAAAAAAAGAAAATAATTGTATTTTTCTCTTTCCTCTTCTTCACCCCCCACTCTCCAAATGTCACTCCCAGGAGGATCTGGAAAATATTTGCTGGTTCAGAGGTTGAAGAGGTGTTTCCTCCGAGGCACACCCTTCCTTGTCACTCTTTGGCCACCAGCCAGGATAGCAGCAGCAGCAGCCACCTTCCCTGGGCCTCACTGTTACCACCTCCATCCAGGCCCAACTGGGCCCTCTGATTAAATGGGGAAATCCAAAACCAGATCCCTTGTACTGCAGCGCACATCTCAGTGGTCCCGGCCATGGGGACAGCCTTAAAAATAAGCATTTGACATTCAAAACATTTAGGGCCTGATTCATTAAGGCTTTCTCCCCCATTCTGTGTCTATGGGGAAAAACAGTAATTTACTTTCTTTGAATATAAGTACTAGAGACACCCACTCAGTATTTTACTCTCAAGGCTGTTATTGCTAAAATTCTTAAAGCCCATCCCCTTCATGCTCCATATCCCCCCTAGGAGCTGCCATATTGAGGAAACTCACAAATTGCTTGAAAGGCTGGGGTAATTGATTAATTCCTGAATTTGGGATATCATTTATGACATCGAACCAAAGAGGATGAGATGTGCCGTGCGAAGCCATTGGTGAACCTATTCTAGGCATGGAAAGTGAAGTTTGAATTTTGTCAATAATCTTGCCAGGATTCGCTGCCTTATCTGTATGTCTTAGCTAGGCAAGCCAAATGGTTCATGCAGCCACAATCTGCCTCCAAGGGGCTGCGAAACACACAAAGTGCATTTGAAAATAATGCAGTGTCGATGGCTTCATGACTTCATGCCAAGGGGTGAGAAATTTAAAAAGTAGCATTTTCCTGAGCAGTTTCCAAGGGCTTGAACTGACTTTTTACATTTGTTGCAAAAAAAAAAAAAAAGAGTCTTGCACATCTGAAAACATGGCTGCTTAGGCAAATTGCTTTCAAAGACTTCCAACAATAACATTCAAAGATTTCCAACAATAACATTCAAAGGCTTCCAACAATAACAACTCATAAGTAATTTACTGGATATAGGGTGTGCACATATTCCTACTCGCTATGGGTACTGCCTGAAGGATTGCACAAGACATGGAGGCTACAGTTTCCTTTGATGAGTCAGGCTTTAAAGCTCCCATCGCCTAAGATGAGAAAGATAATAGGAACTATTTTGAACAGATTTTGACACAGATGCAGAATGTGAACCCCTTCTGAAAAGAGCTCCCTTATATAGTGCGCTGAATTTACGGTAACCAGTTCCAAATTACCAGATGACCGATACTAAATGATCCATGGCTGCTTGTAGCAAAGCCATCTTCACTTCTAACAATCATCATGCTCCGAAATGTTTAATATAGATAAGATTTCTACGGTAGTGGGTCCACAGCCCATACATAACAGCCCAGTATATCTTCATTAACAAGAAACTTACCTATTGATTTCATTTTGCAATGTTTCATATTACACATAACAAATATGTATGGTCACCTAACTGAATTATTGCAACTCAATTTGCAATGATTGCTAGGAGCTGATTCTATTAGCTTTAATATGGCTTAGTCCCTGGGTGTCAAAACGATTTTTATTTAATGGAATAACATGGGAAAGTTAATCAGAGTAGGTTAACCTCTGTGGAGTTGAAGGTCACAGTCTATATGCTGAGTTGGGGATGAGGAAAGAGGATTGGGGAAGGGGTTTTTATTTGAAACTGTGCAATATAAGCTGTCTAGAAACAGGAGAAGGATGTGCAGGAGGCAGAACAGACTCACTTAGTCAGTACCAGCACTTTTCAAGCTTTTTTTGTTTGGGACCTATTTTTCACCAAGTCAGAGGCCTACCAAGAAAGGAATATAGTGGTAAAGTCCAGAATAAAATATTAACTTTATACCATCTCACTGCTGTGCGTAGAAGGCTGGATGTAGCCCCATGGCTATGTTGGGTGATTAACTGTCAACCCACTCATCTTGTATCCCTGCAAACTGAATGCTCCACCTGTAAAGCTTGCCCTGCCAGTCAGATTCCAAGGAGAGAGCTTACAGGAAGAGATCAGAGCCTACCCATTTTCTCATCTGACCATTTTATTGTCAGTGATGGCCCCGTACAGAGCCTGTAGGCTCTGTACGGGGCCATACCTGCCCCTTCTCCCCACCAATGGACCTCAGAAAATGTTCTTTAAGAACTTAAGAACATAAGAAATTGCCGTGCTGGGTCAGACCAAGGATCCATCAAGCCCAGCATCCTGTTTCCAACAGAGGCCAAACCAGGCCACAAGAACCTGGCAATTACCCAATCACCAAGAAGATTCCATGCTACTGATGCAATTAATAGCAGTGGCCTCTTATAAATGCCTCTTATAAATGGCTGATGTTCACTTGGTAAATTCTTCAGAGTTTTTGTTTTTTGTTTCTCTCTGAGATCACTGACATGTCGCCTAATTCTGACCAGTGAAATTCTTTCACCAGAAAGTTTTCATAGTCACCATCAAGTCAGCCATTTTACTTCAGCCTTCTTTATGCACTGTTAAAAATTACTGTTGTATTGGCCTGAATATAAGCCAACCCCATTATATATGGGTCAGTACAGTAGAAAACCCTATGTGGCCAGCAGCCTCTGTCTCCTCAGCCCGGGTGGAACACCACCATGGATTCCTCCTTTGCCCCAACCAAGCAGATGTCGCTGCCTCTTCCCCCACCTAGGCCCAGCTGTACCACTGCCACGATCTTTCACAACTGCCTGAATTTTTGTCACTAGTGCACAAGAGAGCAAATCACTATGTAAAACAGCTCTAGAGCCACCTTCAGGGCCTTTGAATGGCCAGCGGTCCTGTATTTGGAAGAGGGATACTAATTTTGTTTGCCAGTTACTTTTTTTTCTGCCACAAAATTTCACTCAGCTCATTGTATGTGAGTGGGGCTACCAGAGCTGATAATTTGAGAGGGGGGGGGGGCAAGCAGGGTAAACCCCCCGGGGTTGCAGCACCAAAAGGGGCTCCTTTGGCAAAGCTGAGCGGTCACTGAGGCAGAGCTTCAGAGTGCCTGGCACTGGCTTGGCCCACTCCTTAGCTTCTGCCCTGGGCCCTAGTGTGTCCAACACCAGGCCTAAGGCATGTTTTCCAGTCTCATCATGTGTCATGAAATATGCATCAGAACAGACTTTGAAAACTGACCTTCCTAGTTGCCTATCCAAGGTGAACTGCAGGCGAAGTCATTCTCTGGTGTAAGCCCAGTGTGCAGTGATCTGGATTTCATTATTTGGTATTACTGCAGTGTGCAGTACAGGGGTGACATTATCACACAGTGCTGATGATAGCTTGTGGTGCCCGGGGGGGGGGGGGGGGGGGGGGCATGAATCAGTATTAACACAGAACGTAAAGCAGGGGGCATCACCATTCACAGCCGGTGCAGTGAGTGTACCAAGCTGGGAGCATCAGTGTTAATGCAATGTGTAGAAATCACACAGCCACAGAGGTTTGAGGGAGCACAGAAACCGAAAACCCGGGTAGATGCTGCTGCTGCCCTCGAGCTTCAACTTCAAGCAAGGCAGCTACTGGATGCGGCTGATGTGCAGCGAGGCGTTTTCAGTGAGCAGGGGGAACGGTTTTGCTTAATTTCAAACCCAGGCTGAAGTGAGGCCACATCAGTTTGCTCCAGGGACCAGGATCCTTTTCAGCAGTCAGCAAAACACAGGGCCAGGGCCGCTCATTAATATTTCACAAAAGCTAAACAGGGAAGTGACATCGTGAAGGATGTATAGACCTCCCTGTTTCTAAATCAAGCCAAAGTTCTGAAGACATTGGCACTTGCTTTTTTTTTCCTTTGGGGGCGGAGGGGGAGGAAGTTGGTTGCTATTAGTTCCTTCTGTCTCCTTTTTCTTCCAAATCATAAACAGTGCTAACATTCTGGTGCCTTGAGCCTTTATTCACAACTCTCCGGGGATTTTCCCCTATCTTAATAGGAACACTCCCCACCCTCCATCCTTTCCGCTGTTCCTACTCTGGTCATTGCAGCAACGGTGCTGAGATCAGGAGCCAAGCAGACTCTAGAGCAGGGTGGGTCAGAGGCTCTGAATTTAACCACCAAGTGTCATCTTCAATGGTGACCTCAGGGGGCTGTGAATGCTTCCTCACAGCCCCTGTGACCTGACCTAGAGAAGACCCGACTCCAGGGCTGGTGCTTCCATTAGGCAAACTAGGCAGTTGCCTAGAGTGCTAAAATTTCTGGGGGCGGCAAACTCCCCCTACACAAGGCCCAGAGGGTTGCTGTGCCAGAGCCAGTACTGCCAAAGACGGAAGCGCTGTGCTGGAGCTGCTGCCAAAGGGTAAGTTGGGGGTGGAAGAGGGGATGCATGAAAAAACATTTCACCTTAGGGTGCAGGATCTTCTTGTACCGGCCCTGCCCAACTCGAGGATTGACTTTGGGGACCTTCTGCATGGCAGGGTACAAGATGACCACTGAAACTCCAGGCCTGCCCGGCACTTGTTCTGTTGATGAGCATTCTTTATTTATATTGCACTTTTTTCAGCACTTCAAAGCAGATTACATTCAGGTACTGTAGGTATTTCCCTATCCCCAGAGGGCTTACAATCTAAGGCCTAGATTCATCAAAATGATATAAATATAGCAGAAATAGCACCCGAGCTAAAAAAAAAAACAAAAAACCGGGCATGGTTAGGCTAATTTCCTGTGTATCGCATCGCAGAGGAAATTATCGTGTCTCACGTTGCGTCAGTGCGTTGCCCATTGCATCAGCACGCAGCACGCTGCATCAGCGCATTCTACATCATTTTACAGGGTGCACATTATTTTTTTTGTTTATCTATACCAACTTCCTGCAGTTGCCTCTTTGAGGGTGTGTCGGGCATTAAACAGAGAGGAGAGGAGGTGAGTTGTTGGTTAGTGATTGGAGTAGGAGTTTAGCTAGTGATCTCTGAGTGCAGTGTCTTATGTTCTGTTCTCATCTGTTTCCCTGTACCTTGGTCTTTTGTCTTCTTTGTTGGAGTGATAGTTTTTGTCAGTTTATCCTGTTTGTCTGTCTGTCTGTGTTTGTGTCAGGAGGAGTGGTGAGGCGTGGTGGTGAGGCGCAGGAAGAGTGGTGACGCATGGCGGTGGGGGGGAGGAGGAATGGTGAGGTGTGGTTGTGAGGCAGAGGAGGGGGTGACACGTGGTGGTGAGGTGTGGTGATGTTGAGTGGAGAGGTAGTGTGAGAAGCAGGGGAAGAGAGGAGAGGCGAGGTGGAGGAGAGGAGGAGGGAGGACGAGGGCACAAGTGCTAGGGGAAGGAGGAGGAGTAAGAGTAGGGACAGGGACTATAGTTAGGAGGGGGCTATAGTTAGGAGGAGGTGGGAGGGGGACGGGGCTAGGCAGGCGAGTCCAGTGGGAGGAAGACAATAGGCTAGGGATAGACAGGGCGGAAGGGAGGAGAGCTGGTAGGGCAGGTGCAGGAGCGGGGGTGGAAGAGAGGGGAGAGAGGGGCAGGAGTGAGAGTGAGGAAAGGGAGGACACATCTCTGGAAGCGGAAGTGGCACTCCCCTCAGTCTGCCAGGCAGCAGGGCACGTTCATCTCAGGGCCTTAAAGTTCATCCCAGAAGACAACGACTTGATAATTGTTGGGGTCCTGGAATATTATGCCATGTTGTTTGGAAACTGGGCAACCAAGACCTCGAAGGCAGCGAAGGGCCATATTTAGTGCACCATCACCCAGGCAATCTCCAGGCACAGTGGCGTGAGACTCAGTAGGAAGCAAGCAGCCCACAGGTCCCGGGACATAAAGGCACAGTTAAAGATCAAGGTGGCAAACTGCAACAAGTACATCTGGCAAACCGACGGAGGAGCCCCGGGCCCAATAGTGCTGACACCTATGGAGGTGTGCCTCATCCAACAGCTGGGACTGGATGTGTTCGAGGGCATGGCTGAGCGGCTGGATACCATGCGAGCCAAAGCCAGTAAGTTCACCTCACCTGCAAATGGCAAGGCTGCTATAGCTGTGCAAGTCATTTGGCATAAGAAGCTCACATTAATTGACATGCAAAGTGCGCAGCTCATGCCAAATGGTCCATGTGTGTACTTCTTGGCTTTGGTACTTCTGTGTTCTTCTTTGTTTCTACAGCTCTTGCCCGGGACTCTGCCGGTCCCAGCTGTCCAGCCCCAGGGAACAGCAGCGAAGAGCCAGGGACCAGCTGTCCAGCAACCTTTTTCCGTGCCCCTTTGCTCATGGATGCAGACACAATACAGCGAGGAGGAGGAGCAGCAGCAACAGCCTCCTCAGCACAGCCACATCCTGCAAGGCCTTGGCTCAACCAGCCCTCTGAATGTGAGCCTAAATCTTTCCAGCTTCATGGAGAAACCCAGCCTGCAGTGGCATACCATTGATCTAGCACAACCTCGCTTCAGCATACCATATGGCCAGCATGAGGCAGCACACACGGAGCCACAGCTGCCCACCAGCCTCCTCATGCCACTTCTAGAGCCTCAACACTCCACTCTGCCCATAACCAGCACTGCACTAGCACCAGCTCCAGCACCAGCACTGCCAGCACAACCGGCACTGACTAAGGTCTCCGTGCATGAGCAGCTGGACCGGCTGGAAATAAGCCATGGTGTCCATCTGCATCAGATACGGAGGGAGCTAGTGTGCCTCAGGAGGGCAGTCAATGGGCAGACCCAGGCCATGTGTGACCAGACGACAGCCCACACACAAGCTCTCACCACAGTGGCAACATCAATAAATAGCCTCACCAGCCTCACACAGATTCTGCAAAGCATGCCGGAGCCTACCCTAGTGCCTTTCCAAGCATCTAAAGACTCTATGCCTCATAGCAGTCTCTGACCTGACAGATAAACAAGGGGTACACCCCACAAAGAATTGCCACCAAGTAGCAAGCTATGGCATTGCAAAGGCCCATGAACGTTCGCCACTGAGGGCCTTTAAGTTGAGAAGTTGAGAAACAAGACTTATTGAACAAGTCTGGCTGGTCTTCTCAACAGAGTTCCTGTGCCAGCTAGATGGAAGAAGACTGCTGGGCCCATCCTCACTATAGAGTTCCTGTGCCGGCTAGATGGGAGAAGACTGCTGATCCCGTCCTCACTACAGAGTTCCTGTGCCGGCTAGTTGAGCGGATGGTCTACTGTCTGCCATTGTGGTGCTGCTGCCTAGCTCTAAAGCCCTCCTCAGTGTTCTGCCCATACTCGAGCGGGTCTCCAGTCACAATCCAGTTGCTGCCTCTTCTCATCATGTCTCATCTTCTGCTTCTGATCCTGGTGTCTGTCTTATCTTAACCTTCTCATCCTGGTGCTGTCTCATTTCAGCTCATGTTGCTGCTACCTCCTCCACATTGCTATGTCTCATCTCATCTCAAGCTGCAGTTACCTCTGTCATGCTGTATCTTCTCCTGGGACTGCTACCTCCTGTTTCTGTGTCTTCTCCTGGGACTGCTACCTCCTGTTTCTGTGTCTTCTCCTGGGGCTGCTACCTCCATGCTGCGGTATCTTCTCCTGGAGCTCATGCCTCCATGCTGCAGTGTCTTTACCTGGTCTTCAACCTCCTTGCTGCGCTCTCCAGTCCTGGTCCTGCTGCCTTTGCCCTTAGGTTGTCTCCCCCTTTGAATATGCTCTTTCAACATGGACTGTCTGGGACATTCACTTGAGCTCTGCTGCCTTGGTGTTTAGGCTGTCCCCCTTTTGAGTGCGCATTTTCAACATGGATTGCCTGGGGACTTCACTTGCACTCTGCTGCCTTGGCCTTAGGCTGTCCTCCCTTTGAATGTGTTCTTTCAACATGGACTGTCTGGGGCCCTTTTGGTTTACATCACATAGTTATGCTGCTTTAACATTACAGCTAAACTGTAGCTATTGCGGTGCCATTTCCGCTCCCTTGTTCTTTGTTGTAATCATGATTGTGCAAAAGGATAAGATGCTAATACTGTATATGTGGTGTTGCCATTTGTCACAATGTATGCAGAGGTATTTATTTATTTTATTTATTTAGCCGTTTTATATACCGTCGTTCCAGAATAAGATCACAACAGTTTACAAAATCAGCGTTCATATTCTTGGTCAACAATCACATTCTGTGCTAGCATCCATAATCTAGGTCAGCATCATAGCAGATATATGTTCTAGGTTCATATTCGAACAGATTCTTGGCTAGCATGACAGCAGATTTATGGACGTCATATTCATACATTTTCAAAGTTGGCATTACAGCAATTGCAGATTCTAGTTCTATTACCTATACACTTTACATCATTCATTACTTATTGCTCAGTTCATTACCATTATCTCTGGACTGACAAAGTTTTCAGTATATTGGTATTTTATGTTAAATTGTAAGCTTTTTTAAAGAGCCATGTTTTCAGTTCATGTTTGAAATTCTTTCTTTCTGTTATCTGGCGTAATGACTCTGGAAGGGAGTTTCAAAACTTGGGGCCTGCTATAGAAAACATTTGGTCCCTTAGTTGCATTAGGTGTGTGTTCAGAGTAAAAGGCACCGTTAGAAATCCTTTGTTTTGTGATCTTAGGGTTCCCTGTAGACAGTAGTATTGAAGTGTCACTTCTAATAGGAATGGGTTAGTACTTTATAATGAATCCTGGATTGTACAGTGCAGTGCCATCAGCAAGGGGGTGATGTGGTCAAATTTCTTTGTCCCTAGTAATAGTCTAGTAGAGGCATTTTGGAGTAACTGTAATGGTTTTATTAAGCTTGAAGGTAGACCTAGACGTAGGGAGTTACATTAGTCTAGGTTTGAAAATATTAGTGTTTGTAAGACAGTGAGGAAATCCTGTATTGTTAATAGAGGTTTCAGCCGGTGTAATATTCTCAGCTTGGTCTATCCTGTTTTTATTAATTTGCTTATATGCTTTTTCAAAGTGAAGTTCACATCTATTTGTATTCCTATATCTCGGACTTGATCATAGGGATTAATATTAATAATTCCTAGGTCTAGTGTTGGCGATTTGATTATCGTTGTATCTCTCCTTAACCACACAATTTCTGTTTATTGGGGGGTTTATGCTTAATTTCAGTTGAGAAAGTTTTTGTTATATTTCCTTCATGTATGTTGACAGAGTCGATGCAGTTCTTTCTAATGTTTTGTCAAAAGGGATATAGAATTGAATGTCGTCTGCATATAGGAAAAAATTGATTCCTAGATTTGCCATTAATGCGCATATCGGCAACAAATAAATGTTGAATAGAGTAGCCAAGAGAGCTGAACCTTGGGGGATACCTGTATCAATTGGAAAGGTGTCAGATATTTGATTGTCCAATTTGACTTGAAATGTCCTATCTTTTAGGAAGGAAGAAAACCATTTGTTAACATGTCTGTCTATTCCAATTTCTCTCAGTTGGTGGCATAGCAGGGTGTGGTCAACTGTGTTGAATTCTGCTGTAAGATCAATTAGTACCAGGATATATGATTCATTGTTGTCAAACCCTTGTAATACAGGGTCTGCTAAGGAAATGAGTAGAGTTTCTGTTGAGCAATTTTTTCTGAATCCAAATTGGTTTGGGTAGTATATTATTGTCTTCTAGGTGATTCTCTAATTGTGTTACAACTGCTTTTTCTAGGACTTTAGCGATGAAAGGCAGGTTGGATATTTGTTGGTAATTGTCAAAATCGTCTGTCTACCAGTTTTATTTTTTAATATTGGTTTAATTACAGCTTGTTTTGCCTTATCAGGGACCAATCCTTCTGCTAGTGAGTGGTATACACTCAACGTGCTGTTAATTTCACTTACAATGTGATGTGACTTGATTTCCATCTGTTGACATTTGTTGAGTAATAAAGTGGTCACTGGTTTGAAAGAACACTGCCTGCATGTCTGTTTTTGTGTGCTTTTTCTCTTAAGGGTTCACTAAGGGAAAGGTTGGGGATCCACATGACCTTGCATGCTAGAGTGCTAGTGGCCAATCCAAATAGGCACTTTTCTGGCAGGCAAGACCATTATGGCATACAACCTAAAGCTGATTGTATGCTCCCAAGGAAGACAGCAAGTGCTAAATAGGAAACTTCTCACTGTGGAGCTTCAGTATTAGCTCCAATTGTCTTCTCCAGAGAGCCATCTCTTACCTAACTGTTGGGTACATGGGCATGTATGTGAGATGGCCAGTAGCTAGCTAGTGAGCATTTCCATACGTAGTCTGGTGGAATAGGTATAGAAATGTTTGGCTAGAGGTGCAGTAGCTATGTCTTCACTCTGTTGGGGACCAATGGGTTGACTTGATATGTGAAGGTAATATTGCACCTATTACAAATCATTGGCCTGTAACATTGTGAAGATATATCACCTCTGACCAAACAATGGCCCTTCTCTCTGACTCTGGCACCGAATGCTATCATGACCTAAGTTTTCAGTCAGAGGGCTACTGGAAAATGACATAAAGCCCTAAGTGGGTTTTATCTCTACTGAGCCTAAATCTGCAGTTGCAGGTGCCTGGGACAAAGAGTTCATAGTGTACGTGTAAAGCCTGTATGGTGTTAAGGGCAAGTTACTCACCAAGACTTTACATTGGGACTGTTACTTGGGTCCTCACTCCACCCAAAAGGCAATCTGGACAAAACCCTATTTATGTTCCTCACTAAACAAAATCTCTTCTCCTTGCTGGCTGCGCTAACATAACAGCATGTCAGCAGCTGTGTGACAACTGAGGAGGAGTGAGGGAGTTGTGTAGGTTAAGCCAAACCCCACAGCCCAAGAGCAGACATCTAGGAGGCCTGCATTTGCTTGGGAGCAGGCAGACCTCCACAGACTGGCTGCCTCTCCTGTACTGGCCTGTTAGCTGTTAGCTATCTATTATACAGATCCTGTTATCTACCTATTATACAGATCCACATGTCAGGCCAGTACAGGAGAGGCAGCCAGTCTGTGGAGGTCTGCCTGCTCCCAAGCAAATGCAGGCCTCCTAGATGTCTGCTCTTGGGCTGTGGGGTTTGGCTAACCTACCCAACTCCCTCACTCCTCCTCGACTGTCACACCGCTGCTGACATGCTGTTAGAGTAGCCAACAAGTAGACAGAGGTGCCAAATGCATAGGTTGTGTAAAGGACAAGTGATGTGGGGAAAATCGGTTGCTAACCCTGTCCCCTAAAATCAACTACAGAAATCTGCCTCCACTTCTATGTATGCACACAAAACATATCAAGTTACATATGGCAGCATCTTTGTAGGCGTAAGCTGGCAGTGTATACATCTGGCAGAGGAAAGTGCAAAAGATGTGGCAGCCTCTATGTGGAGTGTCTAGGATCTGTTCTACAGAGAGGAGGGTAAATAGGGCCACGGTCTGGAAAAAGGGAACCTCTAATTGCAGTGTTAGAAGGCTTCAAGCCCCCCCCTCCCCCCCCACCAAAAAAAAAAATCAAACCTTCTCTGGCAGCTGAAGCTCTTGGAACCATGCACACCCCCAAATAAGTGAAGAATTAGCTCCACTCCAAGTAGAAGTAGTGGAAGAGCATTAGGGTTGTGGGGGTGGAAGGGATAACACTACAGGCAGATATCTACTCATGCAGAAATGTGACACACCATATCTGAGGTATGAAGCTGGCAAGTTTTACATCCACCCCTTCTCATCACAAGGAATAAACAGTGTGAACCATAGGTGGAATGGTCTTTGAGTAAGTGTGAGGACATTTTCTCACCCATTGAAAACAGTGGAAGCACAGGATCACTTGTGGCGAAAGACAGTCTGTGCAAAATGGATGCACACACACTGCCAGCTCTGGGGTATGCATAGTTGTGGTAATGGAGGGAACAAGGAGGCAAACAACACTCACAGACACAGATGTAGACCAAGGCTAACACAGCACGTCACTCACCCAGACGCACACAGTCACACATATGTGTTGTAGAGATGTGAATCGTGTCCTCGATCGTCTTAACGATCGATTTCGGCTGGGAGGGGGAGGGAATCGTATCGTCGCCGTTTGGGTGTTTAGAGTATCGTGAAAATCGTTAAAATCGTAAACCGGCACACTAAAACCCCCTAAAACCCACCCCCAACCCTTTAAATTAAATCCCCCACCCTCCCGAACCCCCCCCAAATGCCTTAAATTACCTGGGGGTCCAGCGGCGGTCCGTAGCTAAATCGGGGGAAGGGGGAGGGCAGGAAAACCGGCACACTAAAACCCCCTAAAACCCACCCCCGACCCTTTAAATTAAATCCCCCACCCTCCCGAACCCCCCCCCCCCAATGCCTTAAATTACCTGGGGGTCCAGCAGCGGTCCGGAATGGCCTCCTGCAATTGAATCGTGTTGTCTTCAGCCGGTGCCATTCTGCGCCGCCATTTTGCAAAATGGCGGCAGCCATAGACCAACACGATTCGACTGCAGGAGGTCATTCCGGACCCCCGCTGGACTTTTGGCAAGTCTTGTGGGGGTCAGGAGGCCCCCCCAAGCTGGCCAAAAGTCCCTGGGGGTCCAGCGGGGGTCCGGGAGCGATTTCCTGCCATGAATCGTTTTCCGTACGGAAAATGGCGCCAGCAGGAGATCGACTGCAGGAGGTCGTTCAGCGGGGGTTCCGGACCCCCGCTGAACGACCTCCTGCAGTCGATCTCCTGACCCCGCTGAACGACCTCCTGCAGTCGATCTCCTGCCGGCGCCATTTTCCATATGGAAAACGATTCGCGGCAGGAGATCGCTCCCGGACCCCCGCTGGACCCCCAGGGACTTTTGGCCAGCTTGGGGGGGCCTCCTGACCCCCACAAGACTTGCCAAAAGTCCAGCGGGGGTCCGGAACGACCTCCTGCAGTCGAATCATGTTGGTCTATGGCCGCTGCCATTTTGCGCCGCCATTTTGCAAAATGGCGGCGCAGAATGGCGCCGGCTGAAGACAACACGATTCAATTGCAGGAGGCCGTTCCGGACCGCCGCTGGACCCCCAGGTAATTTAAGGCATGGGGGGGGGTTCGGGAGGGTGGGGGATTTAATTTAAAGGGTCGGGGGTGGGTTTTAGGGGGTTTTAGTGTGCCAGTTTTCCTGCCCTCCCCCTTCCCCCGATTTACGATTTTTTGACGATAAATCGGGGGAATTGGTATTGTATCGTGGCCCTAACGATTTTTGACGATTTAAAATATATCGGACGATATTTTAAATCGTCAAAAAATGATTCACATCCCTAATGTGTTCGGCCTTTTTTGGGGGACAGACTACCTCCAGCAGTTTGTGCACCTACACATGGCCAAAGACTATGTTTCAGGCATGTCTGTAATCCTATATCATTAATGTCTCTGGCTGCTTGGTCCCTACATGATAATGAAGGAGTGAAAATGCAAAGTGCAGAAGATTAGGTACACCTGCCACCATGACAGACATCTGTGAGAAGCATATATGCTAAGCCTTCAGAGGGCAGGAAATGCTTGTCTTGAAAGAGACCAACAGAGAAACGGCGTAAGCTACCATGCCAACCACATGACACCTCTGGGAGCATTTGTCCCATACATTCAGCACAGAGACAGGTTTCCCAAAGAGGCAGGTTGTAGGCCCCTGAGATCATCAGCTGATAACAGCTTTTCTAGCCTTTATGCTATACACTGAGCTGATGATTGAGAGTCTATCAGCACACGTACCCTGCTCACCACTAACTGTAAAAGTGACAAACACCACATGAGGCACAGCCTAGAGAACAGCAGCTCTTCCAGCTTGGCCACAAGTCCTGCCAGCCATGTGGATCAGCAAGAGCCTGCAACCATAAAACCACAGAAAGTTGGGGAGTGACCTTGTAAACAGACCAATCTGCAAGCTGCTCACCCCAGGAGTACTCAGCTTATGTGCTTTATGGGTGGCCACAGACAGCATTAGGATTGTAATTGATACTAGTTATCACTACAAGCAAACTACTCTGCATATTTTCTGGGTACATACATATATACAGCAGCACCACATGACTAGCCATGAGCTACAACAGCCAAGGACCTTGCAGCACCGTGACATCTCCATATCTGACTAAGGCTACCTGTGATGGGTCAGTCAAGGCAAAGAGCTTCGAACATATCTTAGCGTTGGGTTCAATGACATGAACCTTTTCTTAGGAGAGAGGTGGGTGCTCTTAGAATCATTAGAAACTATACTGTGACGGTGACATGTTTTAGGTGACTGGCAACTATAAGTGAAGGCAGGACACCATCTGTTTCCCAATCCTGCCTTCACAGAGTCGGACCTGCATTTTTGTCTACCATCCCCAAAAAGCTAATCTAACCAACATGACATCCCAACAGCCAAGGCCCTCACCATCTGCACATGATAGTTGACAATTAACCTAGGTAGGCGTAGCAGGTTCCATCTGTGTATGGCTGCATGCAACCACAAAGAGGTATGCTAGCTTGGAAGGACCTGTGAGCATTGTAGGAATGGCACCATGTAGCACAGGCGCTTTATCCAAGGTTGTAATTGAAGGCCTGCTAGGTGAGCACTTTGGTGTCAGCAGTAGGGTTGCCAACTGCCTCCTGATTTCCAGGACAGGTTGAGCTAGTCCTGCTTTTAACCCATTGCATGCTGGGACGTGTTCTGATTTCCCTATTGCATTTCCTAGAAAAAGCAAGGCTATACATACCTATATGCAGGAGAGTAAAACAGGACTCATAAACATGTCTTGTAAATCTGGAGCCATCTGATAACCCTAGTCAGCAGTGGCTATGAAACAGCTGAGGTACTGCTGTCAGCAGTACCTGCATGCCCATATGACACCAAGCCTCCCAAATACAAGTGCATAACTTCACATGCACATGTTTGTCAGCTATGAGATGAGGCTGTAAAAAGGGAACTATGTCACTGATACCTTAAACCTATACCTTTAGGCTGTGCCTTTGAGCTTCAGAGCTAATTGTGATTTATAGCATTTCTAGAACAGTTGCTCCCCATGCTCGAGATCCAGCTGGAGTCCCATCACACCTATGGCGCCATCTCACCCACATGTGAGGGTTAGGATAGGCTCTGATGGAGAGGCCCACCAAGGCAAACACTGCTAGCTAGGCCAAACTATATACATTTTGTAGGCAGTCGTACACAAACTCTTTTGCAACACATGCCTCTTTTAGTCTTACTATCAAGCAGAAAACATAATGCCGGGAGGCCTAAGTTGGCCGCCTAAGATGGCTGCCTAAGATGGCCGCCGCATTCTTGGCAAAAAAATTCTTTAACCAATGCTGCACTCTAAAAGAAAGGCCAAACTCAGGGAATTAACCCCTCATCATCGCCGGTGTCCGAGGATGGCCAGACGAGGATCGAAACATTCTTCGCTACCGCGGTAGCAAAAGAAAAGCTGGTGGAGGAGGCCGCTGCTAGTCCCGAATAGGGCGGATGCCGGGCTTGCTGGCCGATGAGATCACGTTGAGTCCCAGCACTCTGGTGACCCCCCCCTCCAAAACCAACTGAAGCCGACACTGTAGGGGTAAGTCCTCAAGGACTAAACTTTTCTTCTGAAGGCGCTTTCCTGAATATTTAAAAAATTAGTGACTTACCCAGGAGCAATGAGGAGAAGGAGAGACGGGCTATTGAGGAGGTGGTGAGAAGGAACACTGTTGGAGGGGAGCAGTTGACCCAGAAAACGTTTTTGGAAATGTTTGTTCCTATGGAGAAGCCAAAGACTACAACAATAGACTCACTATGGCAAGCAATAAAAGGTCTTGAAAATGTTTTATTTAGTTTGGCCAAAATAACAATTGAATCTAACAGCAGATTCTTGAATTTGGAGCAAGAAATTAATAAGCAATCATCTAAAATTCATCAGATGGAATCACTTATTGAAAAATTGGAGACTACTCAGTTAGAAATTCTGACAGTGGAAGATTTAAACCTGAAAAGAATTGAAAATATGGAAAACCAAACTAAGTATCTGAATCTTCGAATACTAAACTTTCCTTACATAAAAGAAATATCTGCATACAAGATGTTAAAAGAATATATGATAAGAGTTCTGAAAATACCAGCAGAGGAACTTCCTGTTCTTGCTAGAGTTTACTACCGTCCAGAAAAAGGAGTAAAGGAAAAAGCTACTCTGGAACAAGAAGGAAATAATGAGCAACAACTGAATTTGACCCAAATACTAGAACTCTCTGTGGATACAGAGATTCATAAGAGGATGACATTATTTCTATCCTGTACGTTTGCTTCAGACAGGGAAATGATCATGAAAAGATTCATGAGAAACCGCTTAGAGCTTTTTTATGGAAAAGAAATATGGGTGTACCCAAACATTTCTCGTATAACACAGGAAAGACAAAAGAAGTTTCTATCATTAAGACCTGAAACTGTAGCTAGAGGGGCTAGTTTTAGTCTCAGGTATCCCTCAAAATGTGTTGTAAAACATTTGAATGCAAAATATATTTTTCTTGATCCTAATCATTTGCAAAAATTTCTGGAACCAGTTAACCCCGTAATCCCATAGTGATATCGTAGCAGAGTAAAGTTTTGCTACATTCATGCGACTTTCCTGTTAAATTTAAGATTGTGTTTTTCTTATTTCTTAAATAACTGCTTGTTAAAACTCCACCCAAGGATTTCTTGGAATAGTAGAGAGGAGACTAATTTGTGATATTTTTGAATTAATAATAATTTCTTTGATATATGATGTTCAGATCTACGCATTGTATAATGTTTACTTTTTGTGAATATTGAAAAAGTTGAATAGACAGTAAATTGCAAAAAAAAGAAAACATAATGTCAGCTACATGTATTTGATGTTATCTTTGCTTTGACTACTGTTTTTCAAGTACAGTCCACTGCTCCATTGTCAAGAGATTTTATAACTTACGCGCGCAGGCGCGCAAGTTATAAAATCAGGGGTCAGCGTGCGCAAGGGGGTGCACCTTGTGTGCGCCGAGCCGCGCTGCCTTCCCCTGTTCCCTTCCCCCTAATCTAACCTTCCCACCTCTTCCCCTAGCCCTACTGTAACTCCCTAGCCCTACTTTAACTGGGCAGGTGCAAGTTTCACGCCGGCAGCCTGCTGGCACGCGATCCCAGGGCTTTATGCGAGTCGCCGGGCCTTTTGAAAATCCAGCCCTATGGGTTTAGGAAGACAGGCCAGGTAAGAACAGGTGTTTTTATTGGGCTAGTAGGACCTGGTATGTATGTCTGATAGAGTACCTTTTTTTATTGTGTGCGATAATCGCTGTGATCTGCAATATCGACCATGGTCGCACAATAAAAAGCTTTTTTCCTGTGTACCGCATAAAAAAAAAAAAGGTATCATTATTTCTGATGTTAAATCCCACATTACTGTGCATTAATCTTCCGCGTTCCGCAGTAGTAGACCCCAATTTGTATTAACTCCTCCCACTTGCATAACAAATGTAAAATTTGCATGCTAATTTGCGTTGCTATGTTTATCGCGTGCATTAGACCCATTTAATGCACATTCAGGCCCTAACGCATTTTGATGAATGACCTGGCAAGTTTGCACCTGTAGGGGCTTTTTCCATCTCCCTTCCCCTACATTTTCCCCCACTCAAAATAAAAAGAATCCCTGTAGCCAGGTGCAAAGCTCTTGTTGTTACAGTTTGACTGAAGTTGTGAAGACTCTTAATTCCCTTCTAACATCTCTCAGCTGGCTCCTAACAAGCCTTAAACAGCCAAATGTTAGACTAACGGCTATCTTTGCATTTGTAACCTAGATTAGTGCACTGGAAGAAGAAACCTGTTTATAACATGTCTGGATTACAAATCTTGGTTGCCAAAGTAATAATGGTACCATAGTAATCATCACATTTACCTCCAGAATGTGCCAAATTTGCAATCTATTTCTCATAAAGAGGGGTGATTCAGCCAATAATTAGTTGTAGCAGGACCCCAGGGAAAACCAGGGAGCTACAATGCCAAAGTCCAACCGGCAGGGGGAGATTTACCCTCCTGGGCTCTTGGTGTGATCCTGATTAAATCTCAATCCACTGATTCTATTCACTGAGCAGGGGAGTCCTCCAGGAGGAGAACAGAGAACAAAAATAAAAACTTATGCTCTCCACTCGAAATCCTAGTGTTCAATGGAAAAAAAAAAATCAAGGAATCCAGTACTGGTGTTCAACAAAAAAGTTTACTTGAGTTTGAAAATCAAAATCCAAGTCAGTATATAAAAATGAGAAAGGGCCTCAGAAAAATCAAAGTAAGAAAATCCATTCTCTCTTTATCCTCCAAGATGTTCTTCTTATCCCTGCCCCAGTGTCCCCTTCCATAATCCTTTCCCCTTCGAGGGTAGGATAGTCTCTTTGTAATTCCAGCATGAACCATGACTGGAAGAAGGTGACAAAAATCCCTTGACCAAAAATATCGTCTTCAAAACAGATAAATTCAAAAAGGTTCTCTCAATACTTGTCCAGATCTCCAAAAACTTCACCTTCAACCCCTGCTGCTGATTTTAGTAGCAAGGGCAAAAGAGACAGAGCTCAGCCCTTCCAGGCACTGGGGGTTTCCCTTCTTTCAGGAACTGGTTCATCTCCAAAAAGTACAAAACACTTCCACAAATCTTCTACACCCCAAAACTCCTTCATTGGTCAGTCCACTCTATCAGCAGCAATGGCCACCTCTTGAGCACTCCTTTTGAGGAGAGACAGTGACCCAGATCACATGCTCCAGGGGACATTTATATTCCCAGACACATCCCACAAAAAGGTGGGGACAGAGAAAGGGGAGGATTCCAAAAAATGCAAAATCCCTCTAGCTCTAAGAACTATCTCGGGAGCACTGTTAGTGACAGGCTAAGCCGGGTCACACTCATAAAGAAGGATCAGCCAACACTTAAGCATATACTATAATTGCATACATAGAAATTTACACTATCATACCTACTGAAAGTGACTCAGTTGATAAAGGTCACTCTACGATTATTCTCTCATTTCACTCATCATGTGATCCCTCAGCTTTACAGCTCTGGGTAGTAAAATACTGCACTTATCCCTTTGCCCTGAAAACTAATAACATAAATCTCTATGCAGCTAATTAAATTGATGTTTATATGAGGTTATCCTGTAGCTACAGAATCCTCTTCTAGGTCATGTGGAGCCACACCTCTATTTGCCCCATTGGGGTAAGCGACTTGGTGAAGTTCCTATAGTAAGGGTTTTAAAAAGAGTCTCCAGGTTTTACAAGCCCTTCTTGCTCCAATAACTAAGCTATGCACCACTTGAACCACTTGAGCAGGCTGCTGGGCTAGGTCCTACAAACATAGCTGCACTTCCTCGGTCTTCAGCTTGTGTGAAGGAGTGATTCTTGATGAGATAGTTGTAATACATCTAATACTCTGAAGACACTGCTTCATGTTCTCTACATGTTTGAGCAAGTAAAAAAAAGAAAATAAAAAAATAAGCATCTCATTCATACAAACCACAAGAAGAAAATATAGCACCAGAAAACCCAGAGGTAACGATTCTGTGCAATGATAGAATACAAGGGCACTGAAACATCATAGCTGTGCCCATTCAGTACTGTGCAGCAAATCTTTGTAAACTGTTATCATAGGGACAGCGATTCATGATTTAGAAGATATGGAGGATGAAGTACTAAAGCGAGTGAATAGTTCAAAAACTATTTATTATAGCGCCCGCCAACATTCTTACTGCCAGCTGCTAATCCAGGGTATTTTTACTTTTATTTCATTTTTTTTTATTTCAAACAAACCAACCAAAATGCATCTCCTTACACTGAAATAATTCTCTGACAACAGACCGTCCCCACCCACCTTTTTCTAACAGTGTGCTACTTTCTGAAAACGTTTGTAACTCTCTGTTATGCATGAAGCAGGGGGTGTTTTTAGTTTGCCCAGGTCCTGTGCTAGGCACGCTCTTGGTCCTTGTTCTTGCCTTTTCATCTTTCCAGGCTGTGCAGTTGTCACCTAGGCAGGTTCTGGTGTTCATCATACAAGTTGGTTTGAATTGGCTGGCTCCACCTACTTTTCTAAAATCCATTTTCTGGCATGGAGGTTGGGATCTTGTTGGTGCAATTGTTGACAGGTGAGTCCAGCACGAGCAGCCAGCGTGCAGAAGGCAGAGCTGTGCTTAAAAGTCAAAGCAACACGTTCACCTGCTCATGTGGTCACTGCTGATCACATTCAGGAATTTGATGTGGGACAGCCCAATGCCTCTTATGTTATTCTGTTGGGAAGCAAGACTGAGATCCCTGAACAGAAACGGGCTGTTCTTTTGACTGGGTGTGGGTTAAAAAAAAAACCAAACAAACATCACAACTTGTTCGCTGGTCTTGCCAGCCTTACCAAACACTTAGATGGTAACTTTTAAACGTAGCTTCTACTGCGTAAATGAGGGAATTTGGTAAGGGATGTGAGCTGACGCCATAGCTAGTTTTCCCAGTTTGTTCTCAGTTCGCCCAGTCTAGGAAGAGGACTTCCAAACCCCCCTCCCCCCCCAAATCGTTTATTAGCCTCTCTTTCCACCAGTTAGCCCAACACTTAAAACCCTACTGACTAGTCTAGGTTTTTTTGTATTTACTTGCACGTCATCCATAGCAGTAGTAAAGTTTCACGGCAGGGGACCCCGGTGTGCGCCTCTGCACCTAAATATTTACACGCCCATCTCACGGCTTTCTCCCGACACGCCCACTCCCTGCCCAGACCATGCCCGTGCCTGTGCCCCACCCCGTTTTAAAAACTTTTAACTTGTGTGCGTAGCAAGAGATACATGCGTATATATGAGTGCTCATAAAATCCGCTCGGCGCACGCCAACCCAACTTGTCAGCGTGTCTCCCGACTTTGGAGCGCGTAGGGCTTTTAAAATTCACCTATATTATATACCTACTGTAGGAGTCTCATTTCCCACCTAAGCTGTCTTGTCGGTGTGCCAAGGTTTCATTTCTACCAGAGAATCAAAGTTGTAATGAGAGCACTGCCACCTATGTGGCTGAGCTGAGCAGAATCACGGAGCATTGCAAATCTGGCGAATTCCTAAATGACATGCTTCATGACTGTCTAGTCTGCGGAGTACAGAATGAGGCCCTTCAGCGCCGTCTCCGTGCTGAGCCACACCTGTCCCTTGCAAAAGCAAATAGTACTGCAGCACGTGAAAGAAACACGGATCACAGTGATCGACGCAGACGGTCAGCCACAATAAGAACGTCACTCAGCAGACAATCCATGGGACTGTGCTTCAAAACTCATGTTTTAACTGTAGAGAATAGCATTGATGCCCCGTATGCCAATTTAAAGGGGAAGAGTGTCATTTTAGCAAAAACAAAGGCCACACAGAATGAGTTTGAAGATCAAAACTCAGTGCCGAGAGGCACAGAAGAAACAAGGACCCTGATTCACAAACAAACATGCTCGATTCAGGAATGAGTGATAAGACTGGGAAACTATATCACATCCAGCCTGTACAGAAAATGGAGTCACATAATTCGGAACTGTTAATAACAATCTCTATCAATGGACATGAATGCAAAATGAAGGTTGACGCTGGGTCTAGGGTGTCAGTTATTACTAAAGATACTCTCAAAGAGTTATTTTCTGCACACAGTCCTCCCAAGTTGCCCACCCCACAGTGCAGCCTCCATGATTACAATGTTTAGAATATTGAGCTTACAGGAAAGCATAAGACAACGTCAGGGGACATTGTCACTCACAGTTACAGTATGTGAGGTAAATACAAGAGCCTCTTGGGAAAGAACCAGTTCACATCTTTAGGAATCAGAAGTCAAGGTGTCTATGTCATTACTGGTAAAGCATCTCAAGGACATCATGGATGAATCTCCTCAGGTGTTCTTTGAGGAACTGGGAACTTACAAGGGATCAGCACAGTGTCATTCCACCTGGACTCAGGAATTGCACCCACTCCCCTGAAGGCAGGAATATGCCTTTTGCACTGTGCTCTAAGATCAAGGCAAAGATCGAGCATCTCATAACACAAAGTATTCTAGAACCAGTTACACTTAACAAAATGGGCCTCACCCATTGTAACAGTGCTAAAGCAAAATAGAGATGTGCAGATCTGCGGAGATTATAAGTGCACTGTTAACAAGGCACTTAAAGATCGACCACACCTTGTGCCTGCTATTAACCAGCTACTCACCACACTTGCTGGAAGGTAGGTCTTTTCAAAACTTAACCTAGCACAAAACTATGAGCAACTGATTGTAGCTAAAGATGCCACGGATGCCCAGATAATTTTTACTCGTTGAGGAGTCTTCAGTTAGTAATCTCTGTAGTTAGAGCAATGGGCTAAGTACCAGAAAGCCAGTGTTTGAATCCTGCTGCCACTCCTTGTGACCTTGAGAAAGTCATCTCATCCTTCATTGCCTCAGGCACCTGAATGTAACTTACCTTGAGCTACCAATGTTCTTATATACACCAGCACCAATATAGGAACAAGAACCAAGAGAGCACCTAGCACAGAACATGAGCATTCCACGCAACTAGAGTATTCCCTTCCCCTAAATGATATTGTCATCCAGTCACAGGGGCCATCCACAATTGGTCAAGGTCTCTGCAGCCCCCTATTTAACTGCAGCCACTGTTGGAAACAGGATACTAGGCTGATGGATCTTTGGGCTGACCCAGTATGGCAAATCTTATGTTCTTATGTGAATTCTCCTCTGGATAATTCTTATGGTAGTCTAATAATACGTATCACCAACTGCAATTAATCCAAACTCTGCAATACACCATTTCAGAGTTCCAAGTATTATCCTTACTTCTTACTGTTTCTATGAAATTAACTCTGAACAAGGTTGTTATGATAACTGGTTATAGTGACTATATGTAATATTTTCTACGATTGTTTATTTTATGACTGATTTTATGATTGATGTTTATGTTTTTACACTGTATGTTATACTTATGTGAATAGAATTATTCTGTTAACCGCGTTGAATTTATAGTAATTGAAGAGAACAGTATATTAAAACTTAAATACATAAACAGGTATTTCCAAAGGTAATATTGACGCTGTCCTGATTTACATACCTTGCAAGTACAAACTTGCAGAGGGTTAATTATTCTTGTTACATGCTTACCAATCAATACCATGTAATAGCAGAAGCATTGCATGTTCTTTTAGCATCGCTAATTTGAGTGTGACTGCTCTTTTACTGGAAGAACACCATGATCTGTACAGGAAAAACAGTGCTAAATTAGTTTTTTTTACAATTGTTGTCAGTGGAATATCTTATACTCTGCTTCAGTACTGCCAGTACATCATGCCAATTCTAAAAACGCTATAGAAATCAGCAGTAGCTAACAAATGCATAACGTTTTCTTTTCTCTTGTTTCAGGCACCCACTGGGAAACCACCAAGATTGTCAGAAATCCTTATGGCTGATCTGATACAGGGCTATAGGAAAGTGTTTTATGACAGCTCTCAGGGGACATTCTTTTCCTTAGTGAGAGGCTTAAGAAAAAAAGACAATGACCTGGATTTAAAGAATATATTTTTTTAGAAAACCAGAAGTCATGCGTCCAAGATCCACCACACACATGCATGAATCCAACCTCCCCCCCACCTTCACCTGGTAAAGTCCTTATGTCCTCCCTGACATGTCCTGAAAGTTTGGTATGGATAGGACATTAAACAAAACAAATTATTGGAGACACAACACACACCTACACAAACATCAAACTATGATGTTATCACTGGAAGAACCTTTCTTAGCCCTAATACATGTTTACTATTCAGTAACGAAACATGTAAAAACATGTAAAAAGTGAATTTGAATTGCTAAATTGATCACATAAGACCTATTATGTCACAAGACAGTCCCGTGTAAGAAACCTGAAGGTCTAATTTATACAAACGTTATCTCCATGCTGTAAGGATATAATAATCTGGGGTAATCTGTTTGCTCGCAGTGGGTCTGGGATAAATTACCAGCTGTTTGAAGTTGGCTGAGTAGGTATTCCC
This sequence comes from Rhinatrema bivittatum, assembly GCF_901001135.1. Lineage (NCBI taxonomy): Eukaryota > Metazoa > Chordata > Amphibia > Gymnophiona > Rhinatrematidae > Rhinatrema > Rhinatrema bivittatum. Next base: position 236,094,185 of record NC_042619.1, read on the forward strand.
ATGGTGCAATGTCACAACATGTCCTCCTGACAATTTGCTGCCATCTCTCTCTCTCTCCCTTTAAAATAAATGACTACAATTCTCAGTGGAAGTCAAAACAGAAGTAAATGCTGCATGCTTATTGAATTGTCAAACATGAAATTAAAACAATATGAAAGCCAGGCAGCTATATGCCAAGACTCGGTTATGTTTTTGTTTTGGAAAGTCAGAAAACTTCATGCAGCTGAAGGAAAAGAACCAGAACAGAAGACTCCAATGTAGTCTTGAAGGCAATTTAAGAGTATGCTGGTTGCCATGATGCCAAAAGCAGATCAGGGAGCAGAAGGCAGGAAGAAGATTTATGGTTGAATGGGTAAGTGTTGCGCTTCCCGGCCGTGTTGGTGCCGCGGCCGGGCCTGCTCACCTGGTGTGCCCGTCTACCAGCTCCTCACTTGGGGCCTCCGCCAGCGCTGCGCATCCGCAGCATCCCTGGGCGTCTCCAGGCCCATTGGGGCTTTCACTCTCGCAGTGCTCCTTGCGTCGGGGCTCGGTGTCCTTCACAGTGTTGGTCTTGCCCCCTAGCGCGCACATATGCGAGGAACTCCTGGACATTTAAAGGACCAAGGGCGGGAAACCCATCCGCAGTACACCCCGATGACATTACCTGAGCCCTATATATAAGCGGGGCTCAGACTACTGCTCTTTGCCTTGGCAATCGGGTCAACACCGTTGTTGTGCTAGTTTGCCTCTGTTCCAGTGTCTCCTGTTCCAGTGTCTCCAGTCCCAGCATCTCCTTGTTCCTGTGTCCTTCCCAGGTAGTACCTACCTGGACTGACTTCTTGGTACTGATCTCTGCCTGCCTGACCATTCTACTGTCTGCCGCCTGGAACTGACCCTATCTTGCCTCGACTATGCACGGACTGATACTGGTATTGACCCTCGCTTTGTCTGACCTCTCTTGGACTGATACTCTGGCTCTGACCCTTGCGCTTCACTTGGACATGCTCTTCTGGCCCCCAGTGACCTTCGGGCCAACGTACTTGGATAACAACCGCGGCTTCCACATGGCTAGACCTGCAGGCACTGCCTGTCTCATTCGGAGGACCTCTCTAAACAATTGCCTTTCTGAGGTCTCCAGAGCTTCCGGTTCAGGTCTAGCTTCTCTACTCTGCATCACCTGCGCACCCTTGCTCGTGGTGGGCACACCTCTCCGATACCTCTCCGGGAGACCTCCAGAGGCCCACCTAAGTCCAGGTGGCCGGGTACCCAAGGGCTCAACCTGCGGAAACCCCAGACTGTTATTGGTGAAGCTCCAGCTAGCCTCTGTCTCCTTGTGTGCTCCGTCTCCTAGTGGCAGGCGCTCTCTGGGTCCAACCAGAGGGCCGTACCAATCCTGCACCAGGCCAAGGATCCACCTCCAGCGCATCAGTAAGAATGACTTTGCCACCAGAATGATACCATTGCAGAGTATTGCTTCGGGACAGGTGGTAAGAGAGACGAGAAGCCACTTTCTCAAGGGTTTTGTCATGCAATAGAACAGTAAATTAAGATGGCTTTGGGATGAAGGGATGGTGTTGATATTCCTTTGCTTCCCCATCCACTGCCCTCACCATTAGCAATACTACCCAAGGTGTTGCACGTTGGTCAATACTTCAAAGGTCTTAATAATGAGATTTTGTCAAAATAAATTGAGAGGCTCCAGTCTCAGAGGTACTGAACAGAGCTGGCATTGTTTACTAGTGGGACTCTCAGACCATACACTAAACTGCAATATCACCAGGAAAGGAGAGTGAACCAAACCACGAGCGTCGCGAAGCACAGCAGAGTCAAGCAGCACAACTAGCATAGTTCTTCTGCTTATCAGAGGACGAAGGCAGACAGACAGATGGACAGCCTCGACCTGACCATAGAATCAGAGGCTTATCAGATCATACTGAATATCTGTGTGTGGTGTGATTTCTGTGTGAGTCTCCCACACACACGCACACACTTATAACTTTGCAACTACTTTGGAGGTAAATCTTTGGGGGAACATCAGAGTTTTGTACTTTTAAAGTTGGGGAGGGGATTGAGGAGCACAGGGGGAGAGCAAGGTTGGTGATTTTGGAATAAGAAATCCATGGGGAGGGAGGAGTTCAACCAAGGTTATCCAGAATGTTGTAATTTCTACTGGTTTTTACTTTGTGAAGAAAACCTAAAAAGTGGAGCTATCTTAATCTTCCATTAATATGCAATGAAGTATTGGCAATCTTAGGAGGGAAAACAGCATTTTTAGGGGAAAATGGAAACATTTTTAGTCTATGCTTCCCTTTATCATTCATGAAAACATGAGGTAATCTAGTTCTTTGCAGTGAAATTTGTGAATGAATACAAGAAAGAGCAGCATTCGACAAGCACATTGACTAGTTTAGAAAAAAAAGCATGCATGCCTGTTGTAAAGACTACATTTGACCATTGCTACCTCAAACATCTCAAAATGCAGATGCATGATTGAGTTCTTCCAATTATTCTTCAATTGGAAGAGTTGACAAATGAACCTGTCCATACCTTATGTATGCAGTTTCTAACATGCAACTGATCCTGAAATTCAAATCAATAGGGTTTCATATTTCACCAGCAATTGTGTATTGAAAAATCAATGCTGTCAGGTCTGGCATTGCTGTCCCACAGGATAAATGCTTCTGTAAAATGAAGAACCAAAGGGCCTGATTCATGAAGGCTTTTTCCCCATTCTGTATCTATGGGAAAAGACCTTGATGAATCAAGTCCTAAAGGTAATCATCCAAAAGATGTGACCATCCAGAAAGTCTTCTTATGAAACGTAGGCTTCTCAGTTGGAAAACCTACGTGGTGGGCCAGCTTTAAAAAAATTAATCAAATAAGAAATAAAAATGTACTAATTTTCAGGCATTTGCAAATGCAATGATTTTTGTTCATTTAGACAAACTTAAGGCTAAGTCAAAACACCTAACAAAAAACGTATTCTGTAAATTGCAAGGCTTCAGATGCATCATTATTGCATGACCTTTGCACCTTGCATATGCTAAATATAGGGAATGCTGAAAGCCATTTATGCAGGTAAAGAAGGATCTATCCAGGTAAACTTGCTGTCCGAAAATGACCCTCCCTCGATCCAGGTAAAATTCAGCGCAGGGGTTCTACAATGCTCATAATTTTTAAGCCATGGTTGGGGGAGGCATTCATATGGGTGTGTTTCGGATGAGTTCAGAAAATAAGACGGTCAATGTTCAGCATTGCGATGAGTGGACAATTTACCTGGCTGAAGTTGTCACGCTAAATATAGCCAGATAAAAACCAAGTTAGCTGGATAAACCTATTCAGCTAACTTTAGCACTGTTCTCCGGCAGGATCAGACTTTGTTATCCAGCTAACTTAGCTCCGCCTCTGGAATGCCTGCTACTTATCTGGCTAAATCAACTTCAGCTCAACCTCGAAATCCCCTTCAGACTCCACTCCTCCACCAGACCAATTAGAGAAGCATACAAAGGAACTCTGCAAGCCCCCCCAACCAAAGCCACACGTCTTACTATGACGAAAAACCGGGCTTTCTCGACAGCAGGCCCAACCATCTGGAACAACATCCCCACAGATCTCAGACTGGAGCCCTGCCATCTAACATTTAGGAAAAAACTCAAGACTTGGCTTTTCCGTCAAGCCTTCCCGTATGCCTCTGAAACATACTAATGGCCCTTAGCCATACTTCACGAGCCATGGAACTAGGAACCTCTTCTAAGTACCTAATAAGTACAATCTCCTAATTCCTAATTTTATTATGTTCTTAGTTAACTGCCTCCTCCGACCCTATTTTCCAGCTATTTAAGCTTCCAAGTTTATCCACCTTGTTGATTGTAACTTTGCTCCTTTTGTTAAATGATTGTTCATGGTTAAAGTTTACCCCTGTTCTGTGTAAACCGATTTGATATGGTTTTTACCATGAAGGTCGGTATAGAAAAAAGTTAAATAAATAAATTGTATCTGGTTAAACAGCGGGATAGGTTAGAGACGTTCAGAGCTGGGGGAAATTTCAGACCTGCTGTTTCTTCAGCTAAGTCCCAAATTTGTCTGAAAATTGACTCACAAGGTATGTAGATTGTATTTTGAAATCTATGCATGTTATTTTCCATGAATCATCTGCCACAAAAAGCATGCGCAAACCTCCACAGCAATACTTTCCCTTTGAAATCTGGTGCAGGATATCTGTTCTTCAGGGTTGTGAAAATGTAGCTAAAATGATTATATCCTGATAGTATAGCTAAAGATTCCTCACAAATCCCAGATTTCTCACAAATTCTTGTGCAATTTTTAAAATAGCTTTTAGTTAAGTTAATGGAGATTAATTATTTTTCTTTCCATTATGTTTGCTTCATACAGGTGCTTTCATGCCCCAAGGAATCATGTCTTCTGTAAATCTAGAGTATATGTCAGAAATCTTTACCGGTACCATCAGGGTACAATAACTTCTGCTACATTTTCACAACCCTGAAGAACTGATGTGGAACTGAGTTAAAATACAGAATTAAGGTAGAGGTTTTCCTTTATTACACACTGCATTGGCTTCCCCTTGTTACGATGGTGCCATGTCATGAGCTATGTGTGGGGGTGGGGGTGGCATACCTACCTACAATATCTGAATATAATCCGTTATGAAGTGCCTGAACGGCAGAATAGAAATCTAATAAAGAATTAAGGGGCAATGATCAAACCGTCCACTTTGCTGCAGTCTGCTGGAATGTTTTAGCCCAGGAGTTTGCATCAAATTTCAAAGGGAAGAGATCATCATGGGCACAATGCACCGCTGTGCTTTTCCTTCTTGCTTTTTTGGGAGGTGATAAATACAATCCATGCGTGCTTTTTCCAATCCCATCCAAATCATGCCCCCCACCCCCTGGGAATACCTTACATAAACCCAACCAAAACTATCCATGTTGTGGAACTCCCCACACACAGTTATAGCTAAGTTACCCAGATAGATAATTCTTTGTTGACATAAACGGCTTTTAAAGTTGCCCTCCCAAAACTTAACATAGGTGCAAAACAGAAAATACCCTCGTCGACTTTTTCAGTATATGTTACAACAAGACAGGGCTGTGCTCATTAGTGCTGTTTAATTACAGCGGCCACTTCAGCAAGACACCAGTAGATGTGGATGGATGCTGCGTTCCTCATCACTTCTGTAGTCTACATTGCATTCATTAGTTTCACACTTGGCGTTCCGGCTGGGTGGGACGTGTGAATCCAGACCCTACTGGAACCAGAAACAGGAACGCTTTGCGAGACCTTGGCAATATCAAACGTTTGAAACTAGAGAAGTCAGAAATCTGTTATTCGCTTGGTAGCTATGTTTATTTCAACGAGTCGTTCATGTTAGCTTTTCTATGTTTTGTTTTTTTTCCCCCTTGTCCAAAGAGCACAGATCCAACCGTCCAGACCAAAATGTTAAGTGAGGCCCAGGTCTTAAGGAAACTAATTGAGTTTTTACTGATTTTTTAGCCTATTTCTATATATCTTATTTTCTGGATTGTCCCAAAAAAAAACAGGGGTCCCGGGGCTAAGTCCTTGCAATGGCCGACAACCTTGGGGCGTGGCTCTCCAATAGGGGTTGGAATGTATCTCCAGGCCCACAGCAGAAGGAAAGAATCTTCTCCTGAGTAAGCTGCTGAATACATGGGCTGGACATTCTGGATAGGTGTTTCAATGTAACTTTACTGCCACAGATCTTCAATAGTAATCATTTGCCACCATTTGCATTTGCTTCTTGTTACATTTGTGCTCCAAAATTACTCTCCAGCTGTCTGTCTGTGAAAGCGTCCCCTGGTATTGGGGTCCTGAAGCAGTCTCACCCTCCAGGGCCTGAAATGGTAAACATCCCGGTGGCCACTGAAAGACGGAGATATATCGCACGCTCTGTAGTGTAACAGTAGACAAATGAGAGCACATAAACGCTAAATATGTCCTTCCATCGAGTTATATGAAGAAGTCTTTATCTTTATTTAAACGTATAGAACTCCACAATTTTGAACAAAAAAGACAGCTTCTCAACCATATAAGTCCCCTGACATGGTCTCCAGGTTTCGCCACAAGGGCTGCATCAGGAGGGACAATAAATTGCCATTCAAAGAGCTACAGAAGAGAAAATGTAAAACAAAACGTAAGGACTTAATACAGAACATCACTCATGTGGCACAACAAGAAATTGAAAAAAACGTACCTTTTCAAAATTTTAATATGTAAGAGTTTGTACAGAGATATCACCTCAAGGACGTTTAAAAATGCTACAGTTGTCGCCAAAAAAGGGGGACGGGTCAATCAGGGAAAGCCTCGCAGTGAAAACCAATCAGGAGTGAACATGACTACATAATGTAACTAGAAATAATTGTGCATAAAAAATGTTGTTTTTTAATTATTTTGTCCCAGTGGACCAGGGGCGGATTGCAGGAAAATGATCAGCCCGGGGGATTTTTTTCAGAACCAGCCCACGGCGTATCTGTCTGACTCCCTTGTGCGTTTTCTCTGCAGCGCATGCTTCAGCAGCTCTCAAAAGCATGCCAAGCTAAGCCTTGAGAGGTATAACAAATAACGCCCAATAACAGGGCCGGTGCAAGAATATCTGGTGCCCTAGGCAAATCTCCAGTCAATCACCCTACCCCCAATTTAACTACTGCGCTCCCTCCTACTGGCGGCAGCGGCTCCAGCACAGCGCTCCCTCCTACTGGCAGCAGTGGCTCCAGCACAACGCTCCCTCCTACTGGTGGGAGTGGCTCCAGCACAGCGCTCCCTCCTACTGGCGGGGGCGGCTCCAGCACAGCGCTCCCTCCTACTGGCGGCAGTGGCTCCAGCACAGCGCTCCCTCCTACTGGCGGGAGTGGCTCCAGCACAGCGCTCCCTCCTACTGCGGCAGTGGCTCCAGCACAGCGCTCCCTCCTACTGGCGGCAGTGGCTCCAGCACAGCGCTTCCCTTCTATGGTAGTATGGGCTTTGGTTCAGCATCACTCTGCCACGGTTGTGAGCCCTTGGGCGGTGGCATGGTTGATGCAGTCTAGAAGGTGAACCTACCAGGCCCATGCTGACAACTGGCAGATACGCCCTTTGCTGGGACTGAGCTGAACCTTCCACTGTGCCAGCCTTTGGGTTCCAGGGGCCATCAGGGCTTAGGCAGCTGCCCCTGAGGGTAATCAGAAAGACAGAGTCCAGAGCCAGGCTGAGGTCAGGGCAGGCAACAATCAGACAGTTACTGTGCTCAGGGCAAGGGGCAAGTAAGGAGAAGTTGGGGGTCCATAACGGAGGTCAGAACCAAGCGACAGGTGAGAGAATGATCTGGGTCCGTAGCAGAAGTCAGTAGCATGTGGTCAGGCAGGCAGAGGACCAGGGCAAGGCAGGGAGTAAGAATGAGGCAAGGCTGAGACTGAAGCAAGGTAGGGCTGAAGCAAGGCAGGCTGGAGCAAGCAACAGGAACACGGCAGGATCAGGAACACAGTGGAACAAACAGCACACGTTGCAAGGCTGCAGGAAGACCTGTGGCTGAGGTGATGTCTTGTTTCAGGGCCCATGCTTAAATAGCCCAGCATGGCTGATGTCATCAGGGGCGCCGAGACAGAGTTCCCGACATGGGGCCTTGATAAGCTGGGTAGGGACACGCCGTGCACATAAGGAGGGCAATGGCAGTGGCGTTCCGATGGCAGTGTGGAAACTGCAAAGAGTCTCGGTGTCCTTGGGTGAGTGCAGCAGATCCCGGGATTGTCCCATGGCTGGTCAAATGTTACACTCTGGATCTCATACTGGCAGGATCTTGCTGACCCCAAAATCTTGGCACTCTAGGCAACCACCTATTTTGCCTAATGGAAGCACCGGTCCTGCCTAATAATTTAAACTAATAAGGATTTAAAAAACTCCCCGTGCTCCATACCTGGGAACTTTTGATTCCAGTCAACCTGAAATTGTTGTGGATTAGTCAGGGATAGGGCTGCACACAAACATTGTCCTCTCTTTCTCTCATATACGCACACTCTCTAACATGTTTATTCTCGTACACACACTCCATATATGCTGAGTCACAAGCATTTTCTCACATGTGCTCCCTCACACACACACTCTCTCACACTTGCACATAGGCTCACTGACTCACTCATGCTCTCTCACACTCATGCAGAGGCTATATCATATGCTCAATCACAAGTGCACACTCACACATGCTGATTCACACATATGCTCCCTCACACCACAGGCTCACTGAATCATTTGCTCTCACGCTCGCACTCAGGCTCCCTGACTCACATGCTGTCTCTCACACACAGGCTCACTCACATGCTCACTCTCAGAGACTCACTGACTTACTTGCGCTCTCTCATGCTGGCACATGAGCTCATTCACTCGCATGCTTACTCACATACAGGCTCACTCCACCATCTCTCATTCTTCTCCCCCTCCACCTCTGAATAAGAAACATTTTTTTTTTTTTACTTTATTGAGGATTTAGTCAAAGCCCAAAAGAATAGGATCAGTTGCTGCTCCCAGAGATGGTGTCACTTGATGCAGGAAGGGACAAGTTGTAAGGCCCTGAGCTTGTTTTGTTTTATTTTATTTATTTATTCATTTTTTGCCATGGTCCAAGTATATTTTTGCAACAATCAAAAAGATTATCAAAGTCCAAAAATCAAGATAAACACATTTCTAAAATAATTCTCACCCAAATATATACACTACCCAAACACAGTATCAGATATATCATAGTGCAACAATGCAATCTGCCATCTCTTGCCACACAATGGGCTTCAAACAGTCAGAAACAGCACCAAATTTCTCAGTCATTTGCTGGTTTGAGACAATTCTTAGAAATCCCCCCCCCTTCAAATTTTTCTTTAAAAAAATCATGTAACCTATATTTAGCTTGAAAGACATGGCTGTTTCGCCACAGACTACATTCAGCAAAGCTGTGCTTAGGACATATCATCCATCCGACACAGGCCCGTGTTTTGGCAGATTAATGCCTGCCTCAGGGAAGCAAGTTACCTCTCAAACAGGCCGATACAGTAAAGTTCGCGGGAGAGCGGGCGAGCGCCCGCTCTCCTGGCGCGCGCACAGGCCAGTGTCTTGTGCACGCGATTCAGTAAACCAAAATATTTAAATTTGGGCCGTGGTAAAAAGAGGCGCTAGGGACACTAGCGCATCCCTAGTGTCCCTAGCGCCTCTAGGAGGCGCTAGGGACACTAGGGATGCGCTAGGGACACTAGGGATGCGCTAGGGATGCGCTAGGGATGCGCTAGGGACACTAGGGATGCACTAGGGACACTAGGAGCAGCGACTGTCAGCGGGTTTGACAGCCGATGCTCAATTTTGCCACTGACAGCCACAGATTCGGAAACCGGACGCCGGCAAAATTGAGCGTCCGGTTTTCAACCCGCGAGCCCCGGACTGATTTTAAATTTATTTATTTATTTATTTATTTACTTTTTTTAACTTTTGGGATCTCAGACTTAATATCGCCATGATATTAAGTCGGAGGGTGCACAGAAAAGCAGTTTTTACTGCTTTTCTGTGCACTTCCCCAGCGCTGGCAGAAATTAACGCCTACCTTTGGGTAGGCGCTAATTTCTTAAAGTAAAATGTGTGGCTTGGCTGAACATTTTACATACTGTATCGCGCGGGAATGACTACTAGGGCCATCAACATGCATTTGCATGTTGCGGGCGCTATTAGTTTCGGGGGGGGGGGGGGTTGGTCGCGCGTTTTCGACGCGCTATTACCCCTTACTGAATAAGGGGTAAAGCTAGTGCGTCGAAAACGCGCGTCCAAATGCCGGTTAACAGTGCGCTCCACCGATACAGTACGCGCGTCCAAATGCCGGTTAACAGTGCGCTCCGCCGATACAGTACAGTGCGCTCCACCGGCGCGCACTGTACTGTATCGGCCTGAAAGTTGTGCTCAATCGGGCATTAAAAAATGTCAGTTTTGATTGTTGCATTTTGCCTGTGGGTTCTTGCTTTTTAGAATCTTTGGTTATTTCACCTAGTGCGTTTTTGCCATATGAGCAAAGATGTCTACTTGCAGTATACATTTTTTTTTGTAAACTCTTTATTTAACAACCTCAACTTGCATAGCATATAAACAATAGTGCAACTGACACCATAAGCAAGATCAAAATTACTACTACATCAGCATAGACCAAGGCAAGAAGACGAGGAGAAATATAAACAAAACGTACAGTTTATCAGTTCTCCATGTCCCAGTATTGTTGCCATGTTTTCTCATACTGGTCAGGTTTCTTCTTTAGTCCCGCAGAAATCCATCCCAGAACAGTGGCTTCTGCAACTTGTCGACATCAATAAGCCATCCAAAGATTTGTCTTCCAAAAATGAGCAACAGTGAATCTGGCAACCTGTATGAACATGAGAACAATTCCATCTAAGAGAGAGGGGAACATCACGAAAGACCCAAACCCCCAGTAAACAAAAAAAAAAAAATGTGTTAAAGAAAACACTGCTCTCGTAAATAGCAAAACATTTACGTTCAACAAGAGACCAAAAAGCTTGAACATATCAATACTGCCACCACTGTGGAAGAACTAACCCACCATTCCACATCCTCTCCAGCATAGAGAACCGAGTACCATGTGGATGATCCAGGGAAGAATACGGAACAATAATTCTTTCTGGCGAATACATATAGACAAATTATGCGCTGTAGCCCAGTTTAATCCAATCATCTTGGTCTAAAGACAACTGAAGGTTAGAATTACATGCCCTTATAGGAGATGGAGATCTTTCCTGTAAAGAAGGCCAAGAAACCCCTGTAACAGAATGAAATAAATTTTCTTTATAGGACCTTTACTGGTTAACACATATTGACAACAACACAAAGCTTCAGATGGATTGGGCCTAGTCGGGCCACTTAACATCTTTTCTATTTGAAGTATACATTTTTATTAGTATACAAATACTGTATGGCGCCTCTGAATTGAAAACTCTGTGGACTACTCTGAGAATTTTAAACTTTAGCCTACAGGCCACCAGCAACTCATGCAATCTACCCAGAAATGGGGAGCTGTGTTCATTCCTGCCGACCCCTGCTAACACCCTGGCAGCAGCAGCAGCTTTCTGTCCCACCTGAAGAGCATATACTGTGGCAGATAAATATATTCTGCATTGAGGTAATCAAGTCCAGAAATGTACAAGGCCAATAAAACAGGGACCCGTGAGGGTTTTTTGAGGGGTGGCATGATTGATTACAGCATGTTTGAAGGCAGCAAAAACAGCTGCAATGGAAAGTGATAGAGGGAGGATGTGACAGATGGAAAGGAAGACTGCAGAGGAAATAAAGCTGAGGAGCTGAATAGGAATGGAGTCAGAGGAACAAGTAATGATTTGGGAAGAGGATAGAAGATGGGCAGTTTCTTCCACTGTGATTTCAGAAAAGGAGAGGGTGGCAGGGGTCAGGAGAAGGGTAGAGGAATGAGGTGTGGTAGAGGAAGTTAGAGGTGACCTGGTTGCTAACTAGAGACTAATTTTGTGAGCCTTGTCATGGAAGTAGTCAGTCATAGTCTGGGCAGAGAGGGAAGACGGGAAGCAAAGGTAGTTTGAGGAGGGAACTGAGTGTGGCAAAGCCAGGGCAAAGGTTAGACGCAAGAGAGTTTGTGAGATGAACATAGTAGTCTTGCATGGCAAAAGCTACAGCAGAATAGGAGGTCAGCATGAATTGGAAATTCATGCACTCAGCATGCATACAGGATTTTAGCCAGAAACATTCTGCAGAGAGAACAAGGGAATGTAGGCAGCGAATTCTGGGGCTAAGCCAAGGTTGGAGTTTGGTGCGCCTTACAGGACAAGTAAGAGAAAGGATAAGATTATCTACAGAAGAGGAGAGTATAGCTTTGTAAGAAGAAGCTGCCTCATCAACTGATTCAGACAATGTAGTGGAGGAGAGGAGATGAGGCAATAGAGGAGAGGATTCAAGGGTCGACAGCCTAGAGATTCCTGAATGTGTTGGTGGTGACTGGACAAAGCTGTGGGGGAGAGTGGATTAGTGTAAACATTATCAGATGATGGTCTCAGATAGGGAGGATTGAGGTGGCGAAGTCTGAGAAACAGCAGGTGGAGGAAAGGGACAAGGGCAAGGCAGTGGTAATGCTTGTGAGTAGGAATGGTAGAGCAGAGCTGATCAAATGAGGCGGTTAAGGCAAAGATTTCTGAGGCATAAAAGTCAGAGGGGTCATTAGCATAGAATTTAAAATCCCTTAGAGTAAGGGAAGGGGAAGATGGTTCAAATAAGAAGGAAAACCAGGAATCAAAGTCGGTGAGAAAGGAGGAGGGGGATTTATCTGGTGGTCAATAAATGACAGCTACCCGGAGAGGTAGTGGGGTGAACAGGTGGATGGAGTGGGCATCAAAGAAAGAAAAAGAGTGGGACTGAGGTGGAAAAAGGGGTTGAAACTTACAGGAAGGGGAGAGGAGTCCAACACCACCACTGCGGCCTACTGTGCGAGGTGTATGGGAGAAAAGATAACCTCCATGAGAGAAAGCAGCAACTGAAGCAGAGTCCCTAGGGGAAAGCCAAATCTCAGTTAAAGCAAGAAGATGAAGGGTATGAGAGCTAAAGAAGTCATGAACCTAAGCAAGCCTGTTGGAAACAGAGCTGGCATTCTACAGGGAGCACGAGGAAGGAAGAGAAGAGGGAGGGAGGAGGGAGGTAGAAATAAGATTGGATAACGATTTGATATTCAGCAGCTGGGGTGAAAGTTGCCTTGGAGGGCCAGGATTGGGATTGATATCCTCAAACGAGAGGAGGAGGAGGAGCAGGAGAATATGGAGAAGAAAGGTGAAGGTGTGATGACAGCAAAAAGGAAGAGTCGCTGCCAGGGAGAGTGGAGATGGCTGGGAAGAAAACTTTGAAGCTGAAGAGCAGAATGGCAGGCGAGGTAAACAAGTGTAGAGAATGAGGACAGTAGACTTGATGTTAGTAGTGGCTTGCAGCAGGGAATAAGACTGGGGATGATTAGCATCAGGAAGAGTAGATGAGGTGGAGTCAGAGGGAACAATGTACTGATCTGAGATAATGCTATGCTGTGCACCTCCTGGCCAGCTGGTGGAAGCCCAAAGGGGGCTGGAATGTCTTCAGAGATAGGTGGGAGAAGTACGCAGATGGGCTGCAACCTCCCCACTTCTTGGCCAGCAAGCTCAAGGAATGCAGGGTGGGAGCAACTCAGGCCCAAGGTGGGTTGTGGCGACTTCCAGAGTCAACCACTGAGGCAGCTGGGAAAAATGTGGTCTAGCTACAAGCTCTCCAGTCCCTGGCCGACCACTTGAAAAGCATGGTGTGGGAGCAGCAAGGCTCGAAGTGGGTGGTGGTGACTTCCAGAGTTGACCACTGAGACAGCTGGTAGAAGCAGTCACTTGCCAGCAGTCACTTGCCAGTTCTCTGAATATTGACCTCATTATTATTTCAGATGTTTTTAATTTAACTTCTTACATTTTTTCATTCTTCAATTTGTCTGTTTCTTTTAAAGTATTGTTTGCTGGAGGCATTAAGGTCTTTTTATAAGGCACATGTTTTTGAGTTATGTACATTGAGAGGAAAAGTGGTGTAGAGTTGTAGCTATTCAGGATGAGCTCCTCAGAATAATGGACTATAAAGCTAGGCCAGTCACAACAAAAGCCAGAGGAAGAAAATGATTAGCTATCAGCTTGAATATGAAATGGCCCAGGAGTTGCCAATAGTCGTTTTGAGAATGAAGATTTTCTTTTACTTGGCCAGAACTGCAACCATTTTTCAACTTTCTTCCTCCTAAATATCCCCCTCTTCCAAGCATTTCAACTGGAGATTAATGCATCCCCCTTCCCTTCCATCAAATCCCCAACTTAATGGTTTTCAAATGTTGGCCCATTAGTTATTATGCAGGACCTAGATGTACAACTGAAAACTCTAAGAACCTTTTTAAGTTAATGAGCCCGGAAAAGGGAGCACAGAGAGAGACAGTGATGAATGAGGTCCCTGGTGTAAGAAGGAGGACAGCCAGCTTGTTAAACTGTACTTGACCACAACTTGCTGCACTCCCATATCAGCAATTAAACTTTGGCACAGAAAAAAAACCTACCATACATTACCTAATGCAGAAATTCCCTTCCTCGGTTCTTTGAATAGTCCTAGTGGAGTAAGAGTGCACCTGAGGCACAAGTGCCCAGTGTAGCCCTCCAGACCAGTCCCGCTGGCGCAGGGTGGGATCCACTCCCAACTGAAAAGCAAAGAAATCTCACCAAATTTGGCTGTTGCCAGTTTGGAAAGTTCTTGACGTTTTGTCGCTTTATAGCACCCGAGTGAAAAATGGTTCATTATTACTAGTCTCGCTTAGCAAATAACTTGGCACGGCCATCCTATAGTTCCAGATATCGAACTTCAGGTTCGGGCACTTGTCTGCTAGTAAAGCTTGCTGCATCCACAACTATAGTTTAAATGAGTTTACAGCAAAAACTCAAAAGGTCTTTCTTACGCAGAGATGTGAATGGGACATTGACTTAAAAAAGGTCTGTACCCTTGGTGCACTGCTCAGTACTTCAAGAGTACACAAAGTAAGTAACAGTGCCCATCTAATAAGGTAGACTTCTAGTTGTCATATCGGTCCGGAAGAAAACTGGAGTTTGTAAGTTGTGACACCTTTCAAAGGACCAATACAAGAGATTGTGGTACATGAGTCTTCAAGACCATATGGTTCCCGTCATCAAATGCAATTCTAAGGAAGCTGACTTATGGAACAGAGAAACATAGAAAGGTCATGTCAGAAAAAGACCATACAGGCCTACTTGTCTGCCTATCCACACCAACTATTCAGCTCCACAATCCCTGCACTCACTTGGAGATGCCCTGTGCTCATTATCCTTACCTTCTGAGATTTTACTGCTTCCTTTTTTTTTTTTTCATGCATTACCCAAATGGATTAACATGGCAACCACACTGCTTTATTCAAGATGGATGGCAGCGCATAGAGCTGTACAAAGGAGGAAAAGAGAAAAGCCATTTAAAAGAAAATAAAACTGGTCAACATCTGCCTTGTCTTTCTGCACTGCCTTGATGAAGGGAGCAGAGCTCTCGAAAGCTAGTCAGAAATGCATTAAGTTCATAAGTTGGTCTAATAAAAGGCATCGCCCACAAACTTCTTGACTGAAACTTTAGTTTTACATATTGGAAAAGTGTAAAACTTTTTCCAAACTGAGAGTATTAATACCTGAAATATTTGGCACTTACAGTTTTTTTTCTCAAAGATATTCTATTTATCCTGAGCTGTGATGTGATCGTTTGAATTCTGGGCAGGTTTGATTTTTGGTTTTCTGGTGCATCCAAACAAATGTGAGTTAAACACCTTTGCATAAAATAATAATTGCGGTGAAGTATCTCTTAAAGGTACAGATTCCATTAATGCTGAGCTTAACCTCAGGTGCCCTTTAATAAACAAAAAGCATTAAGGAGATCTGTGGATATTAGTAAGTGGGCTCTGTGCTACCCTTGGGATGTCTACTTCAAAAACAAAAGCATAAGACAAAAGGTACATCTGAAGTTCTGGTATTTAATCTGCAGGTCACATCTGTGTTTAGAGGAATTTTGTGTAGCCCTTGGACATAATCAGGTTCCCTTTTCCTGCTAGCCAGTGTTCAGAGCCCTCCTGTCTTGGCTCATTCCCCCCTGGGAGGTTCTTGTCTTGATAAAGTTCCTTCAGAGCTTATTGGTTTTTAGATTTTCATTGTTTCCTTGTCATGCTTCTGATCAGTAAAACTTTTGTCTAACAATGACAGCATCTTCCTAAAAGCCTCGGAATTCTCCTTTTTTTTTTTTTTTTTTCAAAGAAGCTGGATCCATCTTAACATTTTACTCCCATCATTGTCCCAGGCCAATTTCTTCTAAAGGGAATTAAAAATGCAAATCTAATATCATAATTGTGTAATACGATAAGCCTGGCAGCTCAATCAATACCAGCTCCCACGGTCAATAATGGAGCTATGAGGCATGTTTGTCAAAACTGACCAATCTCACTTTATCACTGGCACCGTGGTCCTTCCACATCTATAAGATATGACATTTTATTACCAGTCGTCTATCAATCACCTCTAATTTTTCTGACGGGTGGAGGAGATTCATGCTGTTGTCTCGCAGGCTGGCGGCACAGAGGCTTGTTCTACAAGTCGGACGAATGAAAGGCTCGAAAGCTCAGGCTTCCCAAAAGCTCATGCATTCGCCATCTCATCTCAGTGCAACGTGCTCCCGGCATCCCCCCTTTCCCAGCCACAAATGGCCGGGGTTAAGTCGCGAAGGACGAGGGCCTCTGACCGCCACCGAGGAAAGCGACGTTGGGGGGGATCGATGAGGACGTGCCCACAGTGGCTGAGGTTGTGTCATGGTTTTCTAAATTTAGAAAGATTACTAGAAGTTATATTTATTTATTTTTTTGCTGACTCCCTACAGAAACCAGCTTGAAGGCTGGACACTCTCTAAAACGAACCGTCTTGCTGGCAGAGAGCCAGACCTCAATAAATCCCAGAATCTGCATTTGCAGCACAGAATCACTTTGATTGTAATCCACCTTGAGATTAATTTAGGAAGAGGCAGCATAGCAAATGTTTATCAGTAAATGAATACAACAAAGAGGGGTCCGACGGTCACAGGTATATGCCAAGCACTGTACGGCTGTACATTGTTACGATTTAATAAAAAAAAAATAAAAAAATCAAGATAATTCCACATGATTCACAGCAGCCCCTTTTTATTTATTGCCATTAGGATGTATATTGCAACATTCATCGGCTCACAATTTTGTAACACCCTGCATAAGTCAGCCAGCAGATCTGCGCATAAGTTACATCCATTTTCAAAAAGTGGACTTACGCACACAAGTTTGCTTTTAAATTTATCCAAGGCAAAACTATGCGCACACAATTACATCTGCTATTTGGTGTGTATAGTTTTGCTGAGAGAATATACGCGCATGCTTTTTAAAAATAAAAAAAGATGCTTATATGTTCTCCAACTCAGCCCAGACTTCACTCCCTGGAATACCTCTCCTCTAAATGATTAACAGTACGTGGATACGGTGTGAATGTATGGAATTGCATGCACATAGTAACATAGTGAATGGCAACAAAAAAACAAAAGGTCCATCCAATCTGCCCAGCAAGCCATTCAGGGATGTAACTGCCGCTCCGTGCAGATTCCTCCCTCTCCTTCTTATTCAAAGTGGTAACAGCAGCTCCGTGCAGGTTACACATATTCAGAAAAGTTACCATGTGATCCCTGCCCTTCATTTTGGTTCTCTTGCCACAAATGACTTTCAATAATTGCTGCGATACTATGCGTGTAACTCACTGAAAATTGTCTCTTTCGCATACACACACACATGTACAGTCCATGTTTGTGCACTGCTGACTGACTTGGCTTGCACACACATACACACAAAAAAAAAAACCAGAAAGCGAAAGAGAATAAACTGAGAAGGCTGGCAAGGCCATGTTTCACTTCACCACAGTCTGTCTGCAGATAAGCAGTGCACTGTACAGAGTCAGACAGAAACAAACAAACAAACAAAAAATCAGTGTTCACTGCTTCTGAAACTCCATTCCACTGCTCTGCCTCACAAAGCAGTGCCTCTGTCACTCTCACACAGTAAAAGCACCACCACTGTATTTTTGTGCTAATGGACTAGGTAACAAGCTAAACTAGTTTTCTGTTTTTGTATTATCCAGATGTTACTTTTATCTTCAGTAAAAGATACTCTGGCTTTGGAACTGCAGACCGTGGCGGGCACTGCGAGGGTAATTTTGAAGCAGCCTGCAGACTTTAATCCAAATTATCAAAGAAGATTTATGCACAGAAATCCGCTTTGAAATTTGCAAGGATGTACTGAACCAGTACGGACATGTCCGGAAATGCAGGCATAACTCTGCATACTTTTGAACATCATGTCTTCTCCCCAATTTAACCCCCTTCTCCCGGAACACTCTTTCTTGTGCATGAAAATGTATGTGCAAAATCACTTTATGTTCACAATCCCCCCTGGTAATGCTTAAATGGCCATTTACACACATAAAACTAGGGGTTATTTGTGCAATTCCTTTTGGAAACTCCCCCCCCCCCCCCTCTCTGTATTTTTTGTTATTTATTTATTTATTTGTTTTTAGTTTTTATATACCGATGTTCCTGTATAGAATGCATATCGCCCCGGTTTACATGGAACTGAACTGTCGCCCCAGGGGCGGATACATTGGAACAAGGTTGATGTGAACTTACAGTGAACAAGTGGAATGCATTTAAAAAACATGATTAGCTAACATAATTAGTACAATTCAAGCATATTTACAGTGGACTAAGTGGAGCAACGTCTATGAAGCGCCATTCATCGGACCTTAGCTCTCCGGGAACGCCTGACTGAATAGCCATGTTTTTAGTTTCTTTTTGAATACCAAAGGGCAGGGTTCTTGGTGGAGGTCCGGTGGGAGCAAGTTCCAAAATGGAGGACCAGCTGTGGAGAGGGCGCGTTTCCTTAGTGAGGTTTTGGCCGGCTGGGTGTATAGCATGTCCTTGTACGCTCTTCTGATGGGTCTATTGGAAGTGTGCGGCTGAAGTTGGAAGGTTAGGTTGAGGGGGGAGATGTTGTGTAAAGCCTTGTGGATCATCATGAGGGCTTTAAAGCGTATCCTGAATTTAATTGGCAGCCAGTGAAGGTTCTGAAGGATAGGGGTGATGTGTTCCCTTTTGTTGGTGTTTGTGAGGATCCTGGCCGTCGCGTTCTGGACCATCTGAAGTGGTTTGATTGTGTTAGCGGGTAGGCCCAAAAGGAGTGAGTTGCAGTAATCCAGTTTCGGGAGGATGATAGATTGTAGTACCAAGCGGAAATCTCGGAGGTGCAGTAGTGGTTTTAGTTTTTTTAATACTTGCAATTTGAAAAAGCATTCCTTGGTGGTGTTGTTTACGAATTTGTTTAAGTTGAGTTGATTGTCGAGCCGCACACCAAGGTCTCTTACATGCGGTGTGTGGTCAATAGATGTTATGGAGAGTTGGGAAGAAATTGGGGGGTTGAGCAGAATACAGTTGTCTGGAGCTATTAGAAGGATTTCGGTCTTGTTGGTGTTAAGGACGAGGTTGAGGCTGTTCCATTGGGACCATGTTTTGTGGAGTGACTCTGAGATGGGGGTGAGGATCTGTATGTCATCCGTGTATAGGAAGTGCGTTAGCTTGAGGTTGGTGAGTAGATGACAGAGTGGGAGGAGGTAAATATTGAATAGGGTGGGTGACAGGGATGATCCTTGGGGTACCCCCATATTAGATCTGATTGGATGTGATTCTTTGTTGTTGATCCTTACCTTGTAAAACCTGTTTCCAAGGAAGGATTTGAACTAGTTCAACACAGATCCTGTGATGCCAATGTCTGCTAGTCGCTGTAGTAGGGTCGTGTGGTTGTTGAGAGTCCTTGTGCGTAATCCCCTTGCGCCTTACAGTGGTGCTGTCTCAAACAACCCCCCCCAATAGAAGAATCCTGATCCAGAGGTACATCCAGGTTTTCAGCCTTTGCAGTGTCTGAAGATGGCTTCTTGCCTATTTCTGGAAGAAAGTGGTGGCGTGAACCACTTGTAGCAGATTCAGTGGGAGGTACTCTTCCATCACTAATGCCCAACTCTGCTCTTTCCACCTGGAATAAATTTTCTGAGCTGGAGCTTTCTGCTCCCTCACTGGCCTCATTCAGATCCAGCAACATCTTCCATCTTAAACCCCTGGTTCTCCTGGTCATGCCCATGTTGGTTTTAACCATTATCCATAATAAAGAAAGTCCCAAACTCTCTCATTTGTCCGGCTGTTCTGTCTTGTTCTAAGGAGAAGGGATAGTGTTTTATGTGTATTGTATGTCTGATAGTGCTATAGAAATGATAAATAATAGTAATTGTAGGATTGGGAAGGAGATCAAGTAGGGCCTGTGGCAGCCTGGTTGATAGAGGGCAACTAGGCAGAGTGGGTGGGCCGATAGGGTGTATGGTAGCTGAGCTATTCTCGCTCAGCCTCTCACTCTCTCTTTCTCATTCCTCCCATTGCTCTGCCTATGTACATTTCTCTCTTTTTCCACCTTCCTCTCTGCCTGTGTCTTGCTGGGGATGAGTGTTTTGGTTGTGCATTTTCATTATTACTACTTGTGAATGCAATGGTAGCACTATGTATGAAGAAGTAACTAGTCAGCGCCCTGCTCTAAAGCTGGCCAGCACATCAGAGCCATCCAGGATATGGAAAATTAAGGCCAATATTTCCATTTCAATTTTTTCTTTCAGAGATTTTATTCTGCTCCCTTTTTGGTTTGGTGTTCAATTAGAACCTGCTGAGACTACTATTATTACTGTTAAAAATATATTATCCCCATGCTCCACAGCTCACAGCGACTTACACAGGCAGAAACAAAACCATCACCGTGAGAAATAAAAACGACGCTGTGAGGCCTACAGCACCAGGGAATTTCATTCACTTCCAGCTGCGATTCCTCCCCTCTCCCCCACATCATTCTTAATTTCCTACCCTTTCCATCTATAACCTAGTCCTCGGTACCACAGCCACAGACTGTGGCTCCTTTTGGAGCGTGATACGTGTGCACCCTGAATCCTACCTGTATGGGTTTCTATTGCGCCATGGCTGGGATTTCTCTCTCTTCCCCAATCCATCCCACCGTGCCCCTCTCCCCCCTGCTCCAGGGTGCTATGAACACGCTCCATACCCAGCCTCCGCTTGCCTGATGTGCAGATAGTAAGCTCAGAGACCAAACCCAGGTCTTCCACAACTGCAATGTTTAGCCATGGGGGCCACGCCCACCTCTCCCAGCTAAAGCATTGCAGCCATAGTGGGGGGACTGAGAGGCATACACTTCAGTGCCCTACGGGACTCAGCATAAGTGGGCACTTCAACCAGCCAGCCGGTTGAAGTGCCCACCCTCTGTAATGTTCCCAACCCTGGCCCACCTAGGAAGCGGAAGCTGAGCCGTCGGGCAGGATGGGAATGGAAACTTCTCACTCTCTCCAGGACCCATAAGTACTCATAGGCCAAACAATAAAAACACATTTAGAGAGAATAGCCCACAACCCGAGAGCTCTCCTGGGGCAGCACTTTTTAAAAGGGAGCATCTTTGTAAAAAAAAAAACAAACAAACAAAATAAACCCCGTTTGAGTCCCACCAAGAAAAAGAGCCTCGTTAACCGGAAGAAGTGACTGAGAGAACTGCTTCTGCGCCAGTGCATGAGCTGCTCTGCAGCGTTCTCTGCAAGGGGCTCCTAATGGGTGACAAAGACACTTTGGTAGGAAACGCTGCAGCAGTAAAAGAAGACAAATGTCCTTCTTAATCTTCATTGGATGTTAATTTACTGGCAATTATAGTGTCTTTAAGGGACACTTAGAATCCCATTCATTTACACTGCAGGAAAAGGCAGGACTTTTATGAGTTTTGATTTAAATTATTGATGCCAGCAACCAGGGGCAGTTCATTTCCTGCTTTAGCACGACTGATAATTGACTGGATTTTGAGTTGGGGCGAGTGAGGTAACTGCCTATTTGCAGAGCATGGAGGTGAGTGGTGGTCGGCGTAATTTTAGTCTCAGGCCGCCACTGATCAGTAAAAGCCTGCGGAGCGCAGGCGAAGCTCCCCGTCTCTTCTGCGCTGATCAGAGCCCATTCTAAAGACGTCTGTGACATCACAGTCCAGGCTGAAACCGAGTTTTCCATCAGATAAATTAGTTGCTTGTGATTTCACTCCTTTGGGAGGGAATTTTCAAAAGCCATTTAAACAGGCTTTCTGAAAATTGAAGGGAAAAATACGTGCAGGGATTCCCGGTGCGCCTGTTCTTACCCAGAAGAAAAGACAGGCAGGGTTCGGTCGGGAGAGGCACCAACACCTGCACTTTGGCATTTTCAAAATTATGCCCATTGTTTTTTTTCAGGCGAAAAATATCAGCAGGTGTAAATCTCTGCAGGTACTTTTTCCATGGGCAATTCTAAAAGGAAAAGTATGCACATAAAGGTGAATTTTAAAAGCCCCGTCGATTGCATCAATTACGGGATGCGCGCACAAACCGGGCTTACGCGTGCCGAGTTTTCAAAGCCCCCCCCCTGAGGTGCACGGGCATATCTCACTTGGATTTAAAAAGGGGTGTGGTCTGGGCGGGGTGCGGGCATTTCTGGGCGTGGCCATGAGATGCGCGGGTAAATACTTACGCACGCCCAGGTCCAATGCTGTGTAATTCTTTTTCTGCTATAGAGGCGATGTAAGTTAAAAAAAAAACAAAAAACCCAAAAACGGCCATCCCTGAGGGGTTAAAGGCTCTGAAGTAACTGAGGGGATTACAAGCTATTAAACAAGGGGGATTTGGAGGAGCTACCCCTACACTTGGAGAAGAGGTGGACGAACTGGTGAAATCGGTCATGGTGTGGGCGCCCGCCCGTTATAAAATATCCCGCCTTACGGGGCAGAAACCCAATATGTGCGGCTGGATGCGCCGAAACTTAAAATTGGGTGCACAGGTGCCCAGGCTGATTTATGACGTGCGCACATATTGGGCACAAGTTATAAAGTCTCCGCGTCCCTGAGTGCGCGCCCGCCCGTGTCGGTGTGCACCCGCGTGCCCCTTTGAGAGTCACAGGCATACTTTTCCCTTTGAGAAACTGATGTAAAGTCTGCCGGGAAAAGTGCTCACGGACTTTGCAGCAATCTGCAGCACAGTGGCATTGCCCTGGGGGGGCAAGGACCTGCCCAGAAAATGTGTCTTGCTTCCATCTTGCCTCCCCAATCGCCCTCATGGTCTGACAGCTGCGGGACTGCAGAGCCAGCGCCCACAGGCCGTTTTAAGTTGCTCCAACCGCTGTCACCGGTGCTTCTTTCGTGCCATTCAAATTACAATCCTCACGGGAGGAAGAGGCGCATGTGACAGCTACAGGAGCAAGTTAAAAGTGCCACTGGGTGCCTCTCTCCTGCCAGTCACCACCATCGCTCCCTGCTCTTGATATGGCTGGAAAATAGTCCCCATTACCCCCTAGGCCCACTTCTGATGCAGTTTGTGTTGCAATGTTTAATGGTTAATGAAGAGAGGATATTAAAATCCCATTTATGGGGCTGAACTGAGGTGTAAACAACTGGTTTATAAGTATTCAATGCAAGAGGATCAAATGTTTTAATTTTGTTTTATGTAGCCTGTTTTTCAGTTTTAGTGTTATATGTTTATTTGTATTATGTGTTATTTCTGTAAATCACTCTGAAGCGTCAGGCTTTAGGTGTGAGGGGGAGTGGGGACTCCTGTGTGAAGGGGGAAGTGAGGACGCTCATCAGGTTTGGGGGAAGTGAGCATTCAGGCAGGTATCAGGAGAGCAGGGACTCGGTATGGGAGGAGTGAGTACTTGAGCATTTGGTGTGGAGGGGCAGTGATGACTCAAGGTGCTGGGGGAGTGAAAACTTGGACATTAGCTGTGGGAAGGGGAGTGGGGTCTCAGGTGTGGGGAAGGGTGGGGACTTGGGCGTTAGGAGTAAGGAGGGGAATGAGGACGCGGGCATAAAGTATGAGGGGCACTAGGACCTCAGAGGTTAGGTGCGGGGGAAGCGGGGGCTTGGGCATTAGGTCATGGGGGTCAGGGAGGGAGTGGGGAAGAGAAAAAGGCACAAGTGTATTTGGAGGGAAAGGGGCTCGAGTATCCCCAGACCATGCAAACCCTCTAGGGTCAGCCCTTGGTGAGGGAGTGAGAGAGGCTCTGAGATGGGAGGCACGAGAAACAAGTTAAAAGCTCCAAAGAAGAGCAGGGACTTGCGGATCAAGTGGGGATTCAGGAGGGTGGAAATAACGGCAGAGCAGGGACGTGGGGGTTAGCTGGGGATTCGGGGATAAGAGAAAGCAAATGCTGGGGGATTAGTAGGAAAGCGAAAGGGCAAGGACTCAAATCGGTTGGGAGAGGAGGTGGAAAGAAATAGGAGCTTTGCAGATGTTGAGGAGGTGAAAGAGGAGGAATGGGAGGTTGGGTGGGGGTAAGAGATAGAAGAAAGGGGCTGGAAGCCAAGGAGGGGATGAATGACAGGGAAGGAGCTGGGCTGGTGAGGGGACAAGAGGCAGAGAAAAGTAGCTGAGGGCTGGGGAGGGAGTAAATACAAAGGATGGAAATGGGGGACTGGGGAGTGGGTGAAAGATGCAGGGGGAAGAGGAAGTTGTGGAAGGAGTGAAGGGAGGAATGGGGGCTTAGGAAGGTATGAGAGTGGGATTGGAAAGCTGGTATGAGGCGATAAGTGAAAAGAGAGTGAAGAGTGAGAAAGGGGGATAAGGAGAGTTGATACCTAGCTATGAGTAGCTAGAGAGAAAAGAGAGAGGAAAAGGAAAACATCAATGCCAGAGGCAGATGTAAGTGGGGAAGAGAAAGAGACAGGAGAAGCGAGAAGAAATGAAAAATGGAAAGGAGACCCTGGAAGAGGAGAAGACCAACAAAAGGAGTGGAAAAGGAAGACTGTGACCAATTCAATTAGAAAGATACACTACCCAGATAAGAAAGGTAGCATAAAAAAAGCATTTTATTTTTACTTTGTAGTGACTGGAATATGTCAGCTTTGGGAATGTGCATGTCTTATCTTTTTATTTTGTGCTGTATAGGAGGAAATGCATCTCTGTTTCTCTTTTCCCACGGTTGCATTGCTCACAGAGTCTGGCTTCTCGGGGTTTCTATTTCAATTTTTTTGTCTGCATGTTTCTATTCCTTGTTTGTGGTCCCTTATTCTGAATTAGGTAACGGTCAATCTAATTATGTTCTGTGTGTGTGACGGAGGTGAGGTTTTTTTGTTTTTTTTTTACTAGAGGTCAATATTCAGTCATCCGGTGAGCTGGCAAGTTATCTGGCTACAGATAGCCAGATAACTTGTCCCGGATATTTGGTGGGTTAAAGAACCCACTGACTATCCCCAATTAAAGTTATCTGGCCACCAGTATCTGGTTAACTTTAAATCTGACCAGATATCTTTTCAATATTGCTGGTTAAGTTTAAAGTTTTCTGGCCTCATGTGTCTGGATAATGTTACTCTTACAGGCTATATTCAAAAGTAAAGCTGCAGGATTTAGAAAAAAAAAAAAAGTCACTCTAGTGACCCTATTACTCACTCCCTACACCCGAGCCTTCAGCCTCCCCCGAAAAAAACTCTCAGACTTATTTAATGATTTTTTAAAAATGCTTTTATATAATCTCATGCTGGCCTCCCCCCTCCCAGTTCTAAGTCCAGCCTACCCTAAACCAATTAAGCCTGATACACCACTTTGAATGCATATACAGGGTTGCTCTCTGCTTCAATGGCAGGGGGGAAATGTAGAAAAGATGATATGATTTCAGACAACAACCAACAAGGCATTGATCTGTGCAGCCTGGGTAAACAAGCATCAGGGTAACTTGCTTGATGCGGCGGTTACTACCCTTAACCATCATGCAACTCCAACATTACTCTCTGCATGGGTGTAATGTTGGCAGGGGGTTGGCAGGAAATTTGAATCAAACAGTTACCAACAAGGGCCCTGAACTTGGTGGTCGGTGAAACAGATAAGTATGGGAAAATAAGTGTGGGAGTTTGCTGGGCAGACTGGATGGGCCGATTGGTCTTTTTCTGCCGTCATTTCTATATGTTTAAATGCAACTAAAATTCCCTTCCCAGGCCGCCCCTCTCTACCTCTCCTACCCCAACTCTCCCACCCTCCCAGTACCTTAAATTTTCAAGATTTTGAGCCGGGATCGTGGTGGCAGCCTGCTGCTGACCTGGGCCCAGTGTTTCTGCGGTCGCTAGGGGAGTTCTGCTGGAAGCACACAGGGCCAGCGTGGCGCTTCTAGCATTGCCAGGGGAGCTGCGCTGGAAGCCTGTGCTGTTTGTGCACAAATGAGGTTTATCCTCCCCTGCCCCCAGTGCGGGTAAAGAACAATGCAATGCAGACTACGAACATCGCTCATCCTCCTTCTCATCTTCATCATCATCATCATCATCTGTGCTAGATGATGGCCGGTCCAATTTGCGAGTCTGGTGATTCATGGATTCAAGTTCACATTTCCTTTACTGTGATTAGGATAAAAATAGGAGGGACATTAGCAAATGGAAATCTGTTTTCCTGCTATCTTTAGCTCTGCTTTTCAGAGGGACACTGTGTGAGTATTACAGAACTTGGGCCCAAATGGATGCTAAGGGACTGGCAGTACTTTAGCCATTTTCGCCAGGGGCATCAAGCCACGTCAGGATCCCGTGAGAGAGATGGCACTGTGAGGGGCTGAAAGCTTCCAACGTGGGGACAAGTCAGAGAGAGAGGCAAAAGGTTCTATATCTTTCAGCCAGTCCACTGAGCCACCCAGACCTCTGTCCATCCACCAGCCCCCAAGACTGAGAATTTCTGCACACCTATGCTTTGACTGATTTCATTATAATAAAACAATAGCATAAAACAAATAATTGTCTTTATATGCCATATTTTTCTTTAGACAGCATCTCAAATCAATCTATAACCACTATGCGCCAGCAACATGCGTATAGCCGCCCTATGTTTTCTTCCAAGGGGGGGGAGGGGCTTTTAAATGGTGACTGCGGATTATTTTTCTGAATGCTGCCCTTTGGAATTTGCAGCACCCTTACTGCCCAGACCTCAAGCGTTGCCACTGAAGTAATAGCACAATGACTGGTGCCAGAAGGAAGTGCCTAGTGTACCTTCCAGGAACACCTGAATACAAGGTCTGTTGTCTTACATTCTTCTGTTGTGGGCTGGTCATGAGAACAAATCCCTTTCCTAATCTCAGTCCACCCAAGGGAAGAAGATAAATGAATGATTTCATCCGGTTGGCAGCCGATCTTAAGCAAATGGACAGGGAACAAACTCTGAATCTTCAGACACTAGGAGGCACGAAAAGTAAAATAAATAAACATTCACTGTTATCAGGCTCTCATCTGCTGGAGGGAGGGGAAAGGTGTATGGGGGGGGGGGGAGTGGAAAGAGACTTGATTAGTTTTAATTCTCTGTTTTTGGCTACCCAACCAATACTATCAGCACCCTTCCATTTATGCTTAATGCAAATGATTCCCCAGGGTCAGCAGCTTCTCTAGCTGTGCAGCTGCTGGATGCAACAACAGGAGGAGAATGTGTCATCCTTTCCCTGGATGGCGAGAGGAGGAAAACCTGGTTGAATTGATGCATAGCCAAGCGGTAGGTAACTGTAACGTAGCTGACAGCCTCCTCTGCCTCTTGTTGCTGTGCACGCACAGCTTTCAACAGTGCGCTCTCCTTTCTGAGGACGGGTTAAGAGGCCTGAGAGGGAGAGGATAATTGAGACCTTTTTGGCCCCCTCAGAGTAGGAGTTGTCAAAAGTTGAACAGCAGAAGAAAACTGGAGAGCTTATGTGGGATCAGAGAGAAACAGAGAATTGTTCCCTGCCTGCGACAAGGGACTGGACCGAGCATGCTCACAAATGCAAAGAGCCTGCTCTGGGGTAGGTTCTGGACAGAAGGCGTGTCTTTCATGTTATTTCACTATGAATGAGCGCTGGACATGACCTGATCCTAACCTGTGATTTGAGGATCAAATTTCCTGCAGTCCATCCCTTGTAGATCATTTCTGGATTGCTGTCTTCCATAACCCTGACAGTCAGATTTTTGTTTTAATTGTGTCTGCTTTGTTTGTGTATGTGTGTGTGTGGTGTCATATATTTTTATTGAATTCACAAGAATTTTTGTATACTGTTTCCATTCAGTGAACATGACCAGCATATTTATTTATTGTATTCTATTTGATATTCTGCCTTTATCTATGCAATAGCACAAAGCGGAGTCAGTCCCTAAGCATCTTGGGAGGATATGTCTACCAGACTTCTAAAGCGACAAGGGTGCAGACTCGAACGGAAATGGAGTTAATCGCACCTTGTAAAGGACAGACTTCAGTACAGACTCCATCGGCAAGCTACCTCAAGAGCCATAACAAAATGGCAAGAAAAAGATACTTCTCTCAATGTGCTGAACAAGAAACCCTTTAAAATAGTTAATGGCCTTCAGCATACCTCCACCTTAACAGAACCATATCCCTCAATCTAAAGTAGCATCAAATGGCTTTCCTTCTACTTCAAGCACAAAATCAAGGACCTTCGTTGGAACCTGCATGATCTCTCCCACTCGGAGGAGAGAAACTCAGTCCCTCCGAGTACACTAGGGGTATGGGATTCATTTACCCCAACCACCAAAGAAAGGCTTGAAAATTATTCTATCTGCCCTACGGGGGACATCATGCACCCTCAACCCTGTCCTTCCAAGGTAGTGAAGTTGGAAAACGTGTGACTCATAACCTGGGCATCTAAAATGGTAAACTCCTCCTTCTCTGAGAGACTGCTGCCAACAGAGCTGAAAAAAAAAAGGTCACGATACAATCCTCTACTGAAAAGGCCACCCCTGTTGTGTTCTGCGGACGGTCGCGGTCCCCTACCTGAATGCTGATGGTGGGCCGCCGCGGCAGCGTCAGGGTAAGCTGCTGGAATCTGGTGCCTGTCATTCCCACGTGCCGGCGCGGGCCTCCAGGGTGGCCGCCGGGCTGGGAGCCGTCCCTGCTCCTCCCTTGCGGCGTCGGTCAGCCTTCCTCCGCGGCCGGGGATCCAAGATGGCCGCCGCCATCTTAGGCACGAGGCCGCGCCTCCTTGCTGGATTTAAAGGGACCTTGTCCCTTTAATTGCCTACACCTGTTCCCAATGCACCAGACCAGGGGAAGTATATAAGGAGACTTCCTCTGCTCATTCCTTGACTTGGCAACATCTTCGTTGTTCGAGTCTGCTTGCTTTGGTGAGTCTTCTAGTGCTTCGGATCCTTGCTTCCTGGTTCCTGTTCTTCTCGGTGATTCCTAGTATCTGACTTCGGATTGGAAAGCGGTGATTCCTGGTGTGTGACTTCGGACTGGCAAGCGGCGATCCCTCAGTGTGTGACTTCGGACTGGTAAGCGATGACCTTCTGGCACTCGACCTTGGACTTCTTCCGGACCATCGTCTCCAAGGGCCCACCTAAGTTCCAGCGGCCCGGGCCCCTACGGGCTCCTCCTGGGGGGACCGCGGGCTTCCAGGGGTGAAGCTCCAGTTTGCCCTTGCACCAACCTCACGACTCCTTGACCTCTCAAAGGTCCACCTAAGTCCCAGTGGCCCGGGTCCTTATGGGCTCCTCCCGGGGGGACTGCGGGCTTCCAGTGGCGAAGACCCAGTTGGCTTCTCCGATGTCTCGACTCTTCACTTCTCCACCTCAGTCTTCAGTGCCAAGGGTCAGCCGGTCACATCTTCTGTTCCGCTTTGACACCCGACGGGGGAATCTAAGGATCCACCTCCTAAGGTATTCCATCCTCCTGTCGGTCCAAGGGTTCACAAGCCTGATCATAACAACCCCTACACTCTGACAAACTTGAAAGTTACCAAGTAAAGACCTCTCTCCTCCCTGGTGCCCAGCAGGCATATCTCCAGCCTGAAACATGCCACCTTACATCACAATGAATTTCATTTTCCCATTATCCTCTTCTCCGAAAGAGGACCCAGAGTGGCTTACACGCTGTAACCCTAGCTAGGGCGACATAAAATAAAAAAAGACTGATGCTGGGTTTTTGTGGTCCTGGCAGCACATCTGTAGGTTCAAAAAATACCATGGTGGGGTAAACGATGGACTGGACCTGCCTAAGAGGCTTAAAGGCAATATTTTTCTACTGCTGGAAAGTACCAAACAAAACCTTTCCCCTTCTGTGACTATCGGACTTCACTCCTGCACAAAATCTTCAGTCTTCCCTTTACTATTCTGTAGCAGACCCAAAACCTTTGCACTTTTCAGTTGGAGTCTCACACAGTGATTTATATTTTAAAATGATAAAACCTGAATTCTCCTGGGGTACTAGCAATCAATTAACAATCAAAATCACAACAGGATGAGTCACAGGATTCCACAACAGAGTCAGGAGCAGCAATAAAATAAACACACTTTACTCTTTCACAACCTGAGCATTTAGATTTCTCTGTCTTACTCCAACACATACACACACTGATGCATTAGTCATTCTTACATAGGTTTATCAGTACTGACATCTTGTCGCTGAATTTTTCCCAGAAAGACTTGTCACTAAAGAAGACCCTGGAGAAGGACTGTTGCTAGTTAACAAGATTGTGGATGGGGGTGGAGTAGACAAAACTCTGTTTACAGAAGAGAATGTATGGGAAGAGCTAAAAAAATTTGAAAGTGGACAAGGCCATGGGGCTGGATGAGGCACATCCCAGGACACTGAGGGAGCTCAGAGATGTGTTGAAAAGGTCCTTCAGCGGACCCACCAATAGATCCCTGGTATCAGGAGTGGTGCCACAAGATTGGAGAAGAGCGGAGGTGGTCCTATTTCACAAGAGTGTGAGCAGAGAATAGGCTGGAAACTACAGACTGGATAGCCTCACCTCAAGTGGTGGGAAAATTAATGGACGATCTGCTGAAGGAAAGGATAGTGAACTATCTGCAATCCGGTGGGTTGCTCAATGCAAGGCAGCATGGATTCACCAGGGGAAGGTCCTGTCAGATAAATCTGATTTTTTTGATGTGATTAGAGAATTGGATCAGGGGAGAGCGCTCAATGTGATTTACTTGGATTTTAGTAAAGCTTTTGATACGGTCCCACATAGAAGACTCATGAATAAAATGAGAAGCTTGGGAGTGAGCGCCAAGATGGTGGCGTGGATTACAAACTGGTTGATGGGATAGAAGACAGCATGTAATGGTAAATGGAACATACTCTGAAGAGAGAACCGTGTTAAATGGAGTACCACAGGGATCGGTGTTGGGATCCGTTCTGTTCAATATCTTTGTAAGCAGCATTGCGGAAGGGATAGAAGGTAAAGTTTGTCTATTTGCAGATGATACTAAGATCTGCAACAGAGTAGTCACACCGGAAGGAGTAGAGAATGAGACATGATTTAAGGAAGCTTGAACAGTTGTCGAATATATGGCAGCTGGGATTCAATACCAAGAAGTGCAGAGTCATACATCTGGTGTGCGGTAATCCAAAAGAGCTGAATGTGATGGGGGGTGACGAGTTGTTGTGCACAGAGCAAGAGAGGGACCTTGGGGTGATAGTGTCTAGCGATCTGAAAACGGCGAAGCAATGTGACAAGGTGATAGCTAAAGCCAGAAGAATGCTGGGCTACATAGAGAGAGGAATAACCAGTAAGAAAAAGGAGGTGATAATCCCCTTGTACAAGTCCTTGGTGAGGCCTCACCTGGAGTATTGTGTTCAGTTCTGGAGGACGTATCTCAAAAGGTTCAGAGACAGGAAGGAGGCAGTGCAGAGAAGGGTGACCAAAATGTTGGTGGGGGGGGGGGGTGTTCCATCAAATGACTTATGAGGAGAGGTTGAAGGACCTAAATATGTACACCCTGGAGGACAGGAGATGCAGGGGAGATATGATACAGACCTTCAGAGACCTGAAAGTTTTTAATATTGCACATTCAACAACAAACCTTTTCCACTGGAAAAAAATCAGTAGAACTAGAGGTCATGAAATGAAACTCCAGGGAGGACGACTCAGAATCAATGTCAGGAAATATTTCTTCATGGAGAGGGTGGTGGATGCCCGGAATGTCCTTTTGGAGGAGGTGGTGAAGACAAAAATAGTAAAAGATTTCAAAGGGGCATGGGATAAACACTGTGGATCCCTAAAGACTAGAGGATGGGAATGAAGAAAAGAATGCATGGGGGTAACTTGCTGGTGTGGCGGTTACTACCCTTAACCAATAAGCCTTCATACTGTTGATGCAACTACATCATTGCTCTCTGCTTCAACGGCATAGGGAAAAGAGGAAAAGGGGAATTAGATTCTGGAAATGCCAAACTGTGGACAAACCTGTTTAAACTTGAACATTATTAGCAACAGGCAACAATTCCTGTTTCTCAACCAACCGGAACACTGAGCTCAGCCAAAAGAAGGAGCATATTTAGCAAACTGAGAGCTAGAGAAGCCACTTACCAGTTATCAACAAAGAGCAGGAATCATACTCTGCATCGCTCACCCTAAGAAGGCTAACCACAAAATCCAAATCCAGCAACCGAGAGCGAGTCTGGGATTGACTTACCCTTTACTAAAGGAAAGGAAATTTTTCAGGTAAGTAGTAATTTCTCCTTCCTTAGCATTCGGGTAAGTCAGTCCCAATGAGTGAGATGTACAAAACCTAATCTCGAAAAGGGTGGGAGGCTGCCAGCGGGCCCAGTAAGAACCTCCCGCGCAAAAGCGGCATGCTCCCTAGCCCTAACATCCAAGCAGTAATGAACATAAGAACATAAGAAAATGCCATACTGGGTCAGACCAAGGGTCCATCAAGCCCAGCATCCTGTCTCCAACAGTGGCCAATCCAGGTCACAAGAACCTGGCAAGTACCCAAAAACTAAGTCTATTCCATGTAACCATTGCTAATGGCAGTGGCTATTCTCTAAGTGAACTTAATAGCAGGTAATGGACTTCTCCTCCAAGAACCTATCCAATCCTTTTTTAAACACAGCTATACTAACTGCACTAACCACATCCTCTGGCAACAAATTCCAGAGTTTAATTGTGCGTTGAGTAAAAAAGAACTTTCTCCGATTAGTTTTAAATGTGCCCCATGCTAACTTCATGGAGTGCCCCCTAGTCTTTCTACTATCCGAAAGAGTAAATAACCGATTCACATCTACCCGTTCTAGACCTCTCATGATTTTAAACACCTCTATCATATCCCCCCTCAGTCGTCTCTTCTCCAAGCTGAAAAGTCCTAACCTCTTTAGTCTTTCCTCATAGGGGAGTTGTTCCATTCCCCTTATCATTTTCGTAACCCTTCTCTGTACCTTCTCCATCGCAATTATATATTTTTTGAGATGCGGCGACCAGAATTGTACACAATATTCAAGGTGCGGTCTCACCATGGAGCGATGCCAATAGTCTTATACAATTCCTCTATTGAAGTGGAGACACAAGGGCAGCCCGACTCTGGCCGAGCCCCGCCGCCTGAAAACGGCTGCCCCAGGGGCCAAAACACAAATAAATAACTATATAAATAAATAATTATATAAATAAATAACTACATAAATGTGCCAAAACGCAACAGTAGATAATCAAATGAACAATACAACATGACATCCACCTACAAAAGCATTGGAGTAATGGTGACATGCAAATAGCACATCCAAACAATTCCAAAAAAATGTTTCCAAATCACTGACAAAATTACCAAAACAACTCCAAAAAACACCAAAAAAACTCACGGCCAACACAAATGCACTGGCAGATTGGAACACAACTGGCACAAAAGATGGCACTACCCTACATATACTCTCCTGAGCTCCCAATCCAAACCCAAACAAACTGTGCATGGAGGACCATACAAACCACTACATGACCAACAACAGCACTGAATCTGCAATGATGCAAAAAAGGATGGCAACACCATACAGGACACTGTATTCAGTAACAAAGAACAACACTAGGAAACAAAACCAGCCGAAAAAACATGCTCTCTCCAAAAGGATTCCTCGGACAGCTGTTCTCCATACATCAAAACAATCCCTCCTGGAATATCCCAAAAAATGTACATATATATATCACCCACAAAATTCACCATATACCATTCAAATGGACGGTGGACATGATACCATGCATGCATACACCGAAGCAATTGGCAAACTATACATCTGTCGTCTATGCTTGGAGAAGGTGAGCAAAGATGAAAATGTTTCCACTCAGCAAATTTCAGCAGGCAACAACAAACAAAGCTCTGCCCACAATACTTCCTGAGCCCTTGTAGAATCTGGTCTAATCTGCTTCAGTAAGGTAACCTCAGCAGCCACATAGCCTGCCATAATGATCTCCTTAACCCAGTAGGCAATCGTTGCCTGCATTGCTGGTGCTCCTTGCTTGCCTCCATCATGGAGCATAAACAAGCAATCAGACTTCCGAACAGTCTTAGTCACCTCTAAGTAGTGCAGTAAATGACGCTTGTCGTCCAAGGAACGCAAAAGGCAGTACTCAGCTTCATCTCTAACCCTGTCCAAGGCAAGCAGAGAAATGGACTGATTCAAATGGTAGTCCGAAACCACTTTGAGCAAAAAAGAAGGCACAGTCCGAAGCTGAACTGCACCAGGAGTCATATGGAGAAAGGTTCACAGCAGGAAAGAGCTTATAGCTCAGAGACCTGATGAACTGAACAGACTGCTACCAGAAAAACTGTCTTCAAAGTAAGCAACTGCGAGTACGCAGCGGTCAAAAATTCATACCTGCCAAAAACTCAAGGACCAAGTTAAGATTCCACAAAGGCACAGGAAGCCGCAATGGGGGGACAAAGATGTTTAACTCCCCGCAAGAAATGGGACAAGTCCGGATGGGAAGGCAAAAGCCCCCCCATTGACTCTTCCCCTGTAACAAGCCTCAACTTGAACCTTCAAAGTATTAAGGGCCAAACCCTTAAGCAAGCCATCCTGTAAAAATTCCAAAATCAAAGGAATATCCAACTTGAGAGGTTGAGTATCTTGCTCAGAACACCAGGCCTCAAAGACCCTCCAAAATCTGATGTAAGCTAGAGAAGTAGAACATTTCCAGGACCGAAGAAGAGTGGAAATTATAGAAGGCAAATAACTGTGTTTCAACAGCCGAGCCTTTTCAATGGCCAAACCATAAGACATAACCGACCCGTCCGAGATGGTAGCCGGAGGGGACTGCCCACCAGAAGTTTCTGGTGATTGACATACCACGGCCTTTGAGCTCAATCCAGAGCCACTAAAAGGACAGTGTTAGTTTGACTTGCAATCTTCTGTTCGAGCCTGCCTATCAAAGGCCAAGGTGGGAACACATACAGCAGGGCGCCATGTGGCCACTCCTGAACGAGAGCGTCTATGACTATTGCTTTTGAGTCCTGCCTGCGAATGAAGAAGCATGGAACTTTCAAGTTGTTGAGGTTCAGCAACAGGTCTAGATCTGGTAGGCCCTAGTGGTCCAGCAGGTACTGAAAGTCCTTGTCCACTAGCTCCCATTCTCCTGGGTACAAGTTTCTCCTTCTGAGGAAACTGGCTCTGATATTGTCCTTTCCGGCAGTGTGAGAGGTGGATATGCTTAGAAGATGCTGGTCCGCCCATACCATGAGAGCATCTATTTCCTCCAACACCTGTCGACTCTTGGTTCCACCCTGATGATTGGTGTAAGCCACCATTGTTGGACATTATCCAGACCACCCGAGCCTCTAGCCACTCAGCTAGCCATTCAGCGAATCGCAGGCATGCCAACTGAACCGCTCGTGCCTACAGTCTGTTGACTGTCCACTGCCGCTCCACTGTATTCCAGTGCCTTTGCATCACCAACTCCTGACAGTGAGCCCCCCAGCCCTCGAGGCTCGCATCTGTTGTGAGTACCAACCAATCCAGCGTCATCAGGGAAATTCCCTTCCTGAGATGGTCCATGGGTAACCACTAGTTCAACTGGTATTTCACCTCTAATGGAAGGAGCAGCCTTGGCTTGGCTCAAATCAACCATTCATCTAGAAAAGGGTGAATTAGAATGCCCTCCTTGCAAAAGGATGCTGCTATCATTCAATGACCTTGGCAAAGGTCCTGGGCACTTTGGCTAATCCAAAAGGCAAGGCCTGAAACTGGTAATGATGATCCTGGAAGGCAAATCAGAGGTCCTGCTGATGTTCCTGCCAGATGGGAAATATGCAGATACACCACCATCAGATCCAGAGACAGGAGGTATTCCCCTGCTTGAACTGCCATTATGAAAGAGCACACCATTTCCATCCTGAAATATGAGACTCGTAGATGTCAGTTGATGCCCTTGAAATCCAGTATGGGCCAAAATGACCCTTCGTTTTTGGGTACAACAAAATAAATAGAATATTGGCCTGTATTTCACTGCGATTCGGGAAGAGAGATCACCGTTTTCAGAATCAACAGCCACTGTAATGCCGCTTCCACTTCCACTTCCACAGCTCCCCTATGAGGAAAGGCTGAAGAGGTATGACAGGATGCTGGGCTTGATGGATCCTTGATCTGACCCAGCATTGCAATTTCTTATGTTCTTCTGAGGGGAGTTGCATGGAACAATCATAAAGGCATCCAGAGGAATACAAAGAAATTCTAGAGCATAGCCATTCCAAACCACTTCAAGAACCCATTGATCTGAAGTAATCTGGGCTCATCTGTGATAAAACCGGGATAGACAACTACGGTACCTATCTCCCGCATCACCAGGTTAGCCTGAAAACCTTCATTGGGAAGATCAAGAGGCTCTGCCTCTGGAGCTCATATCCTTTCAAAAGCCTTGGGGGCGAAAGGACTGAGATCTGCAGAAGAACCTCCCCTATAAGGCCGAAAATGTTGGTACTCTCAAGAGCAACCACTAGCCCGAGAAGTCCAGGAAACTGGCTTTTTATCCTCCAGCAAACGTGGGACGTGGGTCTCTTCCCATTTACTTGCCATTTTTCCAATTCACTGCCAATCAAAAGCAAGCCTTTGAAAGGCAACTTAGTCAGACTGAACTTCTTATGTTCTTATAGTATCTGTGGACCAGCTGTGCAGCCACAACTGTCGCCTGGCCACAGTAACTGAAGCAACTGCTCTGGTGGCTGTGCATACCAAGTCACAGCCTGCATCAGCCAAGAAAGTGGCTCCCGATTCTACCAAAGGTCCTAAATTGGACCCAACACCACCAGACTCTTGACAAAGCCACAAAGTAGCTGAGCTACCAAGGTGCAACAAGAAGCAATTTGCAAGTTCATTGTCACTGCCTCAAAGGATACCATCCTTCAGTGCCGTATCTCCCTCTACCGGAATGGTGGTACATTTCATAACAGAACACACCAAGGCATCCACCTTAGGGAAACATAACTGCTCTCTGGCTTGTGGATCCAAGGGGTATAAACCTGCTAAGATGCGTCCTTTAAAGGACGCTGCTGGTGCATTCCATTCCAGATCAACTCCTGGATTGCATCCAAGAGGGGGAAGAAATAAGAAGCCTTATGCAGGGTGACCAAAATAGGATCCTTCTTCTGCATCCCCAAGGAGTCAAGCCCAGCCATTCCGAGGGTCTTCAGGATCTGAGCTATCACACCCGGCAACTCATCGCTCTGAAAGGACCGTAGACGAGTTCTATAGGGCTCCAAATCTGAGAGAACATCCTCTTCCTCACCAGGAGAGCCTCCACCGTCATCATTGGCATCATCCTGATCTAACTGCATTCGAGCTCTGTCAGACTGCACTGCGCTATGGCGCTTGACCATGGAGCACTCGGAGCATCTGGATCTAGTTTAGTAGGAACTGCCATTTCAGCAGACTGGCCCTGTAGAAATGTCTGCAATCCCTGGAAGAATTTCACCCAGGAAAAGGAGGCCAGGTACATTCCAGGCCCCATAGGACTTAACCTGACATTCTGCGAACCAATGTCCCCTGAGGACTCGACCCGTGGACCAATCGGGGAGGAGACACCCCTGCGGTATCTCCCTCAGCCCCACTCCCCTCAGACCGAAGAGATGGATCATTGCCAACAAAATCGGAAGGAAGCAAATCTCCCCGAATATCCAGGCAGCACTGACACAGGCTTAAAAAAGCTCTGGCTGAATGGCTCTGATGTGGCAGGCAGCACAGACAGATAGGCGCTTGGGTTTCTTTGCCACGGGTGCTAGGCTATAAGTGCACAGCCCGATGAAGGCTTGCTCCTAGCTTTCCCATGCATACAAGCGTGCCTAATATGAGAGAGAGAGAGAGAGAATCAGGAAAGAGAGTGAAGCAGGAGGGAGGGAGACTCTAGAAGAGAGAAAAGAAAGAACCAAAAATTGAAAGCAAAATAAACAGAATGATGAAAATAGAGAATAAAGATTATTTCAGAAAAGACAAGAAAGAGAGAGGAAATAACTGAGAAAGGAAAAAGAAGAGGACAGGCATAGTGAAAAGGTTCATATTGCAAAACCCATTTTATTTTCAGAATTAAAAATAAGGAATCCAAGGCAATTTTTTTTCTTTTATTTCTCCTTTTTCTTCCAGTTCAATCAGAACCAGTGCTGGAACCATGAGCCTTCATTCACAATAACCAGGGGGATTTCCCCTGTTTTAATAGACTCTCCCTTTCCCATTCTTAGTCTATTTCAAAGCTTCCCAAACATGTCCTGGGCATTCCATAGTCAGTCGGGCTCTCAGGATTATCCACAAGGAATATGCATCAGATAAATTTGCATATCAAGGAGACTCAGTATATGCAAATTTATATCTTGTATATTCCTTATTTGGTATCCTGAAAACCCAGCTGGCTGGGTGGGATGCCCAGGACAGGTTTGGGAAGCCCTGGTCTAGTCATTTCAGCAATGGTTCTGACAATGAGGTCATAAACCAGGACTCCTCTAGGAACCCTGCATAATAGGGGTCTAAATCCAGCCACTAGGGGTCACCCTAGTTACTGACCATTACTCCTTCCTCACCAGGAGCAGGGAATGCTGCCTCCACAGCCCTGGATGACCCAGGTTGCAGAAGACCCAATCCGGGAATTGAATTGGGGAAGCCGCGCCCCAGGCCAGCCCAGTCAAATGGTTTCCAGTGATTTTTTTTTAGAGCTTAAAAAATGATTTCTAGGTTGCAGGAACCTGACCTCACTCATTTTCACTCTCCCTGGTTCAAGCCGTGAAGAGTCAAGAAGGTCTGCGGAGTGCACTCTGTCGTGATGTGCTGGATGCGAGTTGGGTCTCCCTGGATCTCCTCTTTAAATTATTTGCTGAAAATGAAGTGTGTTGCTGCTACTTTGCTATTCAGATCACTTAAAAAAAAAAAGTTATTCTCATTAAAAACTATAGGCAATTCCCTGAGAAAATACTGTGGCATCAAAATTTCCCTCATTGTAAAATCTTACGATAGGTTTTGGAGGGGGAACAAAGATCAGAGGAGGCTTTCATCATGATTTCAATATGTACACTGATGTTCCAGAGAAGAAGTGCATTGTTTCCCCGTGCTCCCCCCCCCCCCCCCCCCCCCCCAATATACAAACAATTAATTGTTGAAAAAAACCTGAAAAATGGATCTCTCTTCGACCTTTCCAAGGTTTGTCATTTGGTTGACATACTCATTACCTCAAAAATAAAATCCGTTTCTCTAAACATTATTTTGCTGTTTAGCTTGGGTAGTAAAGGGCAGACACTTGACCACTGGTTCGCTGGCAGCGATCAATTCTGCCTCTGCTCTTGTCACTTTGCCTGTTCATTCTGCCATCCATCTCCCTCGCTGCCAGCCTCCATAGCCGCTTTCTGCTGTTCAGGCTCTTTTAACCCCCAACAATAATCCAATTTAGAATCGATCGCTGAGCTCGTGCGGTCAGTAAGCCAAGCGGCAGAGACTGCAGCCGAACACTGACCACACCGCAAGCGGTTCGGGACTGGGTTAATCGCAGATCTTAAAAAGTGCAAACAGCTCCCGACCGCATCATCCCCGTAAGGCAGAGCTGGTGGCCTGGGCCTGGGATTTCAGATGCATTTCTCTTCTGGTCCCGGCTTTGAACAGAACCACAAGTCCTTTCATGCATATTCAGTGTCGCTGCGTTTTTTTCAGACATTTAGCACAAATTTGAAACTTGTGTACAGTAGCTCCAATCATCAAGGCTACAACCCTGGCTACTGTCCATTCACACATCTTTCATAAACACTCGTAATTCAGTTACCTTTCATACATAAAAAAAAAAGTAAAATAAAACTAAATCTTATATTCATTTACCTTTCTCATTATGTTTGGATCAATAATACTGGGTACACTGGCTTGGAGTTTAAAATATCAATGGAGAGCGTTAGGGGAATGTGGAAGCAGGTTTTAAAAATGCAAAGTTGGCTTGGGGAAAGAAGCTAAAATCACAAAAATATTGTAAGGGTCATAAATTGCTTGCCTAATTATATTTTAGTTTTTTTTCAGACTGTTCAATTTAGTTAAAATTGTATTTTCACCATCACAAGGCCTGTGACCAGCGGGTATGATTATATAGCATTGAAAAATTTGGTTCAGTGCATCACGAGGATCAGGCAAACTTGAGAAGCTCTGGTATACCATATTTGTTTAACCACCTTCCATGATCTCATTATCAGAAATTTAGAAATATAAATTATTCTTAAAGTTTTTGTTTCTCATCTGTAGGCTTATACTTCAGAAACTGATGGATCTTTGGATGATTTTTTTTTAGTTAATTGTTGGAATTTAACTTTAGCAGTTGGCTCTCCAAAAGGATCTGGCGGAGATCCAAATCTAGCTAGGGTTGTAAATTAAAAGGAAGCTATTTTTCTGGCCAAGCTTAGGGTTTGTAGAATAATTCTCATCAGCTTTTTTCTATAGCTAAGGATCTGATCTCTCCCCCAGCCATTTACTTGCCACTTCATGTTGTTTGTTGACTTCTGACAAGTTTGTAGCTTGTTTTACTGATAAAATCTGTTAAGTTTTGTCAAGGAAATTATAATGTTTTACCACAACTGGAAACAGTTCCTGAGTTGTCCAGTTCCTCTCCGTCGGTGTTATGAGGCAAATTCAATGAC
Organism: Rhinatrema bivittatum; assembly: GCF_901001135.1. Lineage (NCBI taxonomy): Eukaryota > Metazoa > Chordata > Amphibia > Gymnophiona > Rhinatrematidae > Rhinatrema > Rhinatrema bivittatum. Next base: position 236,134,719 of record NC_042619.1, read on the forward strand.
GGTAACTTGAATACTGGCGCGCGGGTGCACGTGTGTGCGCATTTGCCGGCTCGCGTCCAGAGATGCGTCCATTTTATAACACCCCCCTAATTTGATAGCCACCCTTCCCCCGTTAGCCCTGACCCTTTAAACCCCGCTGCCTGGCCTACATTTTTTTATTTTACTACTTACATGTTCTCCATAGAGGAAGTAAATTTACGCGTGAGTTTTGGCCTTCCCCCAACATGCCCATGCCCTGCGCCTGTTTGCAAACCCTCTCCTTGTGGACGCAGTGGGAGACACGCTTGTCTATGGGCGGCTTATAAAATCCCCCGGGTGTGTGCCGGCCCAACTTGTGCGCGTATCCCCTGGCTTTGGCACACACAGGGCTTTTGAAATTCACCTGAATCATGTTAATTATGTTGAAGTTCTAACTTTATTGAATGCAGCCCGATCTATTCATCAGATCCAAGCTTTATGTCCTTCCATCTTTAATTGATTAAGATCTCTGGAAGAATTCTTGATGAGTTTTTAGCTTCCATTATTAATGCATCTGTGTCTATCGCTTCGGTTCTGGCTACTTTTATACATGCATTAGACAAATGGACAGAACGTTGGTAGATAATTACAGGCCAGTAGCCAATCCTCCCTTTCTTTCCAAATTAGTGAAGAAGAATTTTTGGAAAGGCAGAGTTGTTTAGACATTTGTCAATCCAGTTTTCCAACAGGTTATGGCACTGAGACAGATTTATTGGCTCTGTCAGATGATCTGCGGTTAGACCATCTCTTATAATGCTGTTGGATCTGCTTTTGACCCCATAGACCAGGAGATTATCAGTGTTGGTAGCAAATAGATCATTTAACTGATAGAACACAATCAATGGTCTTCTCTTCCATGTCAATTGGGATTTGAGGTTCCACAAGGGGCAATATTTCCCCTTTCTTTTCAGTATTTATATTTATCCTGCTCTAAATATTCTTGGAGTTTTTTGTTTCAAGACCTAATGTTATGCTGACGATCTTCAGATTTATTGTTCAATAGAAAGCTCTTTAACTGATCTGATAGTGTTAATGAATGCTTGTGCCAAGTCTCGCTCTGGATGAAGCAAAGTAGATTAGTCCTGAATCCCTCCAAAACTCAGATTATTTGGGTCAGTAATACAGAGCTTGACATGGCTGGTAACCACATTTGTTTGGAGGGGGTTTCCCTTCCATTAAAGTCACAGGTCAAAAGTCTTGAAATAGTGCTAGACGCCCACCTTACTTTAGAAGCACACATTTCTAGGAATATGCATAGCCAAAAATGTTATTGCTGTCTTCGTTTTTCACAGTTTTTTACATTTTCAGGTATTTTAATTTTTCAGTTTTTCCACTTTCATTTACTTTTGGCAAAGTATTGCAAATAACATGCACTATTTGCAAAACTTTGATGAAAACAAATATTTTGGTTTTTGGGGTCAAATTCGTTTTGTTTGATAAGAAACAGAAACTGGCTGATTCATCCCACTTTCGTATCGAATGAATGCAGATCCCTAAACATTTCTCAGATATAACTACACAAGGGGAGAGAGAGAGAGACTCTGTAGAGGCCAATATGTATATTTACTATTTATATCACTCGGGGTGAGGGTTGGGGGGTGGGGTAGGTTGGGAGGGGGTAGTTTTACATACTCAGTCAGAGGTACGAACAGCAAAGTTAACATCACTGAAGATTTTCTGTCATTTGGAGCGATGAAAGGTAAAAGAGGAGTGCGTTGTACAAATCAACTCTTCTTTTACCTTTCATCGCTCCAAATAGCGCAGGTGCGATAAATGTATCGTGCGTTGTGGAAATTACCTATGCGATGCGGGAGCAGGAAAATTAGCCTAATCACACCCTTTTCTATCGCAGGTGCTATTTATGCTATATTTATAGCATTTTAATGAATCTAGGGGTAAGGCCTTTTTCATTGGATGGATAATATAGGGTGGTGATGCAAGTGCTTGTGTTGCAATTATTGGACTTTAACTTTTTATAGGTCTACCATTAAAAGCTATACAGTATAAGGTAGATTTTAAGAGTTGTGAGTGGGTGCACATGCGCGCTTGTTTGCTGGCATGCGCACATAAGCGCATGATTTTATATTGTTGCGCGCATGTGCGCAAATCCTGTCTCAAGCACATAAGGGGGGGGGGAATTTTAGTAGGTATGAACAGTGATGCAATAAGCCTATTTCCCAGTTCCCTCCCAGTTCGTCCCAGTAAAAGAGCAGATTTCCTAAAACCCCTACCTAACTTGCCTCCCTTCTACCCTACTAGCCCCAACTCCTAAAACCCCGCTGACTACCCTTTTTTTTAATTTATCTACTTACACGCTGGCCATAGTAGAAGCAAGTTACATGGTTGTGGGATCCCGGTGCGCGCTAGTGCGCGTAACTGACTTCATGGGTGCAGTCCCAGACCCCACCCCTTTTTCGCCAAACCTTTTTTATCCGCGTACCGGGAGATATGTGCATGACTGTGGGCCTCTTAAAATCCACGCGGGCCCGCTCGCATTTCTCCCGGATTTGCTGCGCGTAGGGCTTTTAAAATTCGCTCTTATGTGCAGATAATTCAAAATGCTATAGCAGAATAATTAGTATAATTACTAGCTGTCAATTTAGGGACCATAATACCCGAATTTTATTCTCACTTCATTGGTTTCCAATTTCTTGCAGATTTCAGTTTAAGGTATTATGTCTGACTTTTAAAGTCATGCATGGCTTGGCACCTGGATATTTAATGGGAAAACTTTTTAAATATTTTCCAGGTCAGTCCTTATGTTTGCAGAAGGACTGGTTATTGACTGCTCCTTCTTTAAAAAAAGAAAATATAGACTTGTCAAAATCTGTTTTTACTTGCATAGCTCCAACTCTGGAATTCACTCTCCAAAGAGTTGAGATTATAAGATAATTATCTCCATTCAAGCAACTTTTAATAACCTATTTATTTAAGAAAGCCCGCAAGAACGCCTTCAGGGAACGGTTCATCCATTCGGCTTGCCTGTTGGCCTGGGGGTGATAGGCGGTTGTGAGGCTGATGTTAATGCCGAACTTTTGGTACAGGGAGCGCCAATACCTGGCGACAAATTGAGGACCTCGATCCGAAATGATGTCAACTGGTAGGCCATGTAGTCTAAAAATGTGGTGAAAAAATAGTCGTGCCAGCTCTGGTGCAGATGGTAGGCCTGGAAGAGGCACAAAATGGGCCATTTTTGAAAAACGGTCTATGATGACCCATATCACGGTGTTACCCTTAGAAGGAGGCAGATTCACGATGAAATCCGTAGATAAGTGAGTCCATGGCTCTTCGGGTACTGGAAGTGGTTGTAGGAGTCCCCAGGGTTGCCCGACCGGGGGCTTCTGTTGTGCGCAACATTACAGGACTCGACATATGCCTTGTGTCAGAGACCAAAGTAGGCCACCAGAAAAACCTCTGGAGCAGTGCCACGGTTCACGCTAGTCCTGGGTGGCCAGCAAACTTGGAGTCATGTGCCCAACGAAGAACTCTTTCCCGAAGTCGTCGGGGCACAATGGTTTTCCCAGTAGGAACTGGATGGGTAGCAGACAAGGAGACACAGGCTGGATCAATGATGTGGGTTGGCTCTTCGGGGGTGTCCTCGGGCTTAAAAGACTGGGATAAGGCATCTACCCGGAGGTTCTTATCTGCCAGGCAGTAGTGGAGTTCGAAATCGAACCTAGAAAAAAACAAAGCCCACCGAGCCTGACGGGTGTTGAGACGCTGTGCTTGGCTCAGGTGTTCTAAATTTTTATGGTCAGTGAACACCGTGAATTTATGTTGGGCACCCTCAAACCACGGGCGCCACTCTTCTAGAGCCAGTTGAATGGCAAGCACTTCGTGGTCCCCAATGCTGTAATTTTGTTTTGCTGCTGAAAATTTTCTTGAATAAAACGAGCATGGAACAATAGTACCAGAAGTGGGGCGCTGACTTAAGACTGCCCCAGCCCCAATGGTAGAAGCGTCTATTTCAACTAGGAATGGACGAGTCGGATCAGGGTGACGTAGGCATGATCCCTTTTGGAAGGCTTCTTGAATAGATGGAAAGCAGTCGTGGCCTCGGGGGGCCAGTTTCGTGTGTTCTGGCCCTTCCGGATCAGGGCCGTCAGGGGTGCAGCCAGCGTGGAATAATGCAGGATAAAGTGGCGGTAGTAATTAAGGAATCCCATGAAGCGCTGGAGCGCTTTAAGTCCCACTGACTGTGGCCAATCCCGAATTGCTCTTAATTTATCTGGGTCCATAGAGAAGCCTTGGGGAGAGATTATATAGCCGAGGAATGGTAAACTAGACCTCTCAAACAAACACGTGTCGAGTTTTGCAAACAGATGGTTTTCCCATAGGCGGTGTAGTACCATTCATACATCGGCTCAGTGAGTATCAAGGTACTTCGAAAAAATGAGGATATCGTCCAGGTAGAGCACAACCTTGGTGATTAACAGATCTCTGAAAATTTTGTTCTTCATCCACTGGAATACAGCAGATGCATTGGAAAGGCCAAATGGCATCACCAAGTATTCATAGTAGCCATCTCTAGTATTAAAAGTGGTTTTCCAGATGTCATCAGGGCGGATTCTCACCAAGTTGTACGCCCCACGTAAATCTAACTTCGTGAAGATGTTGGCACCTTGAAGACAGTCAAATAGTTCGGAAATCAATGGTAAGGGGTACTTATCCTTACGGATGATAGCATTTAGACTGCGGTAATCGATGCACGGTCTAAGTGGCCCATCTTTCTTGGTCACAAAAAGAACCCCGCTCCAGCGGCTGACGTGGATGGGCGGATAAACCCTTTTGCCAGATTCTCCTGGATATATTCGATCATGGCCTTTGTCTCGGGTAGCGACAAAGGGTAGGTGCATCCACGAGGGGGCATGGTTCCGGGGAGAAGATCAATTGGACAATCGAATTGCCTGAGAGGCGGAAGGAGGTCGGCCTTTTGTTTGGAGAATACATCCTCATATGCTTGTATGGAGCAGGTATGCCTGAAGGAGTGGTAACCAAAGGAATTGTTGAAGATGGAATCACCTTCTGAAGACAAGACTGGCGACAAGCTGGACCCCACTCTACCAACTGTAGTGAAGCCCAATTAAACTGGGGAGAATGTTTCTGTAACCAGGGAAGTCCAAGCACTATGGGATGGATAGATTTATCCAATACCAGTAACTCGAGTTCCTCAAGATGCAAGGCCCCTGTGCGTAACTGAACAGGGTTCGTGGTCAAGGAGTTACTGCCAGGGAGCGGTTTTCCATAGATAGAGGCAATACATAATGAAGGATCAAGCGGACGGGTCTTTATGCCCAAAAGCTGCAGAAGGTCTCTAAGAATAAAGTTACCTCCTGCTCCAGAGTCAACCAGAGCAAGAACTGGAAAAGATTGGGAGTCCCAGATTAGTGTAACTGGAACAGAAAGTTGGGGGGCTGGAGAAGTTGCACCCAAGTTCAGGACCCCTACTGAACTAGGGCCCTGGAGTTTCCCGGGCGGATGGGACAATTCTGTAGATGGTGGCCTGGTGCTCCGCAATATAGACACAAGCCGGTCTGTCTTCGCCAGAGGCGCTCTTCTGGTGTCAGCCGCCCACGCCCAATTGTATGGGTTCTTCCGCCTTGACCACTCTGTTGTCACTAGGTGGAGGATTAGTAACAGGTGGTGAGCGGGAGTGAGCCTGCGAGGGCCTCTTGGGCATCCGAATCTCTCAGTGACGCTCTTGAAGACAGTGGTCAATTTGGCCCGTCAAATCTATAAGGTCCTCCAAGGAGGAAGGGAGCTCCCGAGCAGCCAATTCATCTTTTAACTGCGAGGCGAGACCGTCCAGATAAATGGCTCAAAGGCAGTCCTCTTGCCAAGCGAGCTCAGTAGCCAAAGTCCGAAAGTCGATTGTATAATCAAAAAGACTTTGTTGTCCTTGTCGAAGGTGTAGTAGACTGGTGCTTGCTATAGCATGCTGCCCTGGATTGTCAAAGGTCCATTTAAACACAGCCACAAACTGAACCAACTCTCTTAACAAAGAGTCTGAGCGTTCCCACAGGGGGGAGGCCCAGGCCAGGGCTTTCCCTTCAAGGTAACACAGGATGAATGTGACTTTAATGGAGTCATCCAGGAAGACAGAGGGCTGCAGAGCAAATTGCATATAGCACTGATTTATAAACCCTCTGCAGAGCTTGGAATCACCATTGAAACGTGGAGGCGCTGGAAGTGCCAACAAGGCACAAGGTAACGATGATAGAGGAGGCTGTGGCGGAGGAGGAGTTGGGACTTTGACGAGGGCGTCAATCCGGGCATGAAGACGATCCATGGAAGAGCCAATGTCTCAAGAAACTGCTGCTGTTCATGTACCTTGGAGGCCAGGCCTGGGATGGCCTGGATGGCATGCGGCTCCACCGAATCCATGGCCTTTGTAACCTGTTGTGTTGGAGGTGGATTCTTGGGCTGAGGTGGGGTTGATGCAACCCGTAGGCAGGCGCCTATGGGTCCCCACCGTCAGCAGGTGGAGTGGGCTGAAGCGAGAGGCCACTGGAGCTTCACCTATACCAGCCCATGTTCCCCTCAGGTTGAGCCTTTGGGTGCAGGAGCCGGCAGGACTTAGGTGGGCCTCGAGATTTGATATGGGTAGTAGATGGTTCAGCCAGAGATAGCAGCCAGCAGATAGTGTAGTACTATCTTGGACGGGATATGGAACTGGAACTCAAGCACCAAGGAACCTGGAGAAACCAAGGGTGCCTGAGCAGAAGAAGGCCGAAGCCTTAATAGTCCACGACCAGAGGATAGAGACAGATAAGTGACTGAAAAGCTGGAATTAAGACTGACAAGACTGACAGCACTAAGATGGTGTAGCAAATAACGTGGAACTATGGACTTGAGAAAGTCTGAAACGAAGCAGTCCGTAGCTAGGGTCAGAGCACAGAGAAAGCAGGTGTGGTCAGACGAAGCAATGGTCAGGGCACGGAGAAGGCAGGCGTGGTCAGGCGAAGCAATGGTCAAGGCATGGAGAAGGCAGGCATAGTCGGACAAAGCAGAAGTCAGGCTTGGAGAAGGCAGGCATAGTCGGGCAAAGCAGAGGTCAGGCTTGGAGAAGGCAGGCGTAGTCAGACGAAGCAGAGGTCAGGCATAGTCAGACGACCAGGAAGTCGATCAGCACACAAAGACAAGACGAACACAGGAACCAGGAACCAAAGTCGCAGGAACACAATCAGGAGACAAGGAGAAGCAACGAGCACTTGGAAACCAGGGACAGGCAAACCAAGGAGACCTGTTGCAAAGGCAAAGCTTCTGTGGAAAACCGGAGTATTTATATGGTGCAGAACGTGACGTCACCATCCAGGTCTACGGCCTGGTTCCCGCCGCGGATCCTTTAAAGGTATCAAGGTGGCGCACGCATGCGCGCCTAGAGGGAGGCACAGGACTACTGGAGGCGTCTCTCCGCAGCCCACGTGGAGAGACTCGATGGACGGAGGCGTCCTTGCTGGAGGCCCCGGGACGTGTTGTAAGGCCGGAGGCGCTGGTGGATGTCCAAGGTCAGAGCTGGTGGCTCACCGCTGCCAGCGACGAAGAGCTGGGTCCTGCAGGCTGCGCAGCAAGGTACGAGGGCCGCACCACGGCGTTGCCACTGGCAGCGAGCGTAACACTGCCTTTTCCACTTCCTCTGTCTGTGCCCTCACCTGCAATCCAGCTCACTGCCTGGCAACTCCACTCTCTCTGGGAGTCCACTCAAACCAACTTGCTACAAGCGGCGGAGGCCGCTAAGAAGGATACGGATAGACATCGCCGCAAGGCTCTATTCTTTAACCCAGGAGATCAAGTCTGGGTGAGCACCTGCCACATCCACCTTCGGATCCCCTCCATGCAGCTGGCTCCTAAATACATTGGACCCTTTCCGGTCATCGAACGCTTGGGTCCAGTCTCCTACCGCTTACGCTTGCCATCTAGTCTAAGGATATACAATGTATTTCATGTCTCATTACTCAAACCACTGGTCCTCTCACATTTTCACCGTAATCCACCAAAGCCTCTAAACGCAGTGGCGGACGAGGACCCGATCTACCAGGTGCAAGAGATCTTAGACGTCTGGTTTCATCATCAACACTGGGAATACCTGATCTCGTGGGAGGGTTTCAGCCCGGAGGAGAACACTTAGGAGCCTGCCTCCAATATCCTAGACAAATCTCTTCTCCTCAAATTCCATCAAGAGCATCAGAACAAGCCAAGACCCCCGGGGAGGGGGCGTAAGAGGGAGGGTACTGTTGGGAAACCCAGCTGCAGACAGCTGCGACCGGGTCCCCCCTCTCTTACCCGGTGACTCGGAGACTCCCCGCCGGCTTCCCCATGCCAGGCCGTTCCGCGGCGGGGCCTTCCTGCGGCGTTCTCTCCATGAAGGAGACACCGCCGAACTCTGCTGGGGACTCCGCCCCTTAGGCGTGCACATGCACAGAAGCCCGAAACTTAAAGGGGCCATGGCGGGAAACCTCAGCCCGGCCCCCAACCTGATGTCATCTGCAGAGGCCTATAAATAAGCCACTTCAAACCCTTCTACCTTGCCTTGGCAACAGGTCGATTCTCTGAGTAGCTAGTTGCTGTTTCTGATCCTGCTCCTGCGTTCCTGACCCCACTCCTGTGTTCCTGACTCCGCTCCTGTGCTCCTGACTCCGCTCCTGTCTTTGCTTGCTTCTTCGGTTTTGACTTCGGCCTGTTTCCTGGGTTCTTCTGTCTGCTGCCCGTCCTGCCCCTTGGCATGTTCTCCGTTCTCGGCTTGTCTGCTGCCTGCCCCGATCTCTGGCTTGGTTCTGCTGCCTGCGACTCCTGGACCATCTCCACTTCTCCAGTCTTCTGTCTGCCTCGACTCAGAACGCCCACCGGACATCCTCCTCCAGGAGACCTGCGCCTAAGTCCTGCCAGCCCTGGCACCCAAGGGCTCAACCTGTGGGGAACGAGGGCTGGTATACGTGAAGTTCCTGTCAGGTCTGCTGGTCCAGTTCTGCCTCCCAGCTACGAGTGGCACTGTAGTCTCCTTCAGAGGATCTTCCAACTCTTGAGCCGGCTCAAGGTTCCACATTCTCAAAAATAGCAAGGGGAGGAATCCTAAACATCAAATTCCCTCCCACTTCCCCTAGGTAAATTCTATGCACAAAAATTAAAAATTCTCCACCCCAAAATTTGAAATTTTGCACACAAAAATTTAAAATTCTGCATACTTTATATTGGTCAAAATAACACAATATACATCACAGTCATTGAGTAATTAATGTAAAATGTAATACAGTAAATATTTTACTGAAAGATACAGAGTTATAAATATTTTGAGCAGAATTCTCCTGGAAGTACACTGTAAGAGTGTCTCTTCCACTCTTTCTCCCAACTCCTCTGGTTAGACCTCTTTCACTCTGTCTTCTCCATTTTCCACAATCTCTCCCCTTCCACTCTATTTCCACCCCCAGCCATCCGAGTTTGACCCCTCTCTGATACAGCTCCTCACACAGGCTCCTTTTGTCTCTCCCTCTTTTTGTCTCTCAACCGCCCCCCCCCCCCCCCAGGCTCCTGCTCTCTTGCACACACATACCCCCACACAGGCTCCCTCTCTCTCTCTCGCACACACTCATACCTTCACACAGGCTCCCCCTCTCTCTCACACACGCACCCACACACATCCTCACACAGGCTGCCTCTCTTTCTCTTTACCACACACAGACCCCTTCACACAGACTCCTTCTCTCACACACAAACACACACCCTCCCTCACACACACACACTCTCTCTCTCACACAGACACACACATACTCTCACTCCCAACCCGCAATTGTAAGGGCTGGAAATTTTTTCAAAAAATGTATGCACCAAAAAGTTTAAGATCTGAGTAAAACTCCATCCTACTCTGCCCATTTTATTTTTGCTTTTTTTTCCTTTAAACAATTATTCTTAGTTTACTACTCTTTTTTATTTTCTCATGTTTTTACTTGCTATTTTTCATATTTTTTACCTTTATTTTCTCTTCCCCACCTCCTCCTTCTCTCTGGGCTCTTTGCCCATTCCCCTCCCCAGTCTCACTACTTCTCACCCCCCCCCCCCCCCCGGGCAACAGCTGTGACCTCTCTTCCTGGGTAGGGGCACCTGGCAGCAGTGGGAACTCCTCCCGAGCTGAGGACTGAGGGTGGCAGCTCTTCCTGGGTTGTGGAACACTTCAGTGACTGGCTGCTCCTATGTTCAGTGCCACAGAGTAAGCAGCTTCTCTCCCTGGCTCACTGAAAGATACATGGCTAAGCCCTGGCACTCTTAAAATGATATCACAAAGTCCTGGCAGTTCCCTCCCTCCTCGGCTTGCAGGGCCTCCACATGGCACCAAGGCTCCAGAGCATAGCCATTTTTTTTTCTTCCTTGATTGGGCAGCCAGTGGGCTTCAGGACTGTTCAAGCCCCCCAGTCTTCAGGACTGTTCAAGCCCCCCAGGTTGCTTATCCCTGCTTATGGCATAGATCCAGGTGGTTACCTAAGCTGTGTGGAAAAATCTCTCATTCAAACCTGATGTGAAGATTTTTGCAAATTTATTAATTCCGTGGAACCTTTGCAAAATGAAAATTCTGCTTTGCACAACCCCTTAAGATTTCAGCTGCTGTTAGAGCCAGATCTCTACACTTTTTGCTTCAAAGCAAGCAATTGTTTCATGAGTTGTCCTAGCTGCTGGTCTCCAGCTGGGTCAGATACTGGAATAAAAGCCCTGACAGGCCTCAAATATTGATGTGCCAGCTCAAGCCAATTAAGTACTAAAGCGCAGAAACTTTTTGCCAAATAGGTTTCTGCATGAAACATTTCGTACACTGCCCAGAAATACATAAAAAAGCAAAAGGCTGGGCATTTTGCGCAAAAGCTTTCGCAAATATCTCTTTTGCAAAAAATGTTTGCATCAAACTTGGAACCAAATGACCCCAACAATTACCGACCTATAGCCAATCTTCCTTTCATTGCCAAGATTATGGAAAGGCTGGTGAATTCCCAACTATCAGACTACATTGAAGATAACAAACTGCTATCCGCCTCGCAATATGGATTCCGCAAGAACCTAGGTACAGAATCCCTCCTCACCTCCCTCACAGACCTCACTATTCTTGGCATAGACAAAGGCCAATCCTTCATATTGGTCCTTCTAGATCTTTCAGCAGCCTTTGATACCGTCAATCATTCTATACTCTTAAACCAATTATCTACAATAGGAATTTCTGGATTGGCGCTCTCCTGGTTCAAATCATTTCTCACTAACAGAGGTTATAAAGTTAAAATCCAAAACAAAGAGTCATCACGTTTCGACTCGACCATTGGAGTCCCTCAAGGCTCCTCTTTATCCCCTACACTCTTTAATATTTACCTCATGCCTCTTTGTCAACTCCTCACCAACCTCAACTTAAATCACTTTCTTTATGCAGACGACATACAAATACTGATCCCCATCAAAGAATCATACTCAAAAACACTCGATTTCTGGGAGTCCTGTCATCAAGAAATCAAAAACCTCCTCAACAGCCTAAATCTGGTACTTAACTCCAATAAAACAGAACTATTACTCATTTCTCCTGAGAACAACAATCCTTCAACTTGTCTTCCAACCAACCTACAAACTACTCAAGTAAGAGATCTAGGTGTTATAATCGACAATAAACTTAACTTCAAAGCCCACATAAACAAAACAACCAAAGACTGCTTCTATAAGCTGCATGTTTTAAAAAGGATAAGACCCCTCTTCCACACCAAAGACTTCAGAACCATCCTCCAAGCTCTCATATTCTCCAAATTAGACTATTGTAACTCTACGTTACTTGGCCGCCCCTCCTCCTACACCAAACCGCTACAAATGGTCCAAAACGCAGCAGCCAGACTACTAACTAACACCAGGAAGAGAGACCATATCTCCCCAGTCCTAAAAGACCTCCACTGGTTACCAATTCATTTCAGAGTAATTTACAAATCTATCACCTTAATATACAAAATCATTCACCAACACACCACAATTGACCTACAAATTCCTATACGTTCACACATATCCACAAGACCGACCAGAGAAGCTTACAAAGGATGCCTCATTGTTCCACCTACCAAAACCACTAACCACAGTACCTTAAGACACCGAGCCTTCTCCACAGCAGGCCCACAATTATGGAACACCATTCCACCAGATCTCAGAAATGAGCCATGCCTACTAACTTTTAGGAAAAGACTTAAGACATGGCTGTTTAGGCAAGCCTTCCCGAACTCCACTTAACACGCCCACCATTAAAGACTCCACCCAGCAACTGTATATTTCGGATTGTGTATATATACTGTACTATTGTATATAATTAACCTCCTCTTTCTCTTTCTATTTTCACCTCCCAGTTATCAGCCCCTGTTAATTGTAACTGCATCTCTTCTTCACGTTTATTTATGTTCTTGGTTGTTTCTTCACACCCCTGTTTCATGTAAACCGGCATGATGTGAATGCTTTCATGAATGCCGGTATAGAAAAACCTTAAATAAATAAATAAAATAAATAAATAAAAGTGGCCTTTGCAAGAGAAAATGTTCTTGCACAGCCGGTTGGCTATATGCAGAATTTTATTCAAATCCCCCCCGGCTCCCCCCAATGAGTCAGTGTCCCACTAAATCTTCCAGGCAAATTATCCAGCTAACTTTATCCGGATAACTTGTCCACTCCCCGCGCTGCTGAATATCGGGCTCCTGATTTCTCTAAGAAAAGCAGGACTGGAAATCCATGCATGCAGTGAGGTAAAACCAGGACTGGATCAGCTTGACCCGAAGAAATGGAGCCAACTGGCACCTGGGAAATTTTCCAGTAATGCTGAAGTGCTAAAGGGAGAGAAGAGATTTGAAGAGGGCACTGCTAACATTTTGGGGTGAAATATACCAGAAGATAATATCTCTAACAGTCCATCCTGCTAGCTCCATCCCACCTTCTCCCCCTCCCTCCCTTACTTCTGAATTCTCTACAGCCCTTGTTTCCTACGTTTTTCTTTTCCCTGACACCTCTGGCACTTCCTCCCCTCAGCTGTTCTGCCCTGGTCTCTAGCCCTGAAAACTGGGAGAACGTAGTTCTTTTATTGTATGTGCATGAAATGATTTCGCTTTGCGCAGAGCGTACCGTAGCAATGGCCAGTGGCACCGGGTGCTTCCATTCTGACTTTTCTCCAGGCAAGCTCCGTGCATTTCCAGACCTGGCCTGTTGGTGCCGTCCTGACATTAGCATGAGCAGCATCCTGCCGTGCCGCTCCTTCAGTAGCTTTTCACAACAGTCTCGCAGCTTCACATATCCCAGACAAAACGCGCAGTTACGGAGAATCATTGTAGGAACGGAAGAAAGAATAACCAGTCCTTTGCTCACTCCCTTTAGATCCCTGTGCTCTGATCCAGCAGCGGCATGTGGGACTGGACCAAGCCACCGTTTCTGGTGAGAGTCAGTGGTGCCAGAACAAAAGGGAAGATTGAGGCAGGGAACCATGCGCTCCTCTCTCCCCTCCCCACACTTTTAAAAGTGGGAGAGCCACAAATTCCATCCCACTCCCTGAGTCCAGTGGTGGAGAAGGCAGCCAGCTCAGGGACTGATTGCCCCCCACATGCACTCGATTGCCCCATCTCCTGTACACATTGCTGCTGCATCCGGGGATCCATATGAGGTCAGTCCGGTCGTTCCGTTCAGTGGGGAGCGGGAAGGTGGTACCGAGAGATCCAGGGCGACGGACAAAAAGCACAGAAACCAGGTGGGGGGGGGGGGGTATAAAGGAGTGAGTAGAAAAGCCTTTTGGGTTTAGAGAAGTGGGAGCTATAACACTGAGATGCGGTGTAGGGGAGAGCAGGAACCATGCATTTTTTTGGGGGGGAAGGATGAGAGTGGAGGAGATAGGGTCCGGTCCAAGGCTGAACCATGAAATCTCAGGAGGAACAGACCCTCTACTCTTGGCACCACCGCCCCCCAGTTTTGAGAATCTTTTCTGGGTGATAAAAGTTCTATGTATGTAGATGGCAAAGTGAAGTGAATGAGTTCACCCATTTTGCTAAGCCTTCCCCCATAGGAATAGCTTCAATGATTCAATCCTGTTTTTCATGTAGAGGTCAATATTCAAAAGCCATTTAAAGAGATAACTCACAAGTTATTCATCTAAATGGCAAGTTTTGCTATATTCAGCCACTTATCTGGCTAAATTATAGCCGGATAAGTTATTATCCGGCTATAAGTTAGCTGGATAAAAAAGAGGCATTCCCATACCTGGGAACTTTTGAGTTCTGCTCACCCTGAGATTTCTCAAGATTAGGTGGGAGTGGGGAGAGCAGGGAGGGAGAGTGGGAGGGTAGCAGGGGGGAGGGGAGAGCAGGTACAGTGACACAACACACTTTCTCTCTTCCCTCCCCCAACAAACAACAACAGGCATTCTTTACCATGGACCCCTGCAATCCTCGTGTACAGGGCCGGTGCAAGGGTCTGTAGCGCCCTAGGCACACCAGTGAAACACCACTCCACACCCAACCCACTCTGAGCTGAAAATGCCCCTCTTACAAGGGTAGATATATAGAGAGTCATATTCTCCCTTGTACAGTGCTCTCTCTCTCACATGCCCAGTCCTCATACCTCTGTTGGAGGTCCTTGTGTACACTGATGGTGCCACCTGGAGATTTTATGGTCCTGCCCGGAGACCAGGTAATTTGTGTAAATTTCCAGAGTCTCTGTGCTAAGTTATCCGGCTAACTTATCTGATTTTCATTTATACTCGGCTAAGTGATATGGTCTTGTGTGGCTAGATAACATATCACTTAACCGGATATCTTGTAAAGATATCCGGTTTACAAGATATCTGGTTAAGTGGTGATACTTAAAAAAAAACCCCACCCATAATTGCTGGCCACCCAGCCTGATTCGCACGCTGCCCCATTGGCCAGGATCCCCCAACCCCATGAAAATTAAAACTAACTCAAATATTGGAGCTGGCTGGGCCTAGCCCTCCCCCCACCCCCTCTCTCCTTGATAAATACAGAAAAAAATATTACCTGCTCAGCTGACCCCTAACAACCCCCCTCTCCATGTCGCCACCCTTCCTCTGAAGCTTTCCCATCAACCAGTATCTGAATCGCTGGCCCCTTTCTCTATCTAAGATCGCAGAATAATGCGATCTAGAGCACTTCCAGCGTTGCTCTACTAATAACATTGGAAGCTTAAACTTACAATGGCAGCTTACACTTCCAGCATTATAACTAGACTGAGCAACACTGGAAGCACCCGGGATCAAATTCTACTGCAATCTCAAACAGAAAAGGGCCAGCGATTCAGGCACTAGTGGGTGGGAAGCTTTGGCGGGAGGATGGTGGCGTAGGGGGTGTTGTTTGCTGGAGGGGGGCAGGGCAAAGAGGCAAATCGGAGGAGACCCATGATTGTAGGTTTTTGTTTTTTTTTTAAAGGATTGTCAACCAGATACCTTTTGAAGGTATCCGATTAAGTGGTATATTATCCAGCCACACAAGGCCGGATAACTTTAGGCCTATCCGACCTCATGTGGGCTACTTTAGTCTAGTGTATTCAGGACGTTTATCCCACTGAATATATGGGTTATAGCACCCAACTGGCCCAGAACGACCAGGTGTGTATACTGTGCAGTTGCATGGAGTGGTACACCCAGGGAGGCGGTGGGCTGACGGTAGCAGGAGAGGCCACGGGCTGCCGGCAGAGCCTAACCAGTGGGTAGCAAAAAAGGAGAGCACTGGCGATGGAAGGAGAGGCCTGACTTCTGGGTATGGGCATGCGTGCACGCACGCTCGCACACAACTTCCATTCCCTCCCCTCCCACTCCCCCCAAGCAGGAAGATCGGTGGGCCATATAGCCCGAAGATAGCAAGAGGCCCACGGCACCATGGTGGAGCTCATCCCACCACGGCCTGATGATAATAGGAGACCATGTGTGTGTGTGAGAGCTTATATGTTTGTGTGAATGAGTGAGAGCCTGTGTGTGACTGAGCCTGTTTGTGTGTCTGTGAGATCCTGTGTGTGTGTGTGTGTGACTGTGTGAGAGCCTATATGTGTCTGTGTGAGAGTTTCTGTGTGTGCCTGTGTGAAAACCTGTGTGCCTGTGAATGTGTCTGTGTGAGAGCATGTGTGTTTGTGTATGTTTGTGTGCCTGTGAGAGCCTATGTGTCACATGTAGGCTGTCATAGGCATGCGTGTGCACACACACACACAAAGGGGCGGATTTTAAAAGGAGCGCGAATAGCCTACTTTTGTTTGCGCTCCAGGCGCAAACAAAAGTACGCTGGATTTTAGTAGATACGCGCGGAGCCGCGCGTATCTACTAAAATCCAGCGTACTTCCCTTCCCCTACCTAACCCACCCACCCGGCCCTGTCTAAGCCCCCCCCTTACCTTTGTCGGGGGATTTACGCCTCCCTCCGGGAGGCGTAAATCCCCGCGCGTCAGCTGGCCTCCTGCGCCCCGGGACGCGACCTGGGGGCAGGTCCGGAGGGCGCGGCCACGCCCCCGGGCCGCCCCGGGCCGTAGCCACGCCCCCGTACCCGCCCCCAAAACGCTGCCGACACGCCCCCAAAACGCCACGACGACCGAGCCCGCCCCCGACACGCCCCCCTCGGAGAACCCCGACCCCGTCCCGGGGCTCTGCGCGCGCCGGTAGGCCTATATCCGCCCGGTTTTGGGCGGATTTAGGCAAGCAGGGCTCTGAAAATCCGCCCCATAATGTCTATGTGAGGTTGAGGGAGAGGCAGCCTGTATATGTTAGAAAGAGGGAGTGTGTGAGAGAATGAATGTGTTATTGTGCATCTGTGTGAGAGAGAAAATAAAATTTGAGCGGTCCTACCTCCCCCAATCCACAACATTCTCAGGGTGACTAGAAATCAGATCCCAGATATGGAGAGCAGATTTTTAAATCCTTATTACTTTTAATTATTGGGTGTAATTTGATGATTCTGCTCTTTTGAAATATTTATTTGGGGGGGGGGGGGAATAGAACTTTTTTAATTGGATTTTGTATTCATCCGATTTTTGAAATTTATTTTAGTGTTTGGGAAATTTTCAATATTCTATTCATTAACTGGTTTGAAATATTCTTTTTATGAATATGACTTTACTATTATGATTGATGTTTTATATTTCTTGATTTCTTGATTTTATTATTTTATGTTTTATGAAGAATGGTAATGTTTCTATTTTTCCATTGTTGCTCTGCATGTAGAGGCTGGCTTGTTGTGGGTTCCAGTTCATTTCTTCTCAGTACGTTTCTGTTTGTACTTTCTGATCTCTTTATTCTGTATTTGGTCAGGATCTCTCTAGGTTCTGCAAATGTGACCGAGGTGAGGTATTTTGCTAGCATGTAATTTTTGTGTAAGGGATCTGTAGCAGCCTGGTTTCCTAATTCCATAGGAGCTCCAGGGGTCTTTTTTGCAGGATTTTCTGGTTGGCATCACAAGAGTGGATGTAAATATAATATGCGTGTTGTGATATTTTTGCCTTAGAAGACTGTACTCTAATGTTCTTGTTCATGTAAAGTTTGTTATAAATGTATAATTTGTGTGTCTGTAAAGGGTGTGCGAGTGTGTGTGTGGGGGGGGGGGGGAGGGTGGCGTGGGTGCAAGGCTGTAAGGTTTGCCTAGGGTACCTAATACACTTCCTTATCCATGGGTTCCATTTGGGGAGGTGTCAGTTTAAAAAATATAGATTGCAGGGCGGAGCCGGGCTTTATTTGATGGGCCCGGGACAGGCACTGAATGAATGCGGGGGCGGGGGGAGGCAGCACAGTAATGTTTCGCTCAGGGTAGCAAAAAAACTAGCACCAGCCCTGAGTCCCAAATAAGTATTAGCAGCAGGTGGGGTATTTTCCAGGGCAGAAAATCAAACTCCATGATGTTAATAAAGAAATTGACTCCATCCTATAATAGAGAAAAAGAGAGATTTACTACGTAGAAGGTGCCTTAGAAAGGTGTCTTTTTGTTCAAGCAAGCTTCTACAAAGAGCCTTTCAAGGCTGAGGTAGCATGTCCTTGGCTGGCCCCAGAGGCTGGCACGACAGCTCCACAGACCCAGAGTCTGGCAACAGTTCCAGGCTCCGTAGCTTCCATGCCAGCCTGCTGCCCCGATAATGCTCCTGATGTGAGAGCAGGGTTTCCACGTTTCATAGAGACTTCATTGTATGCGCAGTGCTAACAGAGTGTCTGGAATCGTCAGCTGTCTGGATTATCCAGTTTACTAACATTCCTTTGTAAATTATGTAGTTCTTGGTAGGCATCAGCACACACCCTTTTATTCTTGACTCTCAGTCATCTAGTTGCAGAAGCCAGGGGTTTTCTAAATCATCTGAATGATCTTTAGATCAGTACAACTCTGCATTTCTCTCTCAGTCCCTGTTATCTTCGTTGTCTGTTTCATATTCACTACCACTGTCAACTTTATTTAGGAACACTACTGGCAGTTTTGTTTTCTTTGACGCCATGAGAGGTTGAACTTCCTCTCTTTACCGGCACTAAGCTGGAGCATGGGCTTTCGAAACAGGAAGTAAAACCTCCTGACCCATGTGTAACTTCCTGTTCAACTGTTCGCTACTGTTCTAAGCGCCTCAGATTTTCACAGTGACAGATAAAAAGAAGCATAGACAGCAAGGTCGACAAACTGAGTAATTTTCTGTGGTAAAGATCACGAGAGGTCTTGAACGAGTAAATGTGAATCGGTTATTTACACTTTCAAATAATAGAAGGACTAGGGGGCATTCCATGAAGTTAGCAAGTAGCACATTTAAAACTAATCGGAGTAATTGGGTAATTGCCAGGTTCTTGTGGCCTGGTTTGGCCTCTGTTGGAAACAGGATGCTGGGCTTGATGGACCCTTGGTCTGACCCAGCATGGCAATTTCTTATGTTCTTATGACAAATATGTGACCAAAATAAGAAATGCATTACTCTTGGGAAAAAGTGTGTAAATGATAAGGCAAAATGAACTGCCTTTTGGCACAGTGAAAGGCAAAGCAGAAACAGGAGGAGGCAAGAATACATAAATATACTTACAATAATTTTTAGAAGCCCGTGTATGGCCCACGTATGCTATATATAAAGTACCTGCAGACTTTAGTTCAAATTTTCAAAGTGGATTTATGCACATAAATCCACTTTGAAAATTACTGGGTTGTCCATGTGTACACATGCAAGTAGATATAACTTTCTGTGTGTACATTTATAAGTATATTTTTGAAAATCAAAATATACACGTAAACACTTTCCTGGACCAGCTCCGCCCCCTGAAATGCTTACTGAGAGTGTAGGGAAAGAATGCGTGTAATTGAGTGACGTGTAGTTTTCTGTGCACAACTACCCCCATTGATAATTTTCAAAAGCTGACTTAGATGTATAAGCAGGATTTTATGGAATACATTTTCAAAGGGGTAAAAATAGCATATACGTGTGTAAGTAGCATGTACTCGCATGTATGCTGTTTTCTGAACATTGAGAGTATGCATATTTTCCATTTTGCATGCACATTTTACTGTCGGGGGAAAAAAAGGGGCAGGCTAGAGGCATTCTGGGGAGAGTTTCAGAAGAATGCAAGGTAGCTGCTATTTTGTAACAGATCTACGCGTATACATTACCAAACCTATTTGTACACTTTTATACCTGCTCATTGACTGGTGCAAGTGAAATCGGACTTGTCTGCAGTTTTTGGGTGGGAGGCCTGGGTGAAGTGCTAGAGGGTCTTAGGTGAACTGGAGATGGACTGGGTGAATTGGAGGAGGGATCAGCAGACTGAGAGGTCGGGTAGGCTTCATGCCTGCCCGGCCAGGATAATATGGCGTCAGGCTCGCTGATGCAAGCCTGGCTGGCACTGTGCAGGGGGGGAGGGGAGCCTCGAGGTGGCCGGCCGGCCACCCGGGCTCCTCGTGCTTCCTGCTGCAATAGGATTGGTGGTTCTTTTGAACCACATTGTGGTGGGAGCTGATTGGCTCCCTAGGTGATTAGTTGGGGGGGGGGGGGGAGGAGCTGAAGAGAGACTACCTGATTCTTCTGGGTCTGTCTCTCTTCCTGGCCGGGCTTCTGGCACTGCATTATTGTGGCTTGGTAGGTGCAGGGGATTCTTTTTCATTTTCAATTTTTTTCGGCGTTTTTTTTTTCTCTTTGAAGGCTCAGCAGCAGTGGTTCGAGGTGGTGGTCGTGCCAGCGTTGCACGGGGTGGAGCAATGGCGTCCGAAGAAGCCGCGATGGCGTCGGGTGAGGCTGAGAGCGCGGTGCCCGACGAGCGCGTCGGCGATGTGGGAGCGGAGGCAGTTGGGCCTGCGGTGAGTTTCGGGGCGGGAGCGACGAGGGGTCGCGTTTCCCGTTCTCGGGTGCAGGGAGGGCAAAGCCGTGTTGGTCGGGAGGGGGGCTAGCTCCTCCACGGCCTTCCTGCCTGCTGAGGCACGGTCGGTTCCCAGCCTTTCCCCCTTCTGTCGCGATGATTTGCAGCAGCCGGCAGCTCCGGTGCTGGAAGGTGTAGAGCTGCAGCAGCTGAGGCTGTGCTGCCTTCCCCGATGCCTGAGCTCAGCGGTGGGTCTGATACTGAGCTGGCTGGAGACAGGGACAGGTCGGTAAGGGATTGGGGTGGTACAGTGGTCGGGCCCTTGCCGTTGAGCCTCCTGGGTGGGCATCCTCTGGTGCTCCCGGGGCGGGTCCTCCTGGGGCTCTGGGGTATAATCTGGCTCCTGGTCAGGATGCTGAATGGTGGAATGCTAGCAGGGGTGCGGGTCCCGGGGATAGCTGGGGAGCATATTTCCCTGCATGGTCTCAAGGTCCCTCGCAGTCGTGGTACGGGGGTCCGTCGGGTTAGTTCTCTGCTCCTTCGGTCCCCCCTTGGGGCGTCACTTCTGGTCCATGGCGGGGAGCGCAGGCCTCAGCCCCTTCGGGTAGTGGGCCTCGGGGTTGGACTTACTTCTTTGAGGGGCCACGGGCAAGTCCGGGCGGTTTTGGGGCTGCTGGGCCTGTGGCTGCTGCTTCTTCTCTGTATCCACAGATTCCTCCGGGGAACGAGCTGGATGATGGTCCAGGACCTTTGCGCCAAGAGGAGTGGCGTAACGATCCTGTCTCTGCGGCTACCAACATCCCTGGGCCCACGGGATTGCTGGCATGAGTGGTCCGGCTAGTGGACAAGGTGCATCCGGTTCCATGGTTCCTGCTCCTGTTGACTCCGGTAGTACCGGTGGTCCGATTGGTGAGTTACTGGCGTTTGGTGGGGGTGTCATTCTGCCAGTCGTTGGCGTGAGCGATTTGTCCTCTGCTTCTCCGGCTGAAGTTTTGGAACCCGTCGATGCTAGTGCTGTGGCTCCCAAGAAGTGTGCTAGGTCTCAGCACAAGAAGAAGTGCTCCCGTTCCAGCTCTTCCGCCTCTTCTTCTTCTTCTTCGTCCTCATCTGACTCGTCCGAGGCTTCAGTGCGGGGCGTTGGTTCTCAGGGCGGGTGGCCGGAAAAGTCCAGGAAAGGAGGGCTCCTGCTCTCATCAGCCTATCGGAGCTGTGGGAGGATGTTCCGAAAGCTCTCCATCGGAAGATCAGGCAGCGGAAGTACATAGATATTTTAACACTGCTCGAAGGCCGCCAGGGGAGGAGGAAGGCGAAGAAAAGTTGGCGTGGGGGTGATAGGTCGCAAGGTGGGGATCGCCGGGTGGCGCATAATGTGTTGAATTGGATCCGCTCCTTCCTTCGGCTGGCCAGTGTGGTGGGTCATCGCGACCCTGCCCAGTATGGGCCGTTACTTGCTTATGCTGATGCTATCTTGGATGCCAGTCGGGTATACAAGGGATGGTCGTGGCTCAATTATGATGAGGGCTTCCGTGACCTAATGGAGGAAAATAAGTACATGGCGTGGGGAACCAGGGATGTCAGCTTGTGGTTGACCCAGATGGGTTCTAAAGTAGGGTCTTCAATGTCCTTGGACGCGGGCAGGTCCGCTAGTGTCTCTGGTGTGTGGTCCTTTCGGTCCGGGGCGGGCTCAGCGCACGGCAGTCGAGCGGGAGTTGCCTTCCCCGACGTGTGTTGGAAGTACAATCGCTCGGCATGCAATTTTCCCAATTGCAAGTTTAAGCACACTTGTTCCGGTTGCAGACAGGGTCACCCCGTTGCCAAGTGTCCAAAGCGAGTAGGGGTTGGGAATGGGGGCGGGGGTCGTCCCTAAGAACCCTCTTAAGTGAAGTTTCGAGTGTAGCTCCTACCCCTGTCATGCTGTAATGCCTGGGTAGGTATCCTAAAGTGGAAGTTGCTAGTTTGTTGCGGGATGGTTTTGTGCAAGTTTTTCATATCCCCTTTGAGGGTCCGGTGGGGGTGGACGGGGGTCAAAATTGTCCGTCTGTTCGTAAATTGGTTCACGTGGTCCAGGCCAAATTGCAAAGCGAGATTGCTTTGGGACGGATTGGGGGTCCTTTCCCGGTCCCTCCGATGGATGATATGATTTTCTCCCCTTTGGCAGTGGTACCGAAGAAGGATCCGGGTAAGTTCCGGTTTATTCACAACCTTTCCTTCCCGGAGGGTAAGTCAGTTAATGATTACATCCCGAGGGATCTCTGTTCAGTGCGGTACGTGTCCTTCGAGACGGCAGTAGCAATGGTTCGTCGTTGTGGCATGGGGGCCTTGATGGCCAAGGTGGACATCGAGTCGGCCTTCAGGCTTCTCCCAATTCACCCTGAATGTTTTCCGTTGCTAGGTTTTCGATTTCAGGAGGATTTCTACCTTGATAGGTGCCTGCCTATGGGATGTTCCATCACGTGTGCCTATTTCGAAGCCTTTAGCTCCTTTGTGCATTGGGTGGTGACGATACGATCTGGGATTGCTACCCTGGTTCATTACCTGGACAACTTCCTGTTCGTGGGGGAGGCGTCTTCGGCAACATGTGAGCAGTTATTGCAGTGTTTCCAGAGTACGGCGGCAGAATTTGGGATCCCCTTAGCTGCAGGCAAGACGGAAGGCCCTTGTACTTGTTTCTCCTTCCTGGGCATCGACTTGGACTCGGTCGAGATGACCTCGTGACTGCCAGCTACCAAGGTAGCGGCGTTACGGGATCTTGTATCCTAAGCAGTGCGGGCCAAGAAGACGACACTGCGTCAAATGCAGTCGTCGGTGGGGAGTCTTAACTTTGCATGTCGCATGATCCCTATGGCTAGGGTATTTTCTGTAGGCTGAGTCATGGTATGTCTGGATTGCGGAAAAGTGGACATCGGATTCACATTACTCGGCAGTTGCATGAAGACTTGTTGATCTGGGACCGCTTCTTGGCTGATTTCAATGGCTGCTCACTGTGGCAGAGTGAGGCGGTGTCTAATCACGACGTAGAGCTTTACACCGATGCGGCTGGTGCAGTGGGTTTTGGAGCCTATTTTCGGGGCTCCTGGCGTGCAGATGTCTGGCCTGCGGATTGGCAGGAGACAGGTGTCACCAGGAACATTACCTTCTTGGAACTGTTTCTGATTGTGGTCTTCGTTGTCCTTTGGGGTTCGCGATTGCTGGACAGAAAGGTTGTCTTTTGGTGCGATAATTTGGGGGTGGTAGAGGTAATCAACAAATGGGCTGCTAAGTGTATCCTGATTTTGGAATTGCTGCGCGAGTTTGTGCTGCGTTGCAAGGGGTTGAACATAACGGTATGGGTCAGGCATGTCCCAGGTGTGGCTAACTCTATCCCTGATTCTCTTGTTTCGGGAGCTCGCACCAGAAGCGGATCTGCAGGGAACGTTGGTGCCGTCTTTCCTCTGGAGCTTCGGCACCCGGAAGCATGGATGCTGCTCCAGGCATCGCTAGCTCGGTCCACCTGGAACTGCTATGTGAAGTCCGCACACAAAGTGATGTCTTTCTTCGCAAGTCAGGTTTGGCATTGGGGCCCGGTCTCTGATGAGTTGCTGGTGAGGTTTGTAGAGAAGGCGAGAGGGTCGGGTGATTCCAGGTCAGCGGTGTACAGGCAGCTAGCTGGATTTTCCTTCTTTATGAGGGCCCATAGTTGGGGCTTCCCAGTGGGGAGATTTCTGATTCGGCGGTTGCTGGCGGGTTGGTCTCTCGGTTCTCCCCTGGTGGGTGACAAACGCCTGCCTATTACTCAGGATATTCTGTGTCAGTTGTGGGATGTATTGTCCGGGATTTGTGACAACGAGTTTGAGTGTTGTCTGTTTCGACTGGCCTTCTTCTGGGTGTTTTTCGGTGCTTTTTGAGTGAGCGAGTTGGTGGCGCGGGCAACTAAGGGGTGTAATGCGTCCGGGCTTTTATTTAAGCATGTGCAAATTAGCGCGGAGTCGGTTGTTTTGTTTATTTATAAATCCAAGATGGATCAGCTAGGCAGCGGGCCTTCTGTGGTGCTGCATCCCATACCGGGTCTGCGTACTTGCCCTGTAGCGAATGGCGCTGCCTACAGGCATATTTGTCCGGTGGGGGGGTGTTCATTTTCTGGTGCACCAGGATTTGAAGCCGTTGACTAAGTACCAGTTCGAGGCAGTGTTGCGGGCCTGTTTGGCTGTGCTGGGGTTGGACTCTACGACATTTGGGACTCACTCATTTCGAATTGGGGCTGCCACCTCTGCGGCACTCTCTGGTCTCTCGGGCAGCGTGATCCAGCATATTGGCAGGTGGAAGTTGGATGCTTTCACCAGGTATGTGCGCAAAGGGTCTCCATAATTGCCCAGAATACTAACATTTCTCTCCTTGCAGGTGCGGTCCCCCGTGAGCTAATCGTGTGGATTGTGGGACACTCCAACGTGGCCTGGGCCTTTTCACACGCTCAAGAACATCCTTACGGGACAAATCTGGACTTTGGGGGGCATGGGGTGTCCTTTTGTTGGCTGGGGCGGCGGGGGATGTCTTGGAGGGAACTGTTATGGGGTTTGCGGCGGGGGCTGAATTGTCTCAGTCCACCGAATATTTTGATTATTCACCTTGGGGGGGAATGATTGGGGAAAGATGTCTGGACGATGGTTCGTTAGTATGGTGCGGAGAGATCTGTGGTGGGTTTCTCTTCTGCTACTGGCCACGGTTCTCTGTTGGTCCAACATTATTCTACGTCCTGCAGCGATCAAGCAAAAGATTAGGCACCGTTGTCGCGCCAAGGCCAATTAACAGATCGGTTCTTGGCTGACTTCGATAGGGGGGCTCCATATACGCCATGATTGGTCCTGGGAGGTGATTAATGGTTTCTTCCGAGGGGATGGTGTGCATTTTTCTTTTATTGGTTTGGATTTGTTCTTGAATTCGCTGTAGGAGGCCGTGGAATGTATTCTCCGCGAGAGTCCTGGCCGCATCTTTGGGAGTTGCAGGTAATTCTTACCTGCGCCTGTGGCGGGTAGCCCGAGCCGATTGGTGGGGGGTTCTGTTGTGGTAACTGGTGGCTGACCTGACAGGGGGCAGGTCAGTGGTCCCTAGCCAAACAACTGGGTGCAGTTGTGGCTGGTATGGCTCCTTGCTGGACGGTGGCAGGGGTCGATTTATTTGACTCCTTGCTTGATGGCGGCGGGAGTCGTGGGGACGTGATAAAGGAATCGGAACACGAGGGAGCAGCAACTAAGCACTCGACTTGAAGCGTGGAGACCTGTTGCCAAGACAAAGACCGGATGGCGGGGCCTGCCTTAAGTAGCAGGGCCTGGAGACGTCATCATCCGGGGCCGGGGGAAGGCTTCCCGCCGCGGCCCCTTTAAAGTCGGGGAAGGCGCGCGTACGTCTAAGGCAGACTGACTGGAACTACATGGTGGCAGGCTCTCCCCTCGGCACACGTGGGGAGACCCGACTGGGACCGGAGGAGGCCGTGGAGCTGCCGAAGGAACCTGTGAATATGGCAGGAACACGAGCCTACCGCTGCCAAAGAGGAAGGGCCAGGTCCGGGACCTGGGCTTCGGGGGTGAGGTGGGCCGGTCGCGGGCCAGCCGCAACCGGGACACGCAACAGAGCCCTTGCAGCAAAGAGGAGTTGTCGCTGAGTGCTACTATTTCCATGTGGCCGAAGTGCTGCTGCTGCCACCCTCCACTAGCAGAACAGCATTGGGGACCTAGCACTTCTAAATGCTGCTTCTGGCCACCAGCACCTCGCTCTCCTGGATGGTAGGTGTACTGTTTGAACCACGTGGCAGCGACAGGGGCCAGCAGAAGGAAGCAGTATTTAGAATTGCCAGGCCTTCACTGCCAATCTCCTATTGGCGGGGCTAGGCCAGGGCAGGAAATGAAGTTCAAAGCAAGGAAAGGAGTTTGGAAGGTGTGGGGCAGGGGGTAGGGATGGAAGATGGGGGAGGCAGGATTGGAAGATAAGGGCAAGGATGGGAGGATGAGGCTACAGGTGGTGACAGGAGCAAGCGGGTATTTTTCACTGGTGGGGGTGGGGAGAGAGCTTTCACACAGGGCACCGATTGGCCTAGAGCTGGCCCTGGTTGTGGGGATATTTCAGCCCACCCCACATGGTTACAGCATTGCTTTGAAGATGGAACAGTAGGCTGCAAGGAACACTAAAAGCCTGACTTTGGGAATGTGAGTACTGAATGTGACGGAATTCACTAGAAACCCACTGACATATTTAGTTCAGAGGCTCCAAATTCCATTGGAGGGTAGGTGCCCTGCTAAGTTGTACATTAGAGAAACCTCCCTCTGCTAACCTTCCTCTCACGATCTGTTCAGCATAAAGAGCGTACGGCAGCTGTTGAGGGAACTAATTACACAATTCCAGCAGCAAAGAGACAGTAAAAAAAAAAAAAAACCTACATAATTAATCGCTTCCATCACTTAGGCGTTCTTGGAGAAGATTATACATTGGGAATGAGGATGTTTACCTTCTTATGTTACCATCTTAAAAGAACCTTCTCTTCCAGTGAACTGGGAAATGAGATCAGTCAAATGCTAATGGAATTAATGAGTGTAAAAAGGAGCATTGATGATTGAATAATAGGTTCACGTGACTTGTTTTTCCCTAATTTAGATTTTTAAAAAAGATAATGTTTTGCTAATATATATATATATATGGTTGTTGTTTTTTTTACTGCAGTGACTTCATCAGTTGTAGTGGAGAAGTATTCAGCCTTTTATAAAAATACATTCACCAATTCCCTGAGTCTGCATTTTACCTGTACTTATAACATTCTATTACTATTCTATTAGACTATTTTAAGATTCTGTGCATTCAAAGTATAAATTGCAAGAAGAGCTAAGGGGACAGATGGTACTAAAATGTCAATACCAGTCCTTCCAAAATGAACTCAATTAACCAAAAATAGTTTCTGGGGTTCTTGTCGTTGATCAAATAAACTTCCTCTTGCCTTTTGTCTTGATAAAACTGAAGCTCTCTTCTATAAATGATAATTCAAAATTTTTAATCCAGGGGTGTCTGCTAATTGCAATCCTTTTCAAGTTGGTAGACATATCTCTATAATTTGCCTCATATATATTGTCTCGGAGGCCCAGCTCAATGAGAAGTTAATTTGAAAATGTTTTATATAGTAAGAAAGATTTGTTTCTTACTTTTTGTGGCAATCCCCAAAAGTTCTAATTCTCTCATTATTTTAGGGAATGTCACAGTTTGCGTAAATGTACACAAGTGTCCTCCACCTCTGTGACATCACTTCCCTCTTTTTTAACTGGCCACTGCTATGCTCCTTTGAAAATTGCAGTTATCACTTATCCTCTCATTAAACCTTCTCTTCACCCACACTCTCCATCTAATTACCAATCCATATCCAGCCTCTCCCTTCTCAGAAAAACATTAGAGTAAGTGGCCTTTTTCCAGCTGTCTAATCACCTCTCAACTAATGAGGTTCTTCACTGCTGTCAGTCTTCCGCACAAAATTCATCACTCACAGCTCTTACACAAGTAGCTGATGGTCTCCTCTTCCGTCTATTGTAGTTTAACATGCCTCCTCCTTCTCAACCTCTGTGCTGCTTTTGACACTCATGACCATCTAATTTTATCAATGTGCCTTAAGTAGTGTTCTGGGTTCTTTGGCTAGTTCCTCTCATGGTTCCATTCTTACCTGTTTGTGCACGCCTTCATTGTTTCTTATAATGAGTCCTTTTCCATAAATAAATGACTTCTAGTATGTCACAAGGCTGTTGGATCACTGCTCCTCTCCACCTGTTTTCATAGTCTTAGACAAACCTTTCCATGCTTCAGTTTCAGTCACCGCACTGAGGCCGGTTTACTCAGTTAGCAGACATGCATTTCCCAACCTTTTAAGCCAGTCAGATTATGACTTTGTTTCAGGTTTTTGCAACTGAATGTCTTTGTAGTCCTTCTGGGCAAAAGGTCTCTCATTGTCTGCAAGTATGGACAGGAAACAGAGAGTAGGATTAAATGGTCTGTTTTCCCAGTGGAGAAAGGTAAGTGCCTCAGGGATCTGTACTTGAACCGGTGCTTTTTAATATATTTATAAATGATCTGGAAAGGGGTACGACAAGTGAAGTGATCAAATTTACAGATGACACAAAATTATTCAGAGTAGTTAAATCACATTCGGATTGTGATAAATTGCAGGAGGAACTTGTGAGACTGCAAGATTGGGCGTCCATATGGCTGTTGTGTTTGTGGCATTGTGGTCCCCTGGTCGCTGTGGAGATGACTCCGCTGTGGAGATGACTCCGCCCACAGGGAGGGGCCCCGTGGGGAACCACAGCGATAGATGGAAGGCTTTATTGTACTGCTGTAGATAGATGATGTAAGCAGGAAGGTAAGGCACTAAGATCCGCTCAGATGTAGAATCTCACCCAGATGTTCTCAATAGGCGGGAGTCCGCAGTGCGGGTAATGCCGCAGCTGGTGGATGACGTTGGAGCACCGGATCGTATAGGTACTCACAGGAATGTAGGCATCTTCCTGATGATGAAATGGTGGGACCGAAGGTCCATGGTGCAGGATACATAGGCTGGTAGGCCTTCGAGAAGCGAGTACCTGATAGTCCGATATCCTGAAATGTAGAAGAGAGAGAAAGACCCCCGAGGAGCGGTTGTCTAGTTAGTAGAGAACCCCGAAGGGTAGTTGGAAGGAGAGACCCCCGAGGAGCGGGTGTCTAGAGCTTCTGAAGGAGCGAGGCCTTTGGAGTGAAAACGGCGTCTAAGCCTGCAGCTTAGAGCGGTCAGTATAGCTAAATCGAAGTCCTTGCTAACTCAAAGGTGGTAGCGAAATGGAGGCTTGATATACCCAGAGGTATTGGCGTCATGCGGTGGGGACGCCACCTCGGTTCCCGCCATGGCTTGAATATGAGCGTAGGAGATGTGCATGCGCGCCCTAGGAGGCCACGGGAGTGAGCATGGCGGACTGGAACGCCCAAGCTAAGTTGGAGACGCTGAGGCCCTCGGAACTTGGCACCGGAGGCAGCCATCTTTCCCAAAGAGGGAGAATAGGCGTTAATAACTGAGAGCAAAATGTGCATCTGCGATGCACACTTTTTTTGCATGGGTAGTGAATGAGTAACAGCCTTATTCACATGCATTTGCATTCACTCCGCGTCCGACACGGGTTAAATAGACACTAATCCCCCTATTGCATTAGGGGGTGGATTAGTGCCTATTTAACCCGCATCGGAGTATGGGTTATACAGTGCGCTCAACTGAGTGCACTGTATTGCATCGGCCCCAATGTTAGGTTCCATATTAGGAGTACCACCCAGGAAAAAGATCTGGACGTCATAGTTGATATTACATTGAAATTGTTGGCTCAGTGTGCTGCGGCGGTCAAAAAGACAAACAGAATGTTAGGAATTATTAGGAAGGGAATGACAAATAAAATGGAAAGTGTCATAATACCTCTGTATCGCTCCATGGTGAGACCGCAACTTGAATACTGTTTGCAGGTCTAGTTGCCGGATTTCAAAAAAGATGTAGTTGCACTGGAGAAAGTACAGAGAAGGGCGAACAAAATGATAAAGGATATGGAACGGTTGCCCTATAAGGAAAGGCTAAAGAGGTTAGGGCAGATCAGCTTGGAGAAGAGACAGCTGAAGGGGGGATATGATAGAGGTCTACAAAATCATGAAATGGGTAAATGTGAATTGGTTATTTACTCTTTCGGATAATACAAGAACTAGGGGGCACTCCATGAAGTTAGCAAACAGCATGTTTAAAACAAATCGTAGAAAATTCTTTTTCACTCAACGCATAATTAAGCTCTGGAATTCATTGCCAGAGGGTATGGTTAAGGCAGATAGTGGAGCTGGGTTTAAAAAGGGTTTGGGTAAATTCCTGGAGGAGTCCATAAACTGCTATTAATCAATAGGGAACAACCACTGCTTGTTGCCGGCATTAGTAGCATAGGATCTATTTAATGTTTGGGTACTTGCCAGGTACTTGTGACTTGGATTGACTGATCCAGTATGGCATATCTTATGTTATGTGCTTTTTAGCCAGCCAAACAGTAGCACAGCAGACCTGTATTTGGGATGGGAAGGGTAAAAAATTTGAGGCCAAGTAAGATGGCTCCCTGTCTAAAGCTGGACAAGAAAGATTCATGATATAATACAGCTCCCTGAGGAGAACTGGATGGCAAGAAGTACAGAGAGAGGCTATACATGTATAGAGAGAGACAAATGGAAGGAGGAAGGACAAGGTCTATGCTGGGAAAAATGAACACAGAAGAAAACAGACAAAAGAAAAATAATCTGTAGCAACTTCTTATGCTCTTGCTGTGAAGATATTAGTTGATTTTTTATATTATACAGTTCAAGCATTCAAAGCACATTTTTACAATTTCTTGATAAATAACATCAGCAACATCAACAATCATTACAATGAATGTTAGTGAAACCAGACTATACCATCTATACCAGCACTTGGGACAATTATCTTGTCTGTTGGAAACATTATATCGATGATGGTTTTGTTCTGTGGAGAGGCTGTGAGGTATCACTGCTTCATTTTCGCCAGTGGTTAAATTTCTGCAATACCATCTTGAAGTTCTCTTTAAATTATTCTGTGGATTAGATTGCTTTCCTTGGCATTTGGATCATGAAGACCACCTTGTATAGAAAGCCCCATGAAAGAAACAATCTTGCATACCAGAGTTTTTATCCAACTCACTTAAGACAGAATCTTCCTGTTGGCCAATTTCTCCGCCTATGGAGCATTTGCTCTGATGTGCATGAGTTTAAACACCAGGCTGCAATTATGGCAGCACGATTTGCTCCAAGAGGCTACCCAGGAGCCATCATTAAATGAGCCGATCGCAGGGCTTTCTTTACTGATTTCCACTACTAAGGAAAGCATGGATCGTAAAACCTGTGTCCTCATGTATTCACCATTATCAGTGAGGATATATCGGATTATTTGCCAACATTGGCTTATTTTAGATACCTTTGCTAATACTTGGCCTCCTGTATGTTTTACCTTCTCTCGAGGGTGGAAAATCCATGACTGGGTAGTGGGATCCAGCCTTCCAAATGTTGAGTCTCTATGCTCGATCAATATTCCTGCAGCATGTGTACAGTGTACCATTTGTAACATACAACTGACTAGCCATATTACCTCTCCTGATGGAAGGGTGAACTCGGCCCGCTCAGTGTCTACATGCAAGATCAGTTTTGTAGTATTCTTATTACAGTGTCCTTGCGGCTTGCAATATATTGGCAAGACTACATGGTCACTATGCATATGTCTTTTGGAACACAAAAGTTGCCTTAAAACTCTCAAGATTCATGCTTTGATTGTGTCACACTTTCTGGAGAAAGCACATATGTTTGAAGACGTTCGTTGGGCTATCAAGAGCGACTGGAGTGGGGGTAATCAGGCTAAAATCTTATTAAGGCTGGAACAACATTGGATTTTTTTACATGGACACAGTCTTCCCGACAGGACTGAATATTGATGTTGATTTGAGTGCTTGCCTCTAAACTGTTTATTTAGGCTTCTGCTCTTTGACATCTTCATGTTGCTGCCTTTGACATTTGCTTTCTCGATTGGTGAGAGCCGTCATTGACTAAGTGTATACGTCATCAACATGGCTGCACTTACTCTTGACATTCACAGCCATGACATATTTAAAACGCCTCTGTTAGCGGTGACACACAATGCTTGAGCCTGTGCTGCGTATGCTCTACCAATGAATAGCTACCGTAAGCCTTGCAATATTCCACTGTTTGTCCTGACTATCGGGTTTATTAAGTACTAACTTTGTTGTTTTTCACTTAGCCAATGTGTGACATCATGTCATCGCTGAACCCCTGATGCAGAACTGCCGTGCTTCGAAACATGACATTGTGTCAGGTTGCCTACAGCAGTTGGATTGAAGAAATCACTTATTCAGGAAAGTGCTGGTTTTATTTGCATAACTTAAAAATTTAAACTAAAAAAATAAAAAAGGACTATGATTTTGGACCGATGATTACATATGATACACCAAAGAGGTGTAACTGATTCTACCAATGTGGGTGTTATGATAGTCCCTTAACAATTTTGTTTGAATTCTGGTTTCTCTAACACTCTTTGTATTAATTGTTGATGTCGCTGATGTTATTTATCAAGAAATTCTAAAAAAAATGCTTTGAATGCTCAAACTGTATAGTATCCCATTAATGCATTCTGCAGATTTGATTATTTCTTCGGTAATTTATGATTTTTTTATATTACCTTAATGACATTTCCTTCTTTAAGGCTTGGATATTTCTAAATGAGACCTTTCAGGCAGCAGTTTGAGTGTAGGGTTCTACCTGGAGAGCTGGAAATGAGAGGAAAGGTATGCCAAGATGAATAATATGTATATGTGCAATGCTGATACAGAAGGGATAATACTGCCCTATTCTAATGAAAATCTCGCTCTAGGCCATAGGCCCAAAGAATTTTTAGCAGTGAGACAAAGCAGGAGAAATTCTTTAGTACACAGACCCTGAAATGTGCTGTAATGTTTTTAATTCCTCCATGAGGGTGTTGAGGTGGTGCAAATATGTTGAGGTTTTAGTAGGATTACTTGGTTTACGGGACATGGAGAAAGACCATGACAGAATATGTTGGATATGATTCTTTGGCTTGTACTTTACAGACTGTCTTGAATGTTTCATGCGACTTTCAGTAAGCTGATGGGTTGGAAAGCAAAAATTAATTCCCAGGGAGCTCATCTTTCTCAAACGCAAAGCATCAGGTTTAGTTAAGAAAACTAGATAATTCAGTTGGCAGTTAAACAAATCAATGCCCTTTTTTTTTGTTCTGATTAGTATTTAACTCCTGTGGCAAAACCGATTTTTATAATTTCTGAAAACTGCTCCTACCATTGTGGACCTATGTAAGACGGGTGTGTTGCTATTACACCGGACCCTTATCAGTGCCCCATGCAGGCATCACGCTGTTACATGAAAAGTATGATTACAGCACAGACAGCTGAAGAGAGGATCTTTATCAGAGCCCCATGCAGGCATCACATGGATACTCGGCCAGCCTGAACAGAGCACGGGTGACTAAAGGATGAATTAAGGGAAGAGATTTATAAAAACAGAGGTATGCTGGGCTAGTTCAACAGCTGTTGTAGTGGTACAAGCTTCCCATGTGGGAGACCTGGACTTGATTTTCAGGATAGGCTTTTGGCTCCCGGAAGATGCTGCAGAGGCAGCATTCATAGCCCTTAGGTGAAGGGAGTTTCAGCCATTGTCCAGCAGTGACATCTTCAGGCCAGACATAGGTTCCACATTAGCCAAATTCCGGAGGGAGCCGAGAGTCCATAGTCCCTGACAAAGGACTGTCACTGTGATGGGTGGCCTGAGTTGGGCTGCGGATATAAAAATAGGGGGAAAAACCCAGGTAGTTGTAAATGTAGTGTTGTGGAGGTGGACCCTTGGCTCGAGGTGGTGTTGGCACCAGTTGTGGGAGAAACTCCCACAGGTCCCCACCATCGGGAGGTGAGGCTGGACAGGAAGCGGAGGCCAACTGGAGCTTCGCCAATACCACCCCTCGTTCCCCACAGGTTGAGCCAGGGGCGGATTGGCCTGGCGGGGGATCAGGCATCCCCCGGTGGGCCGTTTGCTCCAGTCACATGGTCTGCCGTGCGTGGCCGTGACAGAGCTGCGCTCGGCAGATCACGTGATGTGTCCTGGGCCGGCCTGGGCAGCGAATCCCCAGGCCGGCCATCCTCGGGAATCCGCCGCTGGGTTGAGCCCTTGGGTACTGGGGCTGGCTGGACTTAGGTGGGCCTCCGCGTGGATGTTCCCACAGGGTAGGCCAGAGGATGGAACAAATGGAGGGCAGCGGCTATCAGAGAGACCCGGCTGCAGAAGAAGCAGATGGCAAAACTGGGAAGCAGGTCCAGGTGAATGGTCAGAGGCAGGCAGCAAGGCTCATGGTTTGGTCCAAGTCCGGGTCAAAGCCAAGGAGATCCGTCCGAAGGAAGAGGAAGGCTGGAACCAGGAACTGGAACTGAAGCAGGAACAGGAACACAGGCAACGTAGAGCACAGCTAGACTGTGAGGAGACCTGCTGTCAAGGCAAGCTCTGACTGCCAGAGCCTGTCTTATATAATGAGGCTTGCTGTTGTCATCAGAAGGGGCTGCAGGTGGATCTCCCGCCGCGGCCCCTTTAAATCCAGCTGAGGCACACGCCTAAGGCCGTCAAACCAGAAGGGAGGCGGTGACAGTGTCTCACTGTGTGGCGGAAGGAGAGGCCTAGCTGGGCCCGGAAGAACTACCCGCCATACATCGAGGCTCAGGAGGTGAGGAAGCAGGGCGAGCACGGAGACGGCGTCGGGGGTGAGTGAGCCCATTCGCAGGCCTGCGGCAGCCAGGGAACACAACATGTAGCTGAATAAAAGCCAGTTCCATACAAAAAAACCTGAGGTATGACTATATTAAAAGATTCAAACCTTGTTCTGAAAAGTTGAAAAACGTAAGCATACCTGTGAACTCTCCGGATTTGGCCCGGAGACTCAAATTCTGGAAAACTTTCCGGGTCTTCGGGCCAACGCATGAAAACTGCAGCCCAGAATAAAGAGTGGTTGGAGCAGCATGGGTGCAAAGGAGGAGAAGTATCGGGGCCGTGCAGAGAAAAAGGATGAGGAGGAGTGGCAGCACCTGCGCAGCGGGAGGAGAAAGAGCAGCAGCGTCGGCCCTCCTCGAGAGGAACAAGAAACAGGCAGCATCAGCCCCTCTGAGCAGATACAGAAGAGCAGCAGTGTTGGGCCCGTGCAGGGAAAATGAAACGGGGGGAGGGGGGTGCATATTATAAAATAGCCCTGGTGCACGTATGTATGCGCCCAGTTTTGTGAGTGGGTGCGCACAGCCGTGTAAAGTCGGTTTGAGCCATGCAAGTGGGGGAATTTTATAACAAACGCGTGTCTACACCATGACCAGTTTCACTAGCTTATCCACCATTTTGCGCAGTCTACAGCTCGTTCCTCCAACACCCCCCCCCCCCCGGGTTCTTTAGTCTGCACCTACCCCCATTTAACCCAGACCCCTCAAACACCTGAGAGATACCTAGAAACAGTTTTATTTAGTCTTACGCCTCCTCATTAGCAGAAGTAAAGTTATGTGGTACTAGAATTGGGCATGTGCCCAGGCGCATATGTACTTATGCACACATCTCTTGGCCCCTACCCTGGAACGCCCACACCTCACCCCTTTTTTCTACGATGTGAGATATTCACACATGGGACTTGCGTGCACATATGGGCACCTTTTAAAATCAGGTGGAAGCGTGCATGTGCTACATGCACACATATCTTCTAAATTTGGCACATGCACACCTTTTAAAATTCACCTTAGTGTGTGTGTCTAAGGGAGAGAGAAGAGAGTTTGTGTGCACCCCTATCCCTGACTGATCCATGAAAATCTCAAGGTGATAGGAAACAAAAGTTCCCAGGTATAAAGAGCATGGGGCTTTTAATCCTTGTTAGTTTAAATTATTGGATGTTATTAGATTTATCTGCTGTTTTAAAATATTTTATTGGTGTTTGGGAAATTTAAAAAAAAATGTGTTTTTAATTGGATGTTCTATTTGTCAACTGTTTTGAAATATTTATTCTATTTATTGATATGATTTTACTATTATGACTGAAGTTTTATATTTTTGGGATTTTATTATTTGATATTTTATGAGGAATGGTGGTGTTTCTGTTTTTCCATTGTTGTATTGCATACAGGACCTGGCTTGTTGAGGTTTCCAGTTCAGTTTTTGTCTGCATGTTTCTGTTTATAACTTATAGTTTCTTTAGTCTGTGTTTGAGGATCTGTCTATGTTCTGCATGTGTGACCGAGGTGAAGTATTCTGCTAGCATGTAGTTTCTGTTTAGGGATCTTTAGCAGCCTGACTTGTTCTCTTTTCCCAATAGGAGGAGTATTGGTGTTTAGGACCTAGTGTAATATTTACAGTGTTGCCTTTTCATAGGAAGGGTTGTTAACTGTTTACATGCTGGCAGTTAGTGCTGTTTGGTATGCAGGTTTACTGCATTGTAATTGTAATTCAGTTTACTCAAGGCTTTCTGAGAGCTAGCTCACACCAAAAATGCATTACAATAGGCCTAATGCTATAAGATCATAAGTGCCATTCTGGTTCAGACCAAAGGTCCATCAAACCCAGCTTCCTTTTCGTCCTGCAGACTAGTCTATTCAAGTTGGATGTGGCCCCTGGCCAGCAGATGGAGGCAGAGACAAATATTCAAGAGCTGACTTCACTCCCTATAAAAGGCCTGATGTTGTCTCAGCTCCTCAGTATGTCTCTGCCTCAGCAGATGTGTGGACTGGGGCTGAAATCCATCTATGTGTCTTTAGCAGCAGGAGCTGTAATCTGGGCTTCCAGGAAAACAGGCAAGAGTCCTGAAAAAAATCCTAGTAGAAGCAAAAAGCCCAGGAAAAAAGTCAAAGAGCCCTAAATACAGACAAAGAGTCCTGTATGTCCTCCTGGAAGCAGAAGCCCAGGAAATGGGTCCTGGTAGAAGTGGGCACTCAGATAACAGACAAAATGCCTGAATGTCCTGGTAAACACAGACTCCCTGGATGGCAGGCATAGGGCCTGATTTGTCCCTGGTATGAGCAAGAATCAAAGAAGAAGATGACACCACAGGTAAGGCTGAGGAAAACAGCATGTTTGCTTGAATGGAGAATGTTGGTATATTTTACTTGTGGCTCCCGGGACACCATGCATAAGGCCTGATTTCTCTGGTTGAGTGGGCTCCCAGGACAGCAGGCATCAGGCGGCACCTGATTTGTCCCTGATGTGAGCAGGAATCGAAGAAGAAGATGACATCACAGGTAAAGCTGAGGAAATTAGTATGTCTGCTTGAATGAGAGAATGTGGTATGTTTTACTTGGTCTATTGTACCCATTTAGCTTTGGGAGCCAGCTTCAGGAAAAGGTAGCTATATGCTCTGCAATTGAAGTAACAAGTTCTCAGCTGTGAGACATTCCTGTGAAGGTGTTTTACCAACAGGCAGGCAAGGCCAATTAGGAGTTGCAAAAGTGCTAATCAGCAGGCTAACTCCCTAAAGCTCTAGTAATCTCCTGAGCTGGACTCAGATGCAGAGCCACAGTTTATAATCCTGGAACCTAGTTGAGATCCAAGTTCCAGTACCCTTTCTTACTACAGCTTCTGGACAGGTTCTGGTTTTTAGAGGGTTCAGTATCTTGTTCAAAAAGAAAATCTTGGAGCCTATAGAAGGTTCTAATAGAGAAAGAGGAAGACAGAACCTCTGGAAAGGCAGTGGTACCCAGTCTTGAGGCAGGCTCAATAGCCTCTCTCACCTGCTGCTTGTGCCACAAAAAAAAAAATTGTGTGTGGCGGTTTTCATATAGAAAAATGTGCCTATTTGCATGTAGTCATATATTAGTGAAGAGTATATATATTGAGGCAAAAAAGCCATATATTTACCTCTCTTCTTTCCATCTGCAGGAAGGAGGCTACCTAGAGTAGTTGGTAAAAACCAAATTAAGCTGAACATGATGGCAGACCATTATAAAAGTGGTCCCCAAAAAAAAAAGTGTAATCAGCTTGGATATACCTTACTTAAAGCAATGTGATATAGCATTGGTAACTCTTCTGGCTTGTTAGTCCACATGCAACCAAATAGTGGTCATGTTCCCACAGGAAGGAAAAATTCCTCAGGATGGGACATTGGAGCAGATAAGTGGTAGTTGCCTTCATCTATGAAGTCCATAGCTGGTGGGGCAAAGAATGAAGCTCAAAGGGACACTTAGAGAAGATAAGGCCATTGCAGAAAGATTAAACGATTTCTTTGCTTCGGTGTTTACTAAAGAATATGTTGGGGAGATACCCGTTCCGGAGAAGGTTTTCATGGGTAATGATTCAGATGAACTAAACCAAATCACGGTGAACCTAGAAGATGTGGTAGGCCTGAGTGATAAACTGAAAAGTAGTAAATCACCTGGACCGGATGGTATACACTGCAGGGTTCTGAAGCAACTCAAAAATGAAATTTTAGACCTATTAGTAAAAATTTGTAGCCTATCATTAAAATCATCCATTGTACCTGAAGACTGGAGGATAGCTAATATAACCCCAATATTTAAAAAGGGCTCCAGTGGCGATCTGGGAAACTACAGACCAGTTAGCCTGACTTCAGTGCCAGGAAAAATAGTGGAAAGTGTTCTAAGCATCAAAATCACAGAACATATAGAAAGACATGGTTTAATGAAACAAAGTCAGCATGGCTTTACCCAAGGCAAGTCTTGTCTCACAAATCCGCTTCACTTTTTTGAAGGAGTTAATAAACATGTGGATAAAGGTGAACCGGTAGATGTAGTGTACTTGGATTTTCAGAAGGCATTTGATAAAGTTCCTCATGAGAGGCTTCTAGGAAAAGTAAAATGTCATGGTATAGGTGGCGATGTCCTTTCGTGGATTACAAACTGGCTAAAAGACAGGAAACAGAGAGTAGGATTAAATGGACAATTTTCTCAGTGGAAAGGAGTGGGCAGTGGAGTGTCTCAGGGATCTGTATTGGGACCCTTACTTTTCAGTATATTTATAAATGATCTGGAAAGAAATATGACGAGTGAGGTAATCAAATTTGCAGATGATACAAAATTGTTCAGAGTAGTTAAATCACAAGCAGATTGTGATAAATTGCAGGAAGACCTTGTGAGACTGGAAAAATGGGCATCCAAATGGCAGATGAAATTTAATGTGAATAAGTGCAAGGTGATGCATAAAGGGAAAAATAACCCAGGCTATAGTTACACAATGTTGGGTTCCATATTAGGTGCTTCCACCC
Source organism: Rhinatrema bivittatum (assembly GCF_901001135.1). Taxonomy (NCBI): domain Eukaryota; kingdom Metazoa; phylum Chordata; class Amphibia; order Gymnophiona; family Rhinatrematidae; genus Rhinatrema; species Rhinatrema bivittatum. The sequence goes on from NC_042619.1 coordinate 236,173,840, forward strand.
AAGAAAGAGATCTAGGCGTCATAGTGGATAACACATTGAAATCGTCGGTTCAGTGTGCTGCGGCAGTCAAAAAAGCAAACACAATGTTGGGAATTATTAGGAAGGAAATGGTGAATAAAACAGAAAATGTCATAATGCCTCTGTATTGCTCCATGGTGAGACCCCACCTTGAATACTGTGTACAATTCTGGTCGCCGCATCTCAAAAAAGATATAATTGCGATGGAGAAGGTAAAGAGAAGGGCTACCAAAATGATAAGGGGAATGGAACAGCTCCCCTATGAGGAAAGACTAAAGAGGTTATGTCTTTTCAGCTTGGAGAAGAGAAGGCTGAGGGGGGATATGATAGAGGTATTTAAAATCATGAGAGGTCTAGAACGGGTAGATGTGAATCGGTTATTTACTCTTTCAGATAATAGAAAGACTAGGGGGCACTCCATGAAGTTAGCATGTGGCACATTTAAAACTAATCAGAGAAAGTTCTTCACTCAACGCACAATTAAACTCTGGAATTTGTTGCCAGAAGATGTGGTTAGTGCAGTTAGTATAGCTGTGTTTAAAAAAGGATTGGATAAGTTCTTGGAGGAGAAGTCCATTACCTGCTATTAATTAAGTTGACTTAAAAAATAGCAACTGCTATTACTAGCAACGGTAACATGAAATAGACTTACTTTTTGGGTACTTGCCAGGTTCTTATGGCCTGGATTGGCCACTGTTGGAAACAGGATGCTGGGCTTGATGGACTCTTGGTCTGACCCAGTATGGCATGATCTTATGTTCTTAAACAGTTTTCCTTTCTTTTCCCAGGCTGTTCTGTATGATCACTTGTGTTTCAAGTCCTGCTACGATGAGGCTAGCATCCCTCAGTAGAGGCCATGCTGACCGTTTCTTACAGGTAAAGGATCTGCAGAGAAAGGGAAGTCGGGACATATGGACCCAGGCAGATTCATGGCTGGTGAGGCCAAAATAAGGGAAGGTAAGCTAAGGGAGGTTTCCCTTAGGCAAGTGTCCCCACCTGCGCTGGTCATCACAAGTTCGAGGGACTTCGGAGTATGTGCAGGGTCCCTTGGGTACTCACTTGCTGTGGGGGGATCAGTGCAATCTGGGTTTTGTGGTACAGTTTTTTTTCTTTTTCTCTCTGGATGAGAATGGTAGTATGGGCTGGTTCTAATAGAGGGCAGCTTAGCAGAAGCCCCTCCCTGTTCAGGCCAGCAGAATCTCTGAGGCTCCGTGGCAAAATCCCCTGGCTTTGAACACCCAGGGTTGTAACCTTGATCCCTGCTGTCCTGGACAGCAAGTAGATCTAGCACCCCATGAAAACAGAATTTTGCATTATCGAAGTAAATAAAGCTCAGGGTTTGCAATTCAGAGGCATTCCTGAGTATTTTCTCCAAACTATGTCCAGTTAGCAGGAGTTCCGGATACTCTGAGGGGCAAGGAGTAGGGATGTGAATCGTTTTTTGACGATTTAAAACAATCGTCAGATATATTTTAAATCGTCAAAAATCGTTAGAGCCGCGATACAATAACAATTCCCCCGATTTATCGTCAAAAAATCGTAAATCGGGGGGAGGGCGGGAAAACCGGCACACCAAAACAACCCTAAAACCCACCCCGACCCTTTAAAACAAATCCCCCACCCTCCCGAACCCCCCCAAAATGTTTTAAATTACCTGGGGTCCAGTGGGGGGGTCCCGGCGCGATCTCCCGTGATCTCCCGCTCTCGGGCCACTGCTGCGTTATTAGAAATGGCGCCGGTGGCCCTTTGCCCTTACCATATGACAGGGCAAAGGTAGCGCCGGCGCCATTTTGGTTCCTGACACCCGACGTCACGAGTGCAGGAGATCACTCCCCCGCTGGACCCCCAGGGACTTTTGGCCAGCTTGGGGGGGCCTCCTGACCCCCACAAGACTTGCCAAAAGTCCAGCGGGGGTCCGGAAGCGACCTCCTGCACTCGCACCGTATTGCCAATATTCAAAATGGCGCCGGCGCTACTTTTGCCCTTACTATGTCATACGGGTCATACTTAGAAAATGGTCGCCAAAATATACTAATTTTGAACCCACTTTAAATAGAGCCACTCCACCCTATCAAAGGCCTTTTCGGCATCCAAACTTATCTGACTGAATGGCTAATAAAACTTTTAAATTATTTAATGTTTGGGTACTTGCCAAGTACTTGTGACCTAGATTGGCTGCTGTTGAAGACACAATACTGGGCTTGATGGACCCTTGGTCTGATCCAATATGGCATATCTTATGTTCTAAAAGATTAGATGAAGGAAACCAACTTGGTCAAGGGATATTATATCTGGAATTATTGTACTTAACCTGTGGGCAAAAATTGATGCCAGAATTTTAGAGGTCAGTATTCAAAGTGTGTTCAGTGCCATTTAGCAGGATAAGCGGGGCTTATGCGACTAAGTAGTGAATGTTGAATATGCACTTATCTTCAGCCACTGCTGCTCAGCCATACAAGTCCCTTATACGGCTAAAATGTACGCACAAAAAAAAGTAGGCATACATTGGGTAGATCATCGATGGAGCAAGTTAAACATATACCTTATATGCCTAACTACCAATATTCAAAGTTAGGCGTATAACTGTACATCTAAGTCTAGATGCCTCATAGAGAAGGTCTAAGCTTAGCCGGGTAGTCTTATCTGGCAAAATGCACCCATATAGCGTATATTCAGTGGCTTCGCCGTGCTGCTGAATATACATCATAACTTGGATAAGTTATATCCGTCTAAGGCCTAGATACATCAAAATGCTATAAATATAGCAGAATTAGCATCTGCGATAAAAAAAACTGGGCATGGTTAGGCTAATTTCCTATCTTCCGCATAGCATAGGCAATTACCGCCGAGTGCGCTACGTTATCGTATCTCGTGATGCGTCAGCACCATCATATTACGTGGCGAGTGTTGATTTATGCGTGACACTTTATCTTTTCTGTTTATATATCCCAGCTTCCTGCAGCTGCCTCTTTGAGGGTTTGTCTAGGCATTGGTTAGAGGACAGGAGGTGAGTTGGTGTTTTAGTTTGTTGGTTGGCATAGGAGATTAGCAATATTTGAGTGTGTTGCCCTGTTCTTTTCTGTTCCCATCTGTTTCTCTCTACCTTTGTCTCTTGTCATTATCGGTGTGTGAAAGTTTTTGTCAGTTTGTCACGTTTGTATGTCTGTCTTTTTCTATGGAGGAGTTAGGTAGAGTGGTGGTGGTGGTGAGGAGGAGTGGATAGGATGGAGCATGAGAAGCAGAGGGAGAGAAGAGAGGCATGAGGAGAGGAGGGGGAGAAGGACGAGGGTAGGAGTGCTAGGGGAAGGAGGAGGAGTAGTTAGAGACAGGAGTAAAGATAGGGAGTGGGAAAGGGATAGGAGGAGGGGGAAGAGGATAGGTAGGCAAGACCGAAGGGAGAAAGACAGTCTAGGGATTCAGAGAGGGCAGGGAGGGGAGAGATGAGCGGAAGCAGAAGTGACACCTCATTCTGGCAGCCAAGCAGCAGGGCGCTTTCGTCTGAGGGCGTTGAAGATCAGCCTGAAGGACAATGGATGATCATCTTCGGGGTGTTGGAACATTACACCATGCTCTTTGGAAAACATGCGGCCAAGACCTGGTTTAATGGAAGAAACAAGCCTGCAGTGGGAAAGCAGGGCAGCCTCAGGCAAGCACACAATGGCATCATTCCCTTCCTAATAATTCCTAACATTCTGTTTGCTTTTTTACTGCTGTAGCACACTGAGCAGACGATTTCAAAGAATTATCCACTATGATCCCTAGAT